>NC_136484.1:47128109-47213109 GCF_053919585.1 Euprymna scolopes
TTCCATCTACTAAACTAACTAACGAATTAATTTTATTCAATCAATTTTCACTACATAAATATATGCAAATAATAGGGGGGAAATAAGTTCAATCCAGCGACTGACACCCTTTCTAACTCAACACTAGACAACAACACATGCAAATAATAAATAAAATATTTATCAATATTCAAATTTTATTTTTAGCTGCAATATTTTAAGTCTAAAAAATTCTTATTTTTTACTTCAGTAGAATATCTTGTTCTTTACTTTTCCAGGTTGAATTGCTTGTCCTTTACTTTTCCAGGTTTAATAAAATCTTAAGAATATTACTTTTCATGCGCGCATTTTTCCATATAATATATATATTTATTGTGACAAAAAGTAAACAAATAACATGAATCGATAAGCTTGGTTTTATTGTTTTGCTTTGTTCTATTTTGTGATGTTACCTAGTTATGAGTTATCTCCCTTGAATTATTCCACCAATATAATGGAAATGTTCAGTCCTGTCTAGAAATATAAAAAAAAAAAAAAAAAAAAAAAACTTGTCCCACACATATGAAATACATATTCAGGTTTGTTTTTTCTGGCTGATCTTTTAAAGCCATTGAATATGATTTAACTATCTGCAATCTTTGGCTGGTCTTTAAAAACTCTGATACTTAGTCTATAGGTTGTTATTTCTGGTGGTGACGGCTCAGACCAGAACATCACAACCAACATGAATGTAAGTCATATATACTTATATATTGTTCATGTGCTTTCTTCAGTTATGACCCTGGTAACGCATCTCTTATTGGGACTTTAATGTATTCTCTTTAATTGTATCTGGTTTTACCCTTTTGTATATCAGTAAATACCACCTGACCAGTTTCATATCCTCATTTTACATTTGTCTTTGACAAAATGTTCATGTGAAAATGTATGCTTGCAAATCCAACTGTTTTATCATCATTGCCTTTTCTTTCTTCTACTGCGTATGTGTGTCATGCATAACACAACACAAATGGCAGTGTCATATATAGGAAAGATGGATCTAAAACAAAAAAAAGAAAAGCCCGCGATTGTTTTCTAGAGAGAACAATGTTACAACATGGTCTGTTTTCATTGAAGCACATTCCATGAAAATACTTGTAAAATAAGCACGGAGATGCAACATTGTAGCGAGAGGACAGACTGGAACTTGGTTTCCTCATATTTAACACATAAATTGGATCTTGGTAGTACCTTTCACTAAGTAAGTGGCTCTGGGAGTATGGCATCATTGTCCAAAGTTTTTCAACCGGATGTAATTTCAGATCATGGATTAATTATACTTGAGGCACTCCAGCATAAACAGTGACTAAAGGGACACATTTTGCCTTGATACTGGAATTTTTTTTTTTTTTTACATAGACGTCACCACTTATCAAGGCCGATAGGCCACTCAAGGATAAGTAGAGTAGTCAAAAGGACAATATAGTAATCGATAGTAATGGAAGTTCGGTAAATTTGTTAACTTAAGTGGAACGGCTCATCAGAAACTTGTTCACGTTGGACTTGAAGACAACCATATAGTAGAAAGCTGGAAAACGGAAGACAATTCCACAGGCGTGCAGTTCTAAGAAAGAAGCTTTGATCATGGAATCTATGTTTAGGTTTAGGTACAGATAAAGAGTGGGGAAAATTATTGATAACTCTTATTCTGATGAAATCATAAACAAAACCTAGTTATAACCTACTTTTTAGATTTTCATTTAAAAAAAAAAAAGAAAAAAAAGGGTCTTTATTTACTTGCCTTCTCACGAGGGCAGAATGAGACATAATCAAACCAAACAAGCTATTATAATAAAGTACAACATAAAAATTAGCAGTTCTAACTAATCATGACTGAAAGAATGAGAACCATCTACTTCAGGGTTACAAAGTTCAAGAAAGATCAGGATTCAAATATATAAACAGTAGAACTCTGGTATGCAGTGGCTCTAGGATACGTTTTTTTTTTTTTTTTTTTTTTTTTCTCAATTTACGATGTGAAATACAATGTTTTTCCGGCCCCTGGTTACGGTATTTGCTCCGCCTTACGATGTTATGTTATTTGATCATATACATGTGTATTATATGCTGTACTGTATTTTGTTACTAATTTTTAATGCTGTATCCCAGGGTTCTATTGTACCTGATTGGCTGAAATGTTAAAAGATCAACCGAGAATAGTAGTCTGAACAATCCTAATACATTTGTCTTTTGGTTCAAACATTAAAGGAGACGCTGATTAGGTAAAGAATTTAAATGAAGGCAAATAGTTTGCCGTCTATTTCTCTCTGCAATAGAAGTGGTTAGGGTCAGAGTTGGCATTATTACTATGAAATAATCATCCAAATCTCGAAGTGCACTACAGAGTAGAACGATAAATTTGTCACCCTAAAGAAAACACTACAGCTCTATTTGAAAACTTTTATTGGTAATTCGATTATGTAATACATCTGACATGTATTCAATGTAGCCACCTTCAGCCTCAATCACAGACTCGATACAGGTCTGGAGCTTGGAACATGCCTTTTCCATAAGTGCTGGTGAGAGCTCGGCGAATACTTGGCTTTCAGGTTGCCTTTGGTGTTGTGGGAGGTCATATTGGTGATGTTCTCGATGTATCCCCCCAAATAAAGTAGTCCAGTGGATTCAGGTCAGGTGATGAATAGTAAAAGAAGAGTAAAGTTTTGTAGCACTCTTTCTGAAACCAAGTCTGTTTCTTTGGACTTGTGAGCTGGTGCCGAGTCCTGTTGCCACACCCAGGGTCTTCTAGCAGCCACCTAATTGCACCAGGGAATCACCACACTCTTCAGCACATCCGGGTGCACTTTGGTGTTGACTTTCAAGCCGACTTCAAGGTGGCATGATGTGGCTTTCACTTGAAACCACACTAAAAACCATAACCGTGGCTAGAAACTTCACTGAGCTGTGCCTTCAAGCATTGAACCGTCCTGATTTGTATTTTAAGGATGCTGGCAATGATCCTGTTGTCATAACTTGGATCGGAAGAGCATGAGTTGTGCAGCATCCCATCTCCGATCATACTCGCTGAATATTGTCACTTTCAGACATGATAGAAAGCTCCTATCACTCTTGGGATTTGTACACAACTGGCCAACTTGCAGATGGTCTGCAACAAAAGGAAATTGGTTTTCATCAAACGGAAATGGAATCATGTCATCCTTTCTAGGGCGACAATTTGATCGTTTCACCCTGTATTTTGGTTCTGGTATTTTTTTACTCCTACCACATCTCATATTTTGTATGTTGCGTGCATCCGCCATTATGGGTCCTGATGAAGTACTGCATCAGTGCGTTTTAATCTGTAAGATTAGATTACGTTTTCTTTTAAAATAAAATAAAAAAAAAAATAACTAGAGAAAAGGGTAGGGGAATATCAGACCCTCTTTTTCAAGATGATATTATAATGAAAAGCAATCTTTAAAAAAAAAAAAATCTTTAAAGAGATAATTTTAGGCGTCACAATAAATGCAAACAAAAAAAAAATGAAGGTCTAATCTTTCTTCATGATTAAGATAAATTATTTTACATTATATGGATTTCTTTTAGGAGACCCTGGGTAAACTGTACTTATAGTGATGTCTTAATTTGAAAACTTTGGGTGTAGAGTCACCCGTTGATAAGGATGATAGTTCTTTGCTTTTGGACAGAATGTTGCTTTTTCTAAATCCCCAAAAAGTGGATTTTAAATTAGTCTTCGACTCTTTTATTTAATTTTTTATTTAAAAAAAGGCTGATTTTTACCTCTACTGACAATCCTCTTTGAAAACTGTAAATGTTAATTTTACTGTAAAGGCCTTTTTTTATTTATTTTTTTATTACAAGGGTGTCACCACTTATCACAGCACAAAGGCCACTCGAGGATAGGGTTAATGAATGTATAGTGGTAGTTTAATAATCGTGAATGGTGTAGAATGTAGAATTATTTAACAGTTCGACTCAACAAGAACTTGTTTACATTGGACTTGAAGGCTACCATGTTGTAATCATCTGGGAAAAGGCCAATGGAGCAATGGTCCACATATGTGCAGTTCTAGAAAAGAAGCTTTGCTCATGGAATCTGTTTAGAAATAGGCACAGGTGGAGAGTGAGAATGTAGGTAGTCGAGTGTTTTCTGCAAAAGTTTGGTAAGTCTTTTGAAAGTTGGAAATTTTTTTTGCCGAACTTGGAAACTGTATGAAATTTCCAAACTGAACTTTTTATTTGATCCACAAAAGTAGATTATTCTAAACTAGTTTCCGGGACGGGGGGGGGGAGTTTTAAAAAATGTTATGGTAGGTAAGTAGGAAGGATCAAACCCGGAGTCATGAGTAAAAGTAGGAAAATAAAGTGTGAAAAAAAAAAAACAAAAAAAAAACATCTGCAACGTTAACAGTTCGGCCACCAAGAAAAGTCCATTCCATTTGTTTAGGAAAAAAAAAAAAAAAAAAAAAACGACTACGGTAGGTCGGCACGAACGTGAAAATATAATGTGAATTGTCCAACATGCTAACCACTACGCCACAGAGCACTGCAGCTTAGTTTAGTGATTTTAAATTACTTCACATGAAAGAACTACGAAGCCAAACCGGTGTTCTCTTCTCAACTGTTCCTTGTGAACGATCCCCAAACGGTGTTAAGTGGTGGCAGGGGGAGGAGGAATTTATTAGAGAGAAAATATTTTACCACTTCCATTGATCTTAACCGATTTTGGCCGTGACTTCTCAGCAGAAAAAGTATAGAAATCTAAGATTATCGAGGAATTTGAGAAATAATAAGCCTATAACACACCTCCGATATTGTTCTGCCGTTTGTGCATATTATATTTGCATGAAATATCTTGATTTTTAATCCTATTAATGTCAAAATCAGACGGGGAAAAAATGAGTTCATTTTATTTATATAGAGATTAAATTTTTTTTTTTTTTCTTTAGCTATCACTAGATGGAAGTGTTAATATATTGTTCTTAGTTATTATTACTTATAGTAAGGATTGAACCTTCGATCTTCTCCGACCCCTGGCCCAACTCTTAGAAGACTGTCTCTTTAAAGAAATTGTTTTTTGGTGCACTATTATTACTTATTATTAATGTGTGCGTGTATGTACATATATAAAAGGAACTTTGTGAGTTCATTCCCTATAGACTCGAAAACGGATGGATCGATTTTAATGAAATTTCACACAAAGAAATTTCATGTGACTGATAATTCTCCGATAAATTTTGTATCGGAATGTCTTCGATAGGTATTGATAACCAAAATAATCTGATGAAAGAAGGAACAGGCGATTTTAATCAAATTTAACAACTTGCACAGCCTAACATCAAAAGTGTATTTAAGAAGTTTTATAACCACACAAGCAGAAAGGCTAGGCATAAAACAGCAGTAGATTATTTGATATGATGGGGGCGCATTCGAAATCGATGTTTCTGTTGGAGTATGATACTTGACTTTTTTAAATTTTAAACTTTAATTCAAACCATTATATATAAAAATAATCTTATAAAATCAATAGTAGGTTCTCTACAGTGCAATGTAGACTACAAAATATTGTGAAATAAGTTATAATGAGAGGCATGTGAGCTTCCTTCCAGTGCACCACAATGGGTCCTCAACTAGAGCAGGCAATCAATTGATTGAAAAATGGGCGATTTCACCGATTTCAATGACAATAAAAATATGGGAGTGTGAAACATTCGTTGATCATCGTTCAATCCCGGGCAACGTCAGGTCACCATGATAGTGTGCGTGTGTGTGTGTGTGTGTGTGTGTGTGTGTGTGTGTGTGTGTATATATATGCATATGCATGCTTCTTTGGGATGAATTTTGCTTGGGTTTTTTTTTTTTTTTTCTTGGTTGTCTCATTTGTGGTCTTGCCAGGCCAGTAATATTAGAAATGCTTGATATCAAAAATAGAACATTAATATAAAAAAAAAAATCAAATAATGAACAGTGTAAAATTTCCATTAATTAATTCACCAAAAATTCACATACAAAGAATATAATGATTATATTCTTTGGTTTTGAACTTTGATAAATTATGTAAAGTTAAGGAAAATTTTCATTTTATTTTATGCATTCTAATTTTTTTGTTTGTGTGTTCCCATATTGTCTTTAATTCTATATTAGGTCTACTTCAAAGGTTGTTGTCACTCAATATATGCGCTGCTTCTTTTAGATTTCTCACTTTCTACACTTTTGTCTGTTTTTGCTCATCTGACAAGGACACATAATTTCCCCTTTCCCTTCATATGTGATCAGTAGGGCTATGACAACAGCATATTCTTTTCATTGTTTTTACGCTCGAATATATATCCGACACAGACACAATCAACCGAGGATCACATCACTCTACATAAAAACATATCAATGGATATATACCTGAGAATCAAAATAAGGAAAAGAATATGCTGTTGTCATAGCCCTACTGATCAGTGATATAAATCCTCATCTCCCAAATCCTGAAGAATAATGGTTGACCTATTGCAACGCTCGATCAACAAAGTGTGTGCCTGTGATAATTTGATTCTGTGTATAAAAATAGCATAAATTCTTGATCCTTTATCATCCATTATCAACTGAAATACCCATCAACACTGGGATTTTTCAAACCTTACTCATCTGCATGCCAGCTCAAATAAAAGCGTGACACAATGTGGTACCCCACTCGATAACAAACGCCGATCTCCAATGCTGCTTTCATAGTTTCCTTAATTTTCTCTTCTGATTGTTTTGTCATCTCTCACATTGGTGTCTGCTGAGGGGGGGGGGCACGCACAGGTTCACAAGTATAAAAAATGAAACAAGAGAAATAAGTCTCTAAAACATTTTGGATAACATCTGCTGGGCTCTGGGTGCGTGCATCACACCATCATGAGAAACAACTCTCTGAACACTACCATCTTCATCTTCTGCCGAGGCCTTGTTCGTATGTTGATCTCAGCTCATTCCGATCTGCTCCAAGTCACATCCTGGATTCAACTGTCAAACTGAACACTGTCCTCAACTGTTACAAACCCAAGACGGTCTCAAACTGGACAATACATAACTGTCACAAAACTCATTGTCATCGCTATTCCGTAAACTGTCTCTAAACTAACTCTAAATATAGTGACTTGTATTGTCCGGTCCTTTTGTTTCCGTTTATGTCACATCTTGATTAACAATCCAATTTTAGTTTTCTTTTGTGTTCCTTGATGGACAACTTCCTATATCTTTGTTGTGCTGGTAAACTTATTTCCTTTTCTTTTTTTTTGTTTTTACTTAACACTTTGTAGGAAGGAGCGTCGATTGTATCAGCAAAAGAAATTGCTTTTTTATTATTAGTTTTTTGTTTTCTTCAATTTGCGATAGAATAACTAAAAATGACGAAATGTTTTAATCAATAAAAACGATCAATTTCTAAAAACAGCAAGTAAAACAAACATTAAAGCGAATATGATAAACAAAAATGTTTATAATAATAAAACTGTTCGAAATATTGACGTTGTCAATAACATGTCAATCTCTGAATTTATAAACAATATTTTAAAAACATTGTTTTGTTTTATTTTTCAAAATAAATTAAAAGATTATCGAAAATATTTTCGATGTGCATTTAGTTTGTTGTTTGGGGGTTGCAGCATTCTTTTCACTGCAAGATCGAAGTCCTGGTAATGCTTGAATGTATTTGATTCTCTTCTGCTGCAAGAATTCAAATGAATTTGGCTATGCAAATAAGTTATTTTGCTGACCAATCACTGACGCTTATTAAGTGTGAAGAGTGTTATAAATAAATGAGTGAAATTTACAAAAACTATGCAGTTTGTGTTCACGTCTCTTATCTTGCTGTTTCTTGATACTGCTATTTGCATCCCTTTTCAAAGTTCTTCCTATTAGCGATTGTCTTGTATTCTTTTTTTGTACAACAAATGATAATTTCATTTTCATACATTATTTTCCTTGTTCCTGATTTCCACTCCAGCGAATTTTCTAAAGATCTAAAAAACCGTTTGTGTGTCTCAACCTTTGAAGGAACTTGATTGGGTCTCAGTTTATTAAACAGAAAACCTCTCCGACAGTTTTCAAAGAACATTTTTTTTTTTTTTTTTTTTTTTTTTTTTTTGACACAAGCATCACCACATTATCAAGGCCAAGAGGCCACTCAAGGATAAGGGGTAAAGAGTGTACAGTAGAAATTGAAAAATATAGTAATCATTAGTAATGAAAACTCGGTAAATTTGTTAACTTATATGGAACGGCTCATCAAGAACTTATTTACGTTAGACTTGAAGACAACAATATTGTAGTCAGTTGGAAAGCAGGAAAACGGAAGACAATTCCACAGGCATGCAGTTCTAAGAAAGAAGCTTTGTTCATGGAATCTACGTTTAGGTTTAGGCACAGATAAAGAGTGGGGGGAATTATTGATAGTGTTTTCAGCTAGACGAGTGTTTCTTGTGGAAGTTTGGCGAAGGGGGGACCATAGACTGAAGCTCAGTCGAACACTTTCCATGAAAATAACGATGCATCAAACTCGCAACATCTCTTCTGTGAGATAGAGGTTGCAGGGAAGAGAAAAGGACATCTCCTACGAGGCTACGAAGTCTATTTTGAACTCTATCAAGGCAGGACAAGTCCTTTCTAGCAGCTCCTGCCCAGATGTGGCAACAGTATTCCATCATTGGATTATTTGCATAATCAACTCTGTATCATGACCATTGTTTCTTTCAGTTAACTGGATTAGATTTCCCTTCATAGAATATGAAAATTGGGCATATAATTCCTCTGCTACTTTGTGCTTGAGCCATTTCAACTGCACATACATATTTACATAGCATAGTCCTTTGACATGCTAGTTCTCATTAGATCATAAAAGTCAAGAAACGTTGAGCCTGGTCTGTACTAAAATGAGTGACTATTTGGGAATATCAGGTACTGTATGTATGTGCTCTCTGCTTATCTTGACATTGTTTTCAGTCATTCTGAACTTCTCCTTGCCCTTAAAATCAAGTAGTGCCGACTTGGCAAAAGAATGAGTGGGGATTGTGCAACTCTGACCTCACTATTACACAATAAGGCACACTTAGATGGGGTATCCATTGTCTTTTCAAAGTGAACAAAGGCATGTTATATATATAAACGGCCTACACAATTGTTTCAGTATTAAATGTACCTCATCGGAATGAGATTACAAACTTTTGTTTTAATGAGATAAGATAAATACTGAAATATATTTACGTAGGCGATTTAAAATGTTCATATAATTTATATTTATAAATGATTTGTATTGAGCTCTTTTGAAAACTATTGGTTTATATTTCATTTTATCAATGCATTTGAGCTTATAGATACTAGCAAGCCGCCCGGCATTGTTTGGTTGTAAAATACGCTTAAATATGATATTTTGATTAATGCATATTTCATGTTTATTATATTGGACCCAGTATATAGTGATAATTTAAAAAGTTAAAAAAAAAAAAAAAAAAAAGATTTGTGTGCCACCACCAAAAATCGAAACCAAAACGTTTAGCTTATGATTTACTTTTTCCTTTGACGTTAATGTCTGAGCTATGAAGCCATGTTTGCTGCAAGGTTAAAAATTAAAACCTGAACCAATAGCTATTACGTTATAAAACATATTTGGCGTTTATCAGTTCTTAATTCCCTCCATTCCCATTTGGTGGCTCAGAGGTAAAAGCTTAGCAAAAGGTGGCTTCATGGCTGGGTTCAAATCTCTCGACCGGTAGTAATTATCACCTCCTACACTGATGATTGCGTAAGCATGAATCACTGATGTCTGTAGATATAAAAGGAATAATTATTTAATTATCATATTTATGCTAACTGAACCTACCTGGTATTGCTCCGGTAGAAAAAAAACAAAGCATAAGCGTGCTTTAATTAAAAAATATAGTAATATTTAGAGTTTCTATTAACCCAGAATTTGAGAAATACATTGTTGATGTGAAAAAAAAAAATCAATATTCGTTGTGTGAAAAGATTTTGTCTCTTGTAATATGTTCACTCTGAAATGTAAAGTAAAACTTAGGTTTTAAAGTAGAAATTTATAAACTGAAATACGTCAACTGTTTCAAGTGATATAATTTGGTTATTTTCTAGAATAATAATTCCTTATCTGTTTTTTGTCAAATGCATGCAAGCAGAAATTACTTTTGACTGTAGATTTTGATGCATTAAAAGCAGCACGACGCCATTTGCATTATGGCTACATTAATGTAAAAGCAGCACTGTAAAACAGATAATATAAATGAAAGGCAATTATCCACTCGTATAAGAAGCAAGTAATTTTAAGTAATATGCTAATATAGTAATTTTAAGTAATATGCTAATATAGTAATTTTAAGTAATATGCTAATATAGTAATTTTAAGTAATATGCTAATATAGTAATTTTAAGTAATATGCTAATATAGTAATTTTAAGTAATATGCTAATATAGTCATTTTAAGTAATATGCTAATATAGTAATTTTAAGTAATATGCTAATATAGTAATTTTAAGTAATATGCTAATATAGTCATTTTAAGTAATATGCTAATATAGTCATTTTAAGTAATATGCTAATATAGTCATTTTAAGTAATATGCTAATATAGTCATTTTAAGTAATATGCTAATATAGTCATTTTAAGTAATATGCTAATATAGTCATTTTAAGTAATATGCTAATATAGTCATTTTAAGTAATATGCTAATATAGTCATTTTAAGTAATATGCTAATATAGTCATTTTAAGTAATATGCTAATATAGTCATTTTAAGTAATATGCTAATATAGTCATTTTAAGTAATATGCTAATATAGTCATTTTAAGTAATATGCTAATATAGTCATTTTAAGTAATATGCTAATATAGTCATTTTAAGTAATATGCTAATATAGTCATTTTAAGTAATATGCTAATATAGTCATTTTAAGTAATATGCTAATATAGTCATTTTAAGTAATATGCTAATATAGTCATTTTAAGTAATATGCTAATATAGTCATTTTAAGTAATATGCTAATATAGTCATTTTAAGTAATATGCTAATATAGTCATTTTAAGTAATATGCTAATATAGTCATTTTAAGTAATATGCTAATATAGTCATTTTAAGTAATATGCTAATATAGTCATTTTAAGTAATATGCTAATATAGTCATTTTAAGTAATATGCTAATATAGTCATTTTAAGTAATATGCTAATATAGTCATTTTAAGTAATATGCTAATATAGTCATTTTAAGTAATATGCTAATATAGTCATTTTAAGTAATATGCTAATATAGTCATTTTAAGTAATATGCTAATATAGTCATTTTAAGTAATATGCTAATATAGTCATTTTAAGTAATATGCTAATATAGTCATTTTAAGTAATATGCTAATATAGTCATTTTAAGTAATATGCTAATATAGTCATTTTAAGTAATATGCTAATATAGTCATTTTAAGTAATATGCTAATATAGTCATTTTAAGTAATATGCTAATATAGTCATTTTAAGTAATATGCTAATATAGTCATTTTAAGTAATATGCTAATATAGTCATTTTAAGTAATATGCTAATATAGTCATTTTAAGTAATATGCTAATATTCATGTTATAAAAATGTAATTGTTTATCTGATAGCGAAAATACATTGAAAAATAGTGAAATATTTTTTTTTTGTGCTAATGGCATAAGTTTTTTTTGTTTTTTTTTTAAACAATCATTAATAAAAGCAGCAATAAAAAAATTCAATTAATGAAGTGTCCTTTTGCAGACCAATATGCAAATTAGTTAACCATAAGACTTTGGTCGCATACACCCAAACAATATATTAGAAAGATGTTTCTTCTAGTATTGGTATGAATCTGAAGAGAGCATTTTAAACAGTACGACTATATGGTCGTAAACAAGTTCTTGTTGAGCCGCCCTCTTATATAATCAAACTCTACACCATTTACTAGAGTGTAACCCGGATATAAGAGACTTCTTCTTCTTCGCTCCATGCAGCTCTTATATACGGGTTATACTTATATCTGGGTTACACTGTACATTGACACAGGCTCTAATTTGGTAGGAGAGAAAATCTCTCTTATATCCGTTTTCGTATATTCGGGTCTCTTATGTCCGGGTTACACTACTACCAATCATTGTGCTGTTGTCTCACCGACCAGCATACGCTCATTAATCCTTCCATTTTAAAAAAGAAATTGTAGCTAAGTACATTAGTATATTGCTAATAAAACAGTGCAGCAGGAAAATTACTAATCAGTTGGATGAAGGATGCGTGTTTAATAGCTTCAAAATATTTCAATATTTTATGTAAGGATGCTTTAAGAATTTTAAAGCCAGTTTAAATGTATTTCTATTCAAAAGTTTAAATACTTCCAAATTTTTTTTTTTTTTTTAATTAACAAAAAGACTAAAATGGCTTAGTTGGTTATGTTTTTTTGCGAGGATTCTGTTTATAACTTACGATTTAGAAATGGATCACAACTTATTGAAAATTCAATCAAAAACAAATGAGTAGAAACTTACTAAGCATTTTTGCACAAAATAAAGTAATTCTTAAACAAGAACTGTGTTATATTAAAATCTAAACAATCATTAATAAAAGCAGCAATAAAAAAATTCAATTAATGAAGTGTCCTTTTTGCAGACCAATATGCAAATTAGTTAACCATAAGACTTTGATCGCATACACCCAAACAATATATTAGAAAGATGTTTCTTCTATTGTTGGTATGAATCTGAAGAGAGCATTTTAAACAGTACGAGAAATTACATAACTTCATAAATATATAGAATATATATATATATATCCAACAAGAAAACCAACTTCTCAATCCAAACAGAACTGATTTAAGACAGCAGATCTTGAACAAACAGTTTGATAAATTAGATTAGTGGTTCCCAACCTTTTTCATATGGCGACACACTATTGAGCTCTTTAAATTTTGTGTGACACACTTATTACAAAAACAGTGAATATATTCTACTCATAAAACCTTTTTGCAATAAAATGATAAAAAATAAAGATCATGAGCAAAAGTAAAATTATTCATATATTTTTATTTATTCGAAGGCAAGCAGTTTGGTCGCTACAAATAGCCATCTGTTTCAGTCAATGAGACTTCATCAGGCGAACCTGAACCATTCGACGCTATAGAAAAAAGATATGTATATTTTGCTCTTGTTATCGAGCACTATCCAGCAACCTCGTTGAGTTCATTAGTTCATACTTTTGAGTGTCTCAAGCCTGGATTTATATATATATATATGTCACATCAGGTATTCTTCCATAATTACACCTTTTCCCCCGATCGAAACCTTAATTCTCAATACATTAATATTTGATAAGAAATATATACAAAGAATCTAATATTGTAAACAAAATAGATGGTATTTTATATATATATATATTTTTTAATCCTTTTGAGATGAGGCTTCATAATTTATATATTCAATATTTGCCGACTGTTATCCTCATCTTCATAGTTATTTCGGCCAACTCATCCTCTCGCCTTCAGGTGGTTAACCGTGACAGGATAGGAATGCTGAGTCTTCTAACTGCATCTGTAGTAATTACTGCCTTCCATAGTTCCACGGTTCCAGTGTGTGTGAAAATAGTGGTTTCAGTCCTACCCAAAGCTGTCCTGGATATGACCTTAAACTATATCAAGTGGTGAGGCCCCGGCTTTTGGGCTTTGGAGAGTGTGGGACCACCCGTTAATTACCATTGCTCCCAGGTCCACTCTGACCCGGAGTGGTAGTACCTGTTAGGGTCCCAACTACGGGTTAAATAGAAACCGACTTCAAAACAACAAATATATTCTATTAAAATTTTTTTCTTAAAATCACTGAATTTGGCATTAAATAACCCGAAAGAGTTGATATGCCGTAAAACAAAAACAACCAACCAACCTACCCAAAGCAGGCCAGAGGATTAGTTGGCAAAAACGTGATACGACAACAACTCTTGAAGGCAGTAATTACTGAGGATACAGTTACAAGACTCAACAGCGTCGCGTTTAACCACCTGAATAAGGTCAGAGGATGAGTTGGTCGAAACGTGGTGAAACAATAACAACTATGAATACGAGATAAAAGTCTGCAAATAATGAACACACAAAAATAGATGCTATAAAGTATCAGAACGCTTACCAAAGTTTATAAATCTTATGAATGTTAAACATTGTTAGGTTTCAAGTATCTAACGATTTAAACAAACGATTTATTATGCGTTTTAGGTCTTTTATGTTAACATCATTAATATGTAAATAATAATTATGTTAACATCATTATTATGTAAATAATAATTATGTTAACATCATTAATATGTAAATAATAATGCGTGAGTATTAACACAAACAACTTTGATCGATATAAAAGCTATTTTTCACCTATAACTTCTTTGCGGCACACCAATAATTTATTCTGCGGCAAATTCTGTTTTAAACTTGGAAAAAATGCTACAGAAACGTATGGAATGCTTCAGACTGCTTTTGGACCATCTTGTATGAATTGCGCATCAGTTTTTGAATGACATGAGATTCAAGGAAGGCTAGGAGTTTGAGGGATGATGAGATGTGGGAGGAGTAAGGAAGTAAGTCCTCTTGAGTTAATGTGTTAATGACTCTCGTCACTGCATTTCATCTCCTCAACTCAACATCAGCCTCTAAGGTTTTCTTTGAGCTTAGGGAATAACCAAAAGTCACAGGGAGCAAGATCTGGATTATGGGAAGGGTGAGGAACTTTCTTGATGCACATCTTGGTCAAATAGTCTGTGACAAAAATCGAGTTGTCGACTGGTGCATTTGCAAGAATCTTCCACATCTTCAGTTCCTTGCCAATAATTGTGTATACAGTTCCCACACTGACATCAAAATGTATTTGTCTTTGTAGACATACGACGGTCCTTATCCATAAAATTCTTTATTTGGCCGATCAACTCTAGTGTTCTGACTTCCTTACTCCTTCCACATCTCATCATCCTTCAGACTCCAAGCCTTCCTTGATCTCTTATGCCATTCAAAACCTAATGCTCGATTCATGCAATGTTGTCCAAAAGCAGTCTGAAGCATTCCATACATTTCGGTGGCATTTTTTTCAACCTTAAAACAGAATTTTATTGCATATCGTTATCCTAAGTTATTCTAACGTCCAGATTGCATTTTTGAAATTCACCAACTGTGACAATCGGGCTTTAGAAGAGTGTATTTCAATTCCTGCTATAGCTGTTCATTTGAACCTGAAATCATAAAAATTTGTCAGTCATCTCATAAGGTATATAGCAATAACATACTGAATTTTCAAGAATCTATGATAATTTTAAATGCCTATACAAAAAGTTTCAGGGGTTACATCGACCAAAACTTGTAAAAAAATAACTCAATACATGACTTCAATTGATCTTCATGCCTGATAAGATAGTAAAATATCAGTTGAAGTAACGTCTCGAGTTATTTTCACAAGTTTTCGTCGATGTAACCTCCGACCTTCTTCATGTATATCTTGTCAGACTCTGGAATCTGTACAAAATTTGGAACAGAATTCTTAATTCAATCCACGGGGGGTAGATTGCTCTTGTCTCATCAGTCATGACCAGGTAGAATTTCTAAGTAATTCTGTGCAAATTCCCGAGTTTGACAAGATACACCTCAAGAAATTTAGACGTTACATCAGCAGAAACTTTGTAAAAATAATACTCAAGATGAGAACAGTAGTCCAACTAATCCTAATATGAATTATCAATCCTCATCTCAAAAATTTAAACGCGTACTATACCTTGACAAACACTTTACCCATACCAACTTAATTCCAATCAATGCCATATTAATTTTTAAGACTCTTTTTTAGAATAATTTTGTGAACTAACAAATACAGGGTGGAACGATAAAATTGTCGCTCTAGAAAAGACGATTCCATTTCTGTTTGCTGAAAACTGGTTTTCTTTTTTTGTTGCTGGCCATCTACTAGTTAGCCAGTTGTGTACAAATCTCAAAAGCGATAGAAGCCTTCTATCATGTCTGAAAGTGACACTGTGTTCAAAGAACGAGATTGGAGATGTGTTGCTGTACAACTCGTGCTCTCTACCAATCCAAATTATGAAAACAGGACCATTGCCAGCACCCTCAAAATGCAAATCTGGACTGTTCAATGTTTGAGGAGACAGCTCAATAAAGTTTCCAGCCAGATTATGGTCTTTGGTGTGTTTTCAAGTGAGGGCCACATTATGCCACCTCTTCAAAGTTGGCTTGTAAGGACACAAAAGTGCACCTGGATGAGCTGAAGAGTGTGGTGTAATCAGGTGACCGCAGATCCTGAGTGTAGCAGCAAGACTCTGTGCCAGTTCAAAAATCCAAAGAAATCCAGGCTTCAGAAGGAGTGTTACAACTTTGTAATCTTCTCTCACTGGCCTCTCTCCTCCCCGACCTGAGCCCACTGAACTACTTCGTTTGGTCATACGCTGAGAACATCATCAACATAACCTCCCACACCACCAAAGCCAGCCTGATCGCCACCATCTACCGAATATTCGCGGAGCTCCTGCTGGTGCTTCTGGAAAAGGTATGCTCCCAGTCTCCGACCTTTATCAAGGCGGCTACATTAAGTACATGCCAACTCTACTACACAATCAAGTTACCTGAATTGATTTTTTCAATAAAAGTTTTAAAATAAAGCTGTAATGCTATTTTCTTTAGGGCGATAAACTTTATCGTTCCGCCTTGTATACACACATTTACTTTATATGTAGACTAGCGGGGGTTTTAAGATCTAGTAAGCCGCTCGAGAATTGCGTCGAAAAAAGCCTTTGCGAAACATACATCAAATGATCACACACATTCTGCCTTTAATATATATAGATAGCTGTCTGGACATTTGATAGGCTTGTTTGCCCAGACACCATTGGCAAACATTGCTTTTGACCAAGCCTAATTCCATGATAATATTAAATGCATTTTTTTTTTTTTTTTTTTATGGAAATCGCTTGAGACAAGGCATGAAACCACTTGATGTAAAGAATTAACAAGAATGAAAGCTGATTATTGCAAAGACAAGAGATGCCTATTAGTCTTGAAAAGACAATGCTGTAAGTAGAAGGAAAACAGTGAGCAGGAAGAGCGTTCCACAAGATTGTAGTTCTTGAAAAGAATCTACTGCAATAGGAAGCTGTATTACAATGAGGTATTAAAACTGAATTGATGGAAATCTCCAGACCAACAGGTCAAACGAGCTGGAACAAAGGAAGCAGGGAATAGATCAAACAATTCTGAGAAACACATACGATAATAGTATTTGTAAAAAGACTGAGATTAGCAACATTATGTCTGTAAGAGAGAGGTTGCAGTGAAGAAGTGTAGGGCTAATCAAATTACAGATACGTTTCTACAATTTATCAAAAACCTTCAAATGGGACACATTTTCATCAGCCCAAGTATGACAACGATACTCCATACATGATCTGATAGTGGATTTGTAGAGATAGAGAATAGTCCCAAGTGTGAGAAAATGTTTAAAGCGATAGAGAGAACCGATTTTTACAAGAATCCGAAAGAGCAATGGATTTGATATATGTATTCCCAGAAAGATTTAATGAGAAAGAAATACCAAGAAGTTTTAGAGTGGATTTCTCATCGAGAGCAGAGCCATCCATAAGAATCTCAGGAAGAAAAGGGGCACACTTACGATTGAAAGATAATAGCTGAGTTTTAGCAGGATTAAATGAAACAAGCTATTTCTTATCCCAATCCATAATAGAACCAAAATAAACTTCAATGAAAGGCTTTAGTCTGTAGGTGTGTCACACTGGGTGATTTTCATTACTGAACTTTTTAATGAAATCAGCAAGGAAGATTTAAAGCTAAGTAATCTATTAGATGTGTCCGTGGATCTAAGAGAATGTGTGTACTCTCAGGTCCAGCATTACTAGTGACTGAATAAGAAATCCAATGTCCTGCCTATAACCACGGCCACCGAGATAAAGAAGGCCTGTTAACTGAAAAATGCCTTCAGGCAATGTAGGTAAGATTTGTCAAACTGTTACTGTCTATACTATATGATGGCATTTAGATGCATCAGTGGATCTAAGAGAATATATGTGTACTATCAGCAAGGTCCAGCATTACTAGTGGCTGAATAAGGAATCCAATGTCCTTCTGCCCATAACACCATATTACTTTTTGTTTTTACTGTTTTTACATTAATTCCTCTAAATTTATAGTCTTTAGCTCTCTCAAGATACACCCAGCATTTCCCTTGGAGGGGAGAGCATATATAGATTCCAGACTATTTCCATTATTTTCCCCCCAAAACTTTTACATATGAATTTTACATATAACATAACATGCTGCCACAACCGAGATTGAACTCACTACACGAGTTTGTAGTGTAATTCAAATTTTGTCTGTAGCTAAATACTTGATGCTTTGCCAGAGCTATCAAGGGTACTTTTTTTTGTGATGCCATCACTAGATAGGTTGCCTATCATGGCTTAAGAGAGGCCCATCTACCTTCGAGAGAATGATAGATTGCACGAGTTTCCCAGCCTGGTATTTTACCTCACGGTAACATACAGCGCCGCACCTTCCCAAATGGTCACCTATCTGGTACTGGCCAGGCTCAACGTTGCTTAACTTCAGTGATCTGGTGAGAACCCGCATGTCAACATGGTTGTGCCGTACATATAAATACATTTGAAGTTTTGCATGTATTCTTAAACTTTGTTTTTATAGAGACACATGCACATGTATAGACATCTATATATTTTTCTTTCATTTTTAAAGTGAGTTTTTCGTGTTTTTAAAAGCAATCTTGTGGGTTTGCTAGGGATTTTTATCCTCAGCCGCCAAAGTCAAGAAATTAGAGCATTCCTGTGATGATCTGGTTCCTTTTGTTTTTGTGGTCGGTTTAGTTTTGTGCATTTCTAGGAAGTCCACCCTTCCAGGCTTTGCCTTTTCTCTTTGAGAAGTTTATTGCTAATCGCCTGAGGCGCCCTTACCGGGGAATGATGACGGGGCTACCCAGGCACTTCTTGCAGATCAGAGGGCCCCTCCCCATGTGTGGGTGAGTGGGGGGGGGGGCTGACTTCTCAATCCCACATTCCGACCCTGGTGTCTAAGTTCTTGCAGTGGGAGAGAGCTAAAAAACCCTTGTGGTAGTGTGTTCTACAGACCTTCAATGATTTCCTATCAGTGTTAGTCTGTCTTTTCCCCCCCATAGGCATGCTAATTTAAAAATTATTTTTCTGAAAACAATTTTATGAAGATTCCATCCGAATTTTGTCGTAACCAGTGAAAACGGTGCAAAAAAAGTACTTAACGCTCTTGCATTCTACATTAATGAATATATGTTAATTATAATTGATTAATAATATTTTCTAATTGTAGGTGACGAATCTTCAGTTCTTTTAATACTTAATTGTAAAAACATAAATATAGAATTTATGGAAGTGTGATGCTGAAGCTGAATAATATAATGTATCTTTGATCGATCTTTCCTTGGCTGAATTCACTATATCCGGATTTAACATTCTGATCTAAATGTAACTATCATCATATGAAGTTTTTTTTTGTGTATGTGGGAGTAAGGTGAGAGCGAGTATTATTTGCTTTAAGATAACATTAGTGACAAAATAAATTTGAAAGTAGGAACTCCATTTGATCCATTTGTTTATTTTATTTATTTATTTTTTTTTTATAGTTCCTTGACTACAATTCTTCTACTCGTTTGTCTTGCATGCACTTGACGCTAACGAGAGTTTAACATTTATTTACTAGGGTTTATCACAAATAGTTTCCCTAACTAAATCATCCGTTTACTAGTTGCCCACAAATATTTGCTATCTTTTAATATGGCTAGGTCTATACTCTCTGTATACGGCATAATCACGTTGATACACCGGTTCCCATCAGATCACCGAAGTTAAGCAATGTTGAGCCTGGTCATTACTAAAATGGGTGACCAATTTGGGAAGTCCACATGCTGTATGTAGGAGGACGTCCACACCTCCCTGCAAAAAGTTGCAAAAACCTAACATCATCTCCCCTAATGGGGATACACATGCGACTGGGGACCGGTTGTGAATTTCGTACTCCCATGAAACTTCCTCCTTCGGATGAAGCCGGTTAAACCCTGAATAGGGTTGGTGCTAACTGCACACACAGGTCTATACTCTCTTCTGTTTGCTGGCGTTTTCCATGGCTAAGTCCCCACTCGGTATATATTGTGCTTTTTCATTCTGTGAGAGTTTGCCGCCATTTAGCATGGCTAAGTCCTCACTCACTCCCGTTTGCTAGCATTAAATTTCTCTCAGAATCTTTAAACTATTTGCTAGGAGCATATACTATCCTTTGAGGAAAATTGTTAAAAAGAGCATCATTTCATAAAAACACTATACAGAGGACTAATTGGATGACCACCACTGCCTGTATTCTATTTTGTTGCACTTTGTTTGGTTTAGCACCGACTTCCGTTTGCTGCAGTTTAGCTTGTCTCGTTCCCCACATCCTGTTTGCCTCAGTTTCGGTTTTTCCAGCCTTTTTTTTTTTTTTTTTTTTTTTTTTTACTAGCATGTGACTCTAACTTGGCTTGCATCAAGTGTCTCTGTTTGCTACGTCTAGGTGAACTCCATTGCATATATCATATGCATATTTATGGAGCCAAATGTTTTACTCCAGCGTTCATCTACATAACTGAGTGGTTCTCGAATGTTATTTTTCTATTCTCTCATATCTTTAATTTATTGTTATCTGATATTAAGATCTAAAAAAAAAAAAAAAAATTCATTTTTATTTTATTTTTTTCAGGTGCTGAATATTTTTTTATTTTTTGGAGAAACATTTGTTGGTGATAAACATATCATAATGGTAAGTTTGAAAAGAATGTAACTTTTTGCTTTTAATTTCTCTTCAAAGCTAATCAGCAAAATTTATAAAAATCAGTAAAAATGTATTTACAAAAATGTAATGTAGATTTGTTTGGTATAAAATGTAAAGGAAAATACCGGCTTTCTTAGTTTAAAGCACGCTACAGGGTGGAACGATTAATTTGTCGTCCTAAAGAAAACCACACTACAGCTTTATTTTAAAACTTTCATTGAAAAAATCAATTCAGGTAACTTGATTCTGTAGTAGAGCTGACATCTATCACAGCCTCGATACGGGTCAGAAACTGGGAGCATACCTTTTCCACAAGCACCAGCAGAAGCTCAGTGAATACTCGGTGAATGGTGACGATCAGGCTGGCTTTGGTGTTTTGGGAGGTCATGTTGGTGATGTTCTCGACATATGACCAAACAAAATAATCCAGTAGGTTCAGGTAATGGAAGGAGAAGGACCAGTGAGAGAAGAGTACAAACTTTTTCTGGAGCCAAGTCTGCATCTCTTTGGACTTGGCCGGCACCAAGTCCTGCTGCTACACCCAGGATCTGCCAGTGGATAACCACACTCTTTTGCGCATCCAGGTACACTATGGTGTTGACTTTCAACCTGACTTTGAATATGTGAGGTGGCATGATATGGCCCTCACTTGAAACCACAACAAAGACAATAACTGTGACCGGAAACTTTGTTGAGCTGTGCCTTCAAGTGTTGAACGGTCCAGATTTGCATTTTGAGGGAGCTGGCAATGGTCCTGTTGTCATAACTTGGGTTGGTAGAGAGCATAAGTTGTAGAGCAGTGTATTTCCAATCTCGTTCGTTCAAATTGTGTCACTTTCAGACATGATAGAATACTCCTATCACTCTTTGGATTTGTACACAACAAAAAATTGCAACAACAAAAAAAAAAAAGCCGGTTTTCATCAAACGAAAATGGAATCATGTCGTCTCTTCTAGTGCAACAATTTTATCATTCTATACTTCACATGACAGAAGAAAAGTATAACAAATCTGTCTTTCATTTTAAAGAAAAATATGCGCGTTAATCGGTCAGTCAATTTTGAAAACTACCACAACCATATATTCAAACACTACCGTGTTTGAATAAGAATAAAATGGATGTGAATAGACCTTTTGCCATCTGTGTTTGTGGTGTGTACATATACCATTTAAATTAAATGGAAATGCTGAAAAAAGCAATTAATTCTCTTAATGCTTGTAGAAATATTATAGTGCGTTAATCAAACGTGAGAGAAGAAGAGAGAAAAATCTAAGTGAAAGATGGGTAACCTTTTCAATTACGAATTACAGTTAATTATTACAATTGAAACTATTTCTCTTTTAAATAACTGAATGCCAGAACTAAAGTATGTTTTAAAATTTTTTTTTTTTTGTGGAAATCTCTAGAGACAAGGCATGAAGCCATTTTATATAAGGAGCTAACAAAAGTTGATTGTAAAGACAGAAGATATCTATTGACCTTAGTCTTGAAAATACCTAGGTCGTAGGTAGAAGGAAAACAGTGAGCAGGAAGAGTTATTAACGTGTGTAGTAAAAATGTCATTGACAGTAGAAAGGAGTGGTATGCACTCAGGACATCAAGTGTCATTAACCCTTCACACATTGTCTCTTGTCAGCTCTCCCTCAGTATGCACTGATCCATACATAGTATTTTCTTTTACTTTTAAAACCCGCCTCATAGAATTTTTGATATCACCTACATTTCTTGGGAAAAGATAGGAAGGTGTAGGGGTGATTTCTAAATTTAAGTGTTGGCCTCACACTTTATTACACAACATTATGTTTTTAGGATATTAAAATTAACGCATCTAACAAACACTATATTAGTTTAGCATCTCCAGAGAGAGAGAGAGAGAGAGAGAGAGAGAGAGAGAGAGAGAGAGAGAGAGAGAGAGAGAGAGAGAGAGATCCATCGCTGCTAGAGATGCAGTAGTCTCTGGTGGGGCCTTTTGATGCCATACTAGTAGGTAATTGTTATGGCTTTACCTTATGTGCAAAAAAAAAAAAAAAAATTCCTCTCTTTCTCTCTTACTTTCCCTCTCTGTCCTGCTCTAACCAAGTATGCTGACCTGTTCCACAAATCCCAAAACCTCAATATGAAATATCTCAAAAAAAAAAACAAAAAAAAAAAACACACGAATAAACCTAGATCCCCATCCTCCAACGTAAACCTCTACTACTATATCTCCTCCAACATCAGGGGTCTATGTTCCAACCTTCCAGAGGTTGAAACCCAATTACAGGAGGCAAAACTGAACATATTCTTTCTAAGTGAAACTTTAATAGGGCTGACCATTTCCCTAGATGAGTTCATAATTAAAGGATATTCTAACTTAACATTTAAATCTGACCCCCCAAGATCGCCATGGGCATGGAATATGGGCCTACATTAAAGATGGCTTCCCTTGTGGCAGGGATATCTCCAGAGAAGACCCTAATTTAAATCAAAATGTAGATTCCATGAACAAAGCTTCTTTCTTAGAACTGCACGCCTGTGGAACTCTCTACCGTTTGCCTGTTTCCCACCTGACTTCAACTTGGATGTCTTCAAGTCCAGCATAAACAAATCCTGATGAATTGCCCTCTTAAGTAATGATAATTTATCAAATCTCCAGTACTAACGAATACTACAACACTATCTCATTGATTACTGTACACACACACACACACACACAATAACACTTATCCTCGAGTGGCTTCTGGGCCTTGATAAGTGGTGACTATGTAAAAAAAAAAAAAAATCCATTGATTCTTCTGTGATAAAGAAAATATATTACAGAGTGAAAGCCTCAAAGGAACACTGATGGAATTGTTAAAATTTCGACCATATTTAGTACAAGTAAACTTTAGTCTGTATGACTTGGGACACTAAGTTTCAGGCACGGATATCCAACAGTCTTTGTTTCATTACTGTTCAATAAGCACACCTGAATAAGTAACATTCCTTTATTGATGCTACTGATTTGATCCATGATGACCTTCTTCATTGAAGAAATAGTCTGAGGATTGTTTTATAGATATTAACTTTGAAATAACCCCATAAATAAAAAGTTGGGGGTTTAAGGTGCGATGAGTTTGTAAACCCTGTTTAGAATAACACCTACTGATGAGACGATTATCAAAGTACCATTTGTTTGTTCGTTTGTTCACACTTTTCTCAATAACCAGGCCTTGGATTTTTATAAAATTTTGCACAAACGCTAGTCATGGTGGAAATAAATTTTTGCCAGAACGAATTTTCCGGGATAACATTAGTTGCCCCCCTCCGGGGGGGGGGGCTATTACTGGAATAAAATTGCCCCCAAATCATTCATACATTCGCACTTTTCTCAATAACCACTCCTTGAATTTTTGCACAAATATTAACCAATATTAGTCCTGGTGAAAGTAAATTTCTCACTTGTGGAAGGGGACCCTGCATGCTCGGCTTGTTTTTATTGATAATTTAAGACGACGAATGGTAACATTTAATGTTAGTAAAACTAACCTGCTCTCCTTTAACAATTACAAGAAACCTTTCCAACCACCGATACTCCTGACAAATAACTCCCTACCTGAAAATTCTTCCTTCAAACTCCTCAACTTAACATCCACAGGAAATATGAACCTGAACAAATACATTGACATTACGAGAGCTGCTGCAAGGAAGGTGGGTTCCCTCTATCGTGCTAGAAAACTATTCACACCTGAGAGTATCCTGTACCTTTACAAGGCCACCATTCGCTGATGCATGGAGTATTGTTGCCACATCTGGGCTGGTGCATCTACCACCAGTCTCTCCCTCTCGGATCAGGTTTAAAAAAAAGTCTCCAATGTAATAGGTCCCGCTTTGTCAACTAAGCTCCAACCCCTGTCCCATCGCCACAATGTTGCATCCCTGTGCCTGTTTTACAAGTATTTAAATGGCATTTGCTCTGAACTCATAACACTTGTGCCCACCTTGACGTAAATATCTCCGACAAACCTGCTTAGCAACAAACTCACACTCCTTCACTGAGATTCCTCAATGCTAGAAAGCTTTCATTAGAGTAGAAACCTTTCTGGCATTTAGGAACCGCAGTGAAGGGGTGTGATTTTGTTGCAGGAAGAAACTATTTTCTTCCTGTGAACAGCTAAACTTGATATCATTGTAGCTTTTGTTGAAACTACAAAAGTATTTATCTAAGCTAGCAGGGATACCTGGCATAGCCCGATCATAAGATACACTTAAATATATTTTGATTTATGTAGATTTTGTATATATTATTATAGTCAATTTTCTATTGATTCTTATATATTATAAAGTTTTGATTTTAAAAATAAAAAAATATATACATATGACTTGTTGGGTGCATCAGCTTAAATCGAAACGAAAACTTATGAAGAAGAAAAAAATAGTTTCTTTAGCTAAAAACTTTTCTAGAATTCTTGATAGAATTATTTATAAAAAAAATAGATGACTAACTCTCATTAGCTATAATCGAAACCAAAACTTTTCTAGAATTCTTGATAGAATTATTTATAAAAAAAATAGATGACTAACTCTCATTAGCTATAATCGAAACCAAAACTTTTCTACAATTCTTGATAGAATTATTTATAAAAAAAATAGATGACTAACTCTCATTAGCTATAATCGAAACCAAAACTTTTCTAGAATTCTTGATAGAATTATTTATAAAAAAAATAGATGACTAACTCCCATTAGCTATAATCGAAACCAAAACTTTTCTAGAATTCTTGATAGAATTATTTATAAAAAAAATAGATGACTAACTCTCATTAGCTATAATCGAAACCAAAACTTTTCTAGAATTCTTGATAGAATTATTTATAAAAAAAATAGATGACTAACTCTCATTAGCTATAATCGAAACCAAAACTTTTCTAGAATTCTTGATAGAATTATTTATAAAAAAAATAGATGACTAACTCTCATTAGCTATAATCGAAACCAAAACTTTTCTAGAATTCTTGATAAAATTATTTATAAAAAAAATAGATGACTAACTCTCATTAGCTATAATCGAAACCAAAACTTTTCTAGAATTCTTGATAAAATTATTTATAAAAAAAAATAGATGACTAACTCTCATTAGCTATAATCGAAACCAAAACTTTTCTAGAATTCTTGATAGAATTATTTATAAAAAAAATAGATGACTAACTCTCATTAGCTATAATCGAAACCAAAACTTTTCTAGAATTCTTGATAGAATTATTTATAAAAAAAATAGATGACTAACTCTCATTAGCTATAATCGAAACCAAAACTTTTCTAGAATTCTTGATAGAATTATTTATAAAAAAAATAGATGACTAACTCTCATTAGCTATAATCGAAACCAAAACTTTTCTAGAATTCTTGATAGAATTATTTATAAAAAAAATAGATGACTAACTCTCATTAGCTATAATCGAAACCAAAACTTTTCTAGAATTCTTGATAGAATTATTTATAAAAAAAATAGATGACTAACTCTCATTAGCTATAATCGAAACCAAAACTTTTCTAGAATTCTTGATAAAATTATTTATAAAAAAAATAGATGACTAACTCTCATTAGCTATAATCGAAACCAAAACTTTTCTAGAATTCTTGATAAAATTATTTATAAAAAAAAATAGATGACTAACTCTCATTAGCTATAATCGAAACCAAAACTTTTCTAGAATTCTTGATAAAATTATTTATAAAAAAAAATAGATGACCAACTCATTAGCTATAATCGAAACCAAAACTTTTCTAGAATTTTTGATAAAATTATTTATAAAAAAAAATAGATGACTAACTCTCATTAGCTATAATCGAAACCAAAACTTTTCTACAATTCTTGATAAAATTATTTATAAAAAAAATAGATGACTAACTCTCATTAGCTATAATCGAAACCAAAACTTTTCTACAATTCTTGATAAAATTATTTATAAAAAAAATAGATGACTAACTCTCATTAGCTATAATTGAAACCAAAACTTATGAGGAAGTTTTAGTAAAATTATTTATTAGAGGAAATGTAAGCTCATAACAATTAAACAAGTCACTCTGAAGAAAAAAAGGTGTAAGCATTACATACAAAACAACACACATATTAATAAATAGATGATCACCATCTTGTTTTTATTAGCTGATATTTTTAATTTAGCATTTGGCAATATTGTTATCGTATTTAATTTTTTTATGTTCACAAGGTTAAATGCATGCCTTTGAAGCTGATTCTTAGGTAGGAAGCTACTTTGGTGTTGGGGCCCATATAGCTAAGATTTGCTATGATTAAAAAAAAAAAAAAAAAAAAAAAAAAGAAAAACGAAAAAAAAAAGATAGAAGAATGTTATATGAAAAAATATGTTATACGAAAAAAAAGATAGAAGAATGTTATATGAAAAAATATGTTATACGAAAAAAAAGATAGAAAAACCAAGCTTCTATCTTTACATCATCAACGTTCTGATCCCCATCTGGCATCAATTAAAATGAATGGCTCTCGTCTTGGGGAGGCCTCAAGTTTTGACAGGCTTCTGGGCTTGACCTTTACTCCTGATCTTAAATGGAATATGTACATCAAATCTGTTGCCAAGGCCGCTGGAAAAATGGTCGGATCTTTCTATCGATCCAGTAGATATCTCACTGCTGATGCACTTCTCTATCTATATAAGAGCCAGATACGTCCAAGGATGGAGTACTGTTGCCACATATGGGCAGGAGCTGCTAGAAAAGACTGTTCCTGCCTTGATAGGGTTCAAAATAGACTTCGTGGCCTGGTGGGAGATGTCCTTTTCTGTTCGCTGCAACCTCTATCTCACAGAAGAGATGTTGCGAGTTTGTCTCTGCTTTATCGTTGTTTTCATGGAAAGTGTTCGACTGAGCTTCAATCTATGGTCCCCCCTCGCCAAACTTTCATAAGAAACACTAGACTAGCTGAAAACATTATCAATAATTTTCCCCACTCTTTATCTGTACCTAAACCTAAACATAGATTCCATGATCAAAGCTTCTTTCTTAGAACTGCACGCCTGTGGAATTGTCTTCCGTTTTCCTGCTTTCCAGCTTTATGGTTGTCTTCAAGTCCAACGTGAACAAATTTCTAATGAGCCGTTCCACTTAAGTTAACAAATTTACCGAACTTCCATTACTATCGATTACTATATTGTCCTTTTGACTACTCTACACTCTTTAACCCTTATCCTTGAGTGGTCTATCGGCCTTGATAAGTGGTGACGTTTATGTAAAAAAAAAAAAAAGAATATGTTATATGAAAAAATGTTATACGAAAAAAAGATAGAAGAATGTTATATGAAAAAATATGTTATACGGAAAATGAGATAGAAGAATATGTTGTATAAAGAATATGTTGTATTATTTGGATTAATTCAGATGTTTTCATTTTGTTTGTTACTTTACAACATTTCGACTGATGTAATCTCAAAATCACGTGGCGTAACAGATAAAGGCGTTTATTAACAAATAGTTCTGAGAAATATTATGAGAAATGGAGATAGTTTGATTCGGTTCCCTAATTCTAATAGAATTCCCGCGGCCCCCACCCCATCGCGCTCGTAATAGAAAAAAGATGAGATTTGGAATTAACGATTACTTTATTTTGATTGCAAATATTATCATTTTATTGTGTAGATAGCGAAAAACGTACAAATATGAAACCATACATTTTACTTATGGATGAAGTTTACAGTTTGTAACTGTTCGAATATCAAACCTGATTCAATTGTTAATTCCCTCGGCTCGGACAATTACAAACTGCTGCCCTCAGAAGATAATTTGCGACACCAGAGCTGAGATGTCCAAGGCATCGATCAGAATTGCCTGAGCTTAAAACCCCATGTTTACAGAGAACGAGTTGAAGGTTTCGTTTTTGTTTTTGTTTTTTTTGTTTGTTTTCTTCTTTTTTATTTTTGTTATTGTATCGGGCAAACAGAAGTTAGTCGCGCCACATAAGTATTAGCGGCGGTTATAAGAACTATGCAGCTAACTACTGTACACTCTTTAACCCTTATCCTCGAGTGACTAATTATGCAGCTAACTACTGTACACTCTTTAACCCTTATCCTCGAGTGGCCTCTTGGCCTTGATAAGTGGTGATGCCTATGTAAGAAAAACAAAACAAAAAAAAACAGTAATATTAATAATTTTTTGTATTAAATAAAATCCATAAGTATATTGGTTTTTGTCAGTTTTTCTTTTTTATTTTGACCGAGTCATAGTTTTCAGCAACTCTATCTCTAATATCAATTGGTTTTATTTAGGAAATAAAATGCTGCTGTTCTAAATATCAGCTTTGTAAGAGAGAAAGAATCTTACAGAACTTTTCAGGGCTCCAGACAAATTTATCGTTAGTTGACTTTCGGTAACTATATATTTTCGTTTAGCCAAATAAAAAAAAAAAAAGTTACTAGCCAAACCCACTTGATTTTTGGAATACGACATCTTCGTTCCGTGACGAGTATCTATACCATAAAGATATTTTTGTATTTTTTTTTAAGTGTAATTCTAAATATGCACTGAATTTTATGTTAAGATTTGAAAATATAAACATTCAAGTTTCTTCAGATGTTTTTTTAAACAGCCTTCGTTAAAAAAAGGATGTGTTCTATTAAACGTTTTATTATTTAAATAATTTGAATTTGCTCGTTTTATTTTGAAAAACAAAAAAAATTTGAAAAGATATTTTTCTCTCAGTAGTGAGCTTTGCAAGAGTTTCAGTGAAAGAAATACAATCGCCAAAATACAAGTGTTTCATTATTTCTAGTCACCACTTTGAAAAACCATCTGCAAATGCGACTGTTTCACTCGCAATGTAGAGCCCTGCTTTTTCGCTGATAATATCCCTTGTTTAATCAAGATAACAAAGCAGTTTTGCTATATTGATTAAAGAACCTAATTTCTAAAATTGAACGCACTAATAATGATGCTGGCTTAAACAGAGTTGAAAAAGAAAAGATAATCAAATACCAAGCTCTTATGTACGGCATGAAAAGAAACTGGAATAATATTCATCATTCCAGTAACATTAGGAGCAACTGGGTTCATTAAAAATTTCAAAAACTACCTGATGTACCAAGTGCAAGAAATACAAACAGTTGCACTTAAAAAAGACCGTTGAAATCTTAAAAAGATTTTACAAAGATCTCTTGGAGTTTCTGAAATAGATGGATGGATGGCTTATGGTAGGATGCCTTATCCCTAGCAAAAAGAAAAAGAAATGAAACCAGAACATTTTTGTTTTATGCTAAATTCTTTCTTTTCTGAAGGTGACAGATTCCCCTCCTTTACATTTTTTTCTAGCCCATTAATTTATCCTTACCCTCTTTTATGGCTAAACTTTCTGCCAGGACCTTGTTAACTTCAAATTGACTTGTGCCATACCCACCTTGTCCTTCTAAATGACTTACTGTACCTTATATTTTGGTTAAAGCAAGGATGGAACAATTTTTCATTTCTTTTTTTTTCTCTCTCTCTCTCTTCTTTTTAAGAGGGGGTAGTTGGGTTTGGTACAAAGAATGGATTTGATTTATTTTCACTCTAAATCTACTTCCGGTGTGGCTTCTTCCTCACCCATCTCTTCCCCAAGGAACATGTGTCACACCTTCATCATCCTGCTCCTCCTCCGATGGTACCAGCATCTTTTAAAACATGTTCTCCTTTTACCCTAATGTGTATCCTGTTCCACAACTCAATTCTTTCCTTTCGGACACATTGTTCAGCCCCCCCCCCTCTCTCTCTCACACACACACACACTTTTTTGTTGTTTACTAATTTTATTTTGGGATAAAGAATAGCCTTTCTGATAGGCCACAACTAAAATAAAAAGAAAAGTGGGGGGGGGGCATTGGGACTCTAAATGTGCTAGAGACCAAAGAAAATCTTGTTTTAGATTGGAACTTTGAAGACTAATGAAAATGCTATTCAAACTCTAATTTATAAACTGATCAAACTTCTAACTTGGACACTTCTAAAATAAAATATTGCCATTAAATCTGTATGTTTAATGAAAACGCTATTTTAAAAAATTTTTTTTACTGAAGCATGGTAAACCACCAGACAGCCTCTCTGAGAGATGATAAAGCAAAGAACCATTCTTGTCATAGAAAAATGATCCAAAAAGGATGACAAAAGAAATAACTATTATATTTTACTTTGAACTGTCATTGTTTCTTATATTTTTTATATAAGATAATATATACTTGATATGAACGAAAGATAAAATTCAATAAATATATTTCACATCTTGAATGGCGAACCATTCTTGCCATAGAAAATGACATAAAAAAGGGATAGCAAAAGAAATAACTATTGTGGAGAAAAGAAAATTATCCAATTGTGAATATTAAATGTATTTATCTCAAGCAAAAAAAATATTATCAATCCAGTCAGAAGTTTTGAATTGCATAGAATTCCAGGTAAGCAATGGTAATATTGGTCTAGTCAGGGTCAACAGTGATTCCCGTGTGTCACAATGATTTATTATATTGGGCCTTATATATAGTAATGATTTTAAAAAGCTAAAAAAAATAAATGACTCGTGTGCCACCACTAAGAATCGAAATCAAAACGTTTAGCTTACAATTTACTTTTCCTTTAACGTCAATGCCTGAGCTATGAAGACATTTTTGCTGCAAGGCTAAAAATAAAAACATGAACCAATAGCTATTACGTTACGCATGCATATTAGTAATGCCATCGTTTGACCTTCACCTGGCAAATTCTATTTTTTTTAATTTTCACAGTGCACCGATTTTCCCCTAGCTAAAACCCAAATATAAATTTTTGCATGGGTTCGAATGCCCTAGATATTAGGTTTCATGTTTACCAAAAACTGACAGGAGTTTGGTAGGCGAAATTTTGAAACAAATATATATACACATACATAAATATATATATATATATATATATATATATATGAGGTTTGTGTTTACTATAACCTTTTTACGCAAATATTATGCAAGTATAAATCATGTAAAATATCTGCATGAATATACTTACACGTAATAGTTAAATAAAGATGATCATCCCATAAGAAAACCGAAAAACTAATAGGGAATTAATTAGAATATTGCTAATGATAAGTGAATACAGGAAGGTGACGATGGTCAAGTGGTTAACGACACTGACTGATCACCTGAGTGTCCCAAGTTAGAAACCAGTTTTTTTTTTCCACAAAAATCGCTTCCACTTAAGATGTTGGCAACCTTCACATGGTCCTTCCAGTAAGTGTCCGATATCTTTCTAGAAAGAATTCTGACTGGAAAACCTAGAAAAATATCGAGGGAACCAATGCCAACAACAGTCTTCAGATTCATACGATATGATAAGTGAATGCCAATCACCTCCCTGGCCCTTTGTGGCCTTCAGGCCAAGATCAATGTGTAGTATGAAAGGGTGAATGCGGTATTATGGTGAAAGAAGATACTAGCTAAGATGAATTTTTTTTTTTAGTTCTGGAATGACAAGGATGACCAACGACCCGCGTCCCCCCCTTTTGAGTTGGTCTTGTGCCTAAGTTTTTTGTTCAGTTGAAACTTACATTGTAATTTTAGCTTGAATAAAGAATTTAATATCCCAAAGTGTAGTATCTGTTCCGGCAGATGCTGCAATCAAAGACCATATGTGGGGGCAACCCCACATATAAGAGCGTTGCTCTTGTAGCAATCAGTTATTGGTCAATGTAAGGGAAACCCTTCATACCAATTGTCACTATCCAGCTCCATTGGTCCTCCTTTCCCCAATCTCTCCACATTAAAAAATGGACTTGTGCCTAATTTGCTCAGTGGGGCAGCAAATAAATACCGCCAATAGTATGTAATGTAATTTGAAATCTGGTTTTCAGATTCCATTCCCAGTCGTAATAAAATACATCTAAAATAAACCTCTTGTACATGCCACCATTCCACCAGGTTGATGATTCGAAACAAAACGTAAAAGCTGTTAATGCAAGTTTGAATTTTCTACTTAACTCATTTTCACCCATAAAATTGAAATTAGAAAAAATAATAATCATGGGATGTTAACGATGCATTACAACTTAAACGGTTTAACAAATCAGAAGTTAAGTGATATTTTTATTCATTTATTTGCGGACTGTTATCCTCGTTTTCATAGTTGTTGTTTCACTACGTTTTGGCCAACTCATCCTCTGGCCTTCTTCAGATGATTATCCAAGACGGGATAGAAATGCTGAATCCTATAACTGAATCCTCAGAAATTACTGCCTTTCATAATTGTTGTCATCTCAGAACGTTTTGGACAACTCTCTGACCAGCTTTTGGGTAGGATTGAAACCGCTATCTTCAGACAATGCTCACCTGGAATTATAGAGATTCAACACCTCTATCCACTTCCACGAGCCCCAAAGACAACAACAACCATAGAAGGCAGTAATTATTAGGGATACAGTTATAAGATTCAGCATTCTTATTCCGTCGCAGTTAATCACTTGAAGAAGGCCAGAGGTTGAGTTGGCTGAAACATGGTGAACAACTATGAAGATGAGGATAACAGTTCGTAAAATAAATACATACACAAATTACTCATTTCGAAGGATTCCAATAATAAAAAAAAAATATACTTTTGATTTTTACTTTTTCCAAATTCATGATCTAATCCAAAAATATTGAAACAAAAACATGTACTTTTCTAAGATTGTTCACACCTAATTTATCAATTTTATTTCACATCTCATTCAACAAGCGAAAGAAAACGGTGGCGGTTCTACACTATTGGGACGCAAGTTCGGAAATCGTAATACTGAATTTCACATGAAAACGATAGTATCTACGTATTGCTTGCATTTGTAAGATGATTATATCCAAAAATGATGAAAAATCGATAAGGTAGAAAATTATTTATTAAAGAAAAAAAAAATCATAACACAAAAGGGAAGTAATTGTCCGTTTTGATTCAAACAAGATGGCAGAAAAATTTTCACCTAACACGATTAAAGCTGTTTTGTTTAACAATTCAGTAATATTTGGGTAAGTTCGACTGCATAATTTGGAAGCTACCATTGTAACTTATTAGAATTGACAAAAAAATCAGTTGAAACCATTATTCTTTTTATCTGAAAACTCCATTTATCGAGTACAAAATTTTGTCCCAATTCTGTAGAAGCGCCAAAAACACGGTTAAGAAATTTATTACATGTTTCTGTGTTTTCACAAAGAAAATCCCATGTTAAAAGTCCAAAAGTCAAAGCGAAAAAAATGTTATGGTCGTACATATACAGGTTCAATTGTTCAAGTTTGTAAACTTTATTATTTGGAAGCAAGTACATTCAAAGTGTTCTATATATTATTTTACAGGGCAATCACCACTTATCAAGGCCCAAAGTCCACTCGAGAATAAAGGTTAATAAATGTAAGGTAATAGTTTAGTAATCATTAATGGTGTAATTTGGGTAAAATTTAATTATTTAATTGGACGGTTCAAAAATATATTATTTACATTGGACTTGAAAGTTACAATATTGTAGTTAGCAGGGAATCGGGCTAGCGGAACAATGTTCCACAGATTGGTAGTTCTAGGAAAGAAGCTTTGTTCATGGAACCTGCATTTAAATTTAAGCACAGATAGAGAGTGGGAGAAATTGTTGATAGTGGTTGTAGCTAGTCGAGTCCTTTTTGTGAAAGTTTGGGAAGTGGGGAACCACAGATTGGAGCTCAGACGAGCACTTGCCATTAAAAATGATATAAATTTATTTAGTTGGTCAATGTGCAGAAATGTTGCCATCTTTAGAATTTAAGTCCCCCATGCCGATGATACTGGAGGCTAAAAATGGCGTTAGCTTGTATGCCCAAATGTGTGTTAGTGTTCTGAACGGTTTGTTTGGCAAAGTTGACCTTCTTGTTGGATTTCTGATTGTGAATTCACATGGTCATTCACTTATATAGTTAACATAAACAGGTGCCTGGCTCCAAGGGGTAAGTTTCTGATTGGTTGAACTCTGATATAGATAACCAATCAAGATTGAGTATTTCAATCCAATCAGCACCAAACATTTCGGCCAAGTAAACACTGAATATACTGTTTCTCTGTAGCTGTGGTTATTGCTACTTCTGCTGGGACAGGGGTCCTACAGTCCCTCTTTGCAGCATGCATGTTTATTAATAAAAAGTTTTCTACCGATTATACCTCTTTTAATGTGCTCTTTAATTGCAGACATATCTACGTTTATACTATAAAACTGTAGATCTTGTTTCTTTGGATGTTCCCACACTTAGTGGATGATGCCATCCACCAAATCAGAGAGAGACTGAAGAAACCCATGATCTAATGGGTTATGGGTTATCTACTTGACAAACCTTTAGACCCCTAGATGTTTAGTATACGATTCATTTGTCTCCTCCATGAGGGCAGAGTTAAACACAAGGTCGGTTTTTAATGTGGGGAAAATCTAGCTCCTCAAAACAGGGCACTCTGGACAGAACAAAAATGAAAATTGCCAGTCTTAAAAGACTTTTCCCTCACTGACTGCAAACAGAATAAACTGAATGTAGCATCAGAACAGATACTACACTATTCTTAGTTAAAAGGCCAAGAAAACAATTATGTGGATGTACTCCAACCTAGAAAATAGGCAATTCTTTCCCCTTTGTCAGAAACGTTGCTCATGGAATGGGAGGATTAAATGACAAAATAGTAAGTCAGGAGGCAGCTAGAAGCAGTTCATAAGTTGTCACTTTTAAAAAAAAATTTTTATAGCAGATTCCCACATGAGTTTCTTTTATTCTATTTATTGGTTGCAACTCTGACAATGCAACTATGTTTTACCATTGAAATGTTCATTATGCTTTTTTATACATTGCAGTAGTGTGCAACACTACCACTCACACACGCACACTACCACACACACACACACACACACACACACATAATAGTGCACATATACACACAAATATTGCCACCATGGAAAACTATATTCTGATTGAAATTCCACTTTCAGTTAAATGTTTCAATAGGATTGGTTGGTTCAGTGCCAAACTTGTTTCAGAGATCGGAAATCCTGATTTTCCAGCCTTTTTTATCAGCAGAAATGCATGAATGAAATTGTTGTTACTGATGGTTTTTCTTGTGGCACAGGTGTGTTAAGCATTTGCAAGTTCTTCGTCTACCATAGTATTTGCTTCCATCGATTTTTTCCAAATAAGGCAAACTTTTCTAAATCTTAATGTTTGTCAATGTGGTCGATAAGTTGCAGGAGTTTTGTTTGTTTGTGTGTTTTTTTTTTTTTACTGATAGTATTCGGTAGTGAGTTTAAAAAATCATCCTCAGAAATCGACTTCAACTCTCCATCTTCTCAAGGAGAAGGACCTCATCTTTTTAAAGGCGTCAGTCTTAAAAAAAACAACAGATACCGCCCCCCCTCCCGTGCGTAAGGATGCCTGCACTTGTAATCATGAAGAAGTGTTGCGCAATCGTTAACCCCACCTCTGCTGAATCAGCACTGCTTGATTCCAGTGACAAGGAGAAGTCCGGGACGACTGGAAGTAATGCCAAGATAAGCAGAGAGCACGTACAGTTCCTAGTATTCCCAAAAGGGTCACCCATTTTACTACTGACCAGCTTCAACATTGCTTAACTTTGGTGATCTAATGGAAACCAGTGTGTCAACGTGATTATGTGGTATATCTAATCTTGTATATAGTTATTAAAACTTGATTAGGATGTTACATGTATTATGATTCTTACAGGACCTACTGAAATCTAAAGGTCGATTACCTCAAAGCCGCAACCCACTGAGCAGATTGAACTGGATTCTTCCAAAGGAAGCCTACTACAACTTTTTTTTTTTTTTTTTCTGAATACACACCTCCAAACACTCGGGCAATGCTGGACACTCCCGCTAGTCTTAAATAAAAGAATCCAAGTTGTCCTCAATGGTTGTACATCTAAACAGTATGATATAAATGTGGGTGTACCTCAGGGGTCGATCCTTGAACCTTTATTATTCCTAATATTCATAAATGACCTCCCTGATAAAATTGTCCCTGAGATAGGTATATTTGACACCACGTTCTATAACAGGCATATGAGAAAAACAAATGAACACATATCTAAGGAAATGGCAGAAACGCTAGAGGAAGACCTCCAATCTGTAGTGGAATGGGACAAAAATGAATGGTCACATTCAAGATTAAGCTTGCTTCCTTCAATAATTATAAGAAACCTTCTCGACCGCCAATAGCTATGGCTAAAGATACATTACCTGAAATTACTTTCAAACTCCTCGGCTTAACGTTCACAGGGAACATGAGTTGGAACAGATACATTAAGAGCATTGCCAAGGCTGCTGCAAAGAAGGTGGGCTCTCTCTACTGTGCTAGAAAGTTACTTACACCTGAAAGTATCCTGTACCTCTTCAAGGCCACCATTCTCCCATGTACGGAGTATTGTCATATTTGGGCTACTAGTCTCTCCCTCCTGGACAGGGTTCAAGAGTCACCAACCTAATAGGTCTTAAACTGTCATCCAAGCTTCAACCTCTGTCCCATCAACAAAATTTTGCATCCCTCTGCCTATTTTACAAGTATTTTAATGGTGGATGCTCTGAGCTAGAAGCCCTTGTACCCTCCCGACATAAATACCCCTGACAAACCAGACAAGCAGCAAAATCCCACCCCTACACAGTAGAAATCCCTAGATGTAAGAAAGCCTTCTACTCTAATAGTTTCTTCTCCAGAACTGCTAGACTTTGGAATTCCCTTCCGGTTTTCTGCTTCCTGTACTGTACTGACATGCGTAAGTTCAAGTGTAATGCGAACAGACATCTTGCTGCTCAACTTCCTACATAGTATCCCTGCAACTTATGTCCCCGATAGTAGCTCCCTATATCAAAGTGGCACTGTGCCTTGTTTGGAGTGAAAATGTAATTAAAAAAAAAAAAAGCATATATACATGTATACGGGAGTTGAAAAATAAATAGTAACATAAGAGGGTAAGGTATGTGGAAATGTGCTTTTCTTAATTGTGTATTGATTTTTTTTTTTTTTTTTTTAAAGCAGAAGTTTTCAATGTAAACCTCACCTATTTTTAAATAGTGTATAAATCGAATCCAGATGCATTATGAGATTTCTCTCCCAAGGTTTTTACCCTTGACAAAATGGAAGAAAACCAAATTATAACAAGCTCACCTTAAAACTTCAACGTAAATTTTATTAAAGTAAAAAAGGTCCAAGTTGCAAAAGATTCGTCATCTTCAGCTATCTGCCACTATGGGCTGGTAACATTCCCGAAGGGGATAATAGTTCGTCTACGATAAAGGCTGGGTAGAATTTAGTGTGCAGGTTGGAGATGTTGAGGTGACTTCCTCGATGGCTGATGCTAGCTGGGCATACATGAGGAGTCCTTGTAGAATCAGTCCAAATGGCAGACAAGGCAGGTCAAACCGTACAACTTAAATTCGTCTATACAGACATTAAATTGTAGCACCAGCGTGCAAATATAAATTCGCCCTACTTAAGGGCATTGGTAATTGCAATGATAATGTTCTGCTCCACGTTTGGGCATTTGAAACGTCTCGAAGCAGCAAGTATTTTTGCTGCCTCGATTCGAGTGAGAATTCACGTGTTTCCAATGCTACATCTTTTTTGATTCTGATCTGAAAAGGGAATTTGGCGCCAAGAACATTCTCGGCAATTAGTTACAACATGCAATCTGATTGGTTAAAATAAATCCATGGGCAAAGAAACCGTCCAATAAAAAGCTTGCTTATTTCTACAGAATTTCTTACAGCATGCTTTTGTTTTGAGTCTGAAAAAGCTATTTTAAAAAATAAAATTTTTTTTTTTTTTTTAAACTCTGAAGTGTTGTGGATGCAATCGGAAGCATATCATAAGAGCCTTTTTTTTTATTTATTGCTAAATATGCCTCTGTTTGTATGAAAAATCTCATTTCTTTTTTCAGTTGTGAATTTGTGGGTGTGGCTTGTTTTTTTTTTTTTTGTTTTTTTTTTTGGCCCCCATGCCGCTGATCAATTAATATTATAGACTTGGGATAGATGTCAATTCCATATTATCTGCGTAATAATAAGCTTAAAGCAGAATTTAGTTTGTAATTCTATATTGAATGACATAAATGTTACTCTAAAAAATTCCTAAACAACTGTATAATAATGAAACCGAGTTGTTTAAATTTTATTTAAGCATAATCATCTTCATAGCCTAATATGAAGCAGAATTTTTCTGTAAAGAAATAAAACTAAATGATTAATATAGAGATGTTTTAGATTATTTTTTTTAAACCCGGATGTAGTTTACTACTGGTGAAATATAAAAACTACTACCCTACAGCTCTGATTTCATTAGAAGTTCAACTGAACTTCCCCCAAAGAGAAAGGCTATTGCTTTGTAATAGTTTCTGATTTCGTATTTGGATTCTTCGGATTACTGTTCTCATCTTGAGTGTCATTTTCACAACGTTTCGGTCGATGTAACCTCCGACCACCTTCAGGTGTATCTTGTTGAACTTTGAAATGTTTCTGTCGAACTCGGGGAAGCTGGCTGGAATTTCAAATGAAACCCTTTATTTACTTAATATGAGTTGCATGCTCTCATTCCGTCAACCATGACTGGATACAATCCTAAGTAATTTGCAGTTGTATTTTTGATTGCTCACACTGAGTGTTGAACCTTCAACATTCAGGAGAAGGTCACTTTACAATTGATTTTTCCAAGTACTCTAATTATGGAATCTTTGCGGAGTTCGATAAGATACACCTGAAGAAGGTTGGATGTTACATCGACCGAAACGTTGTGAAAATGGCACTGAAGATGAGAACAGTATTCGGAAGAATCCAAATAACAAAAATTCAGAAACGTAAAACCAACTTCTTGTTTTTATTTAGAACAATCATTTGAGGGATCCTGACCTCTTCCCAAGAATAGTTAACAGCTGCAGGAAGAACTAAACCATAAACTAAACATAGTTTTCAGAGGTTAATTAGTTTTTGGGATTGAGCTGTGAATTGCTAGTGACAAAATGTTATGTCGTGACTCAGTGACTTCTCGGTTAAAAACAAATTCCATGGAACGAAGTATTAAATAACAGAAACTAATGTCTTGGGTGTTTCTCAAAAAAGTGTTTCTTCCCAATAATTTCTAAATTTATATGACAGCACGCTTGTAGGCATTGCCCGAGTGGAAAGATAAAATAGTTAAATAAGTGTAGTATATATGTATATATATATATATATATATATATCGCTATAGACATTTCAATTTAATAAATTTATACTAGAATTGTTCATATAGGTCCATGGCATCATGGTTAAAGGTGTTGATTAACAATCAGTTGTGAGTCTTCTAGAGTAGGGGTAGGCAATCTTTTGCTAACTGTGTGCCAATTCAAGTTTTTAAATTATTCAGGGTACTAACAACACCTTATACAAGTGAAGGTCAGTATACTTATTTTACAAATATATATATATTTTTTTTTTTGTGCGTTTTCAAAGAAATGTCCAAATTAGTAATTTGTTTTTACCACGTGGGAAAATAATTAGCATCTGTGTGCTATTAGAAATTGCTTGGTGTGGCATGTGTACCATAGGTTGCCGACCCCCATTCTAGAGGTTGAAGTGTAACGCTATAATTCAAACAACTTTAATCTTTTGTCTATTTAATAAAAAATTTCGGATGAAAGGAAGACAACATCTCTTGTCTTTTCATTTGCATCAGTGCAAGGGCGCCTTCCCTTGAGATATATATATATATATATATATATATTAAAAAAAAAACCCAACTAAACAGCAGTTGTTATTATAACAAAAAAGCTTTGTACACACGAATTGTGACATTTTATTCTACACTCCTCTTCTTGACTCATGTGTCTCCTTTTGCCTAACTAGTTTGCCAATCACCTGAGATTTTTTGGATCAAATGCAGTTGAAGCACTCACAGAACGAGCAATAACTAAAACGACACATTTTGTCTTAATACTGTTTTATTATGTTCGTTAACTTAAGTGTTCTGATGCTTTGCACTGGTCAAGAGCATGTTTTTACACCAAAGCTAGTGAGCATAGTCAAAGGGTCGAGTAAATGGAGAGCACCTAGTGTAGGATATTTGCTGTGCCAAGCAGAACCGACCTCTGGAGTACAGTGGTGTTGTACTTGATTACCAAAGAGTTCAACTGTTTCTCAAGATCATCTAGAATGGAGCCAAGTTCACTTATGATGATTGGCACGATGGAAGTTTTCTTATTCCACAACCTAGCAATCTCCATCCTCAGTTTCTGATAGTTCTGTAATGTCTCATTCTTCTTGCCTGATAAGTTGTTGTTTGGACATTGTTATTTACTCACTAGAAGTAGTCACACAGGCTATCATCAAAGATTTCTCTTTGAGAACAACTTGTGGTGTTATCTGGAGTCTGAATGGCAACACGTCTCCCCAGATTTCCAGTATTCTCCACCTCTTTCGATAACTTTTGCAAATTAATTTATCACAACAGCTGCTTACCATTGATTTCTCATTAGTCTTCACTGGAATTTGCGTAGCAATAAGCCTCTCCAAGATCCCAGTCCTCTTTGCATTCATCCAGAGGAGTTCTGGCTAGTGCTTTCTCTCCTCAGTTTTTTTTATTTTCTTTGCCCCTCCTCACTTATTTGATGTGGCACCAGTTTATGGTCACAAACACACGCACAAAGGGGGCAGGTTAGAAGGCAGAGACGCAGGGGGTGGGTGGTTAATTTCCTGTTATACAGTTTCAGTTTTCATGATTCCATGTGATTTTTTTTTTGTTTTACATCTGTAGCAGTTTCTGTATGTCCTGCTTGTGCCTGTAGCTCATGTATGTTATTCAAGGGGGTTTCCTTAATATTTCAGCCGTTTTCATTATTATGTGTTGTATCTTACCTATCATCCTTCTGATTCCAATCTCTCCCGTTATTTTTTTGAAATTTTTTGGTATTGTTCCTAACGCTCCTACTATTAGTGGTGTTATTGACTCGTTTACTGGTTGAATTTATGAAAAAAACAAAAAAAAAAAAAAAACAATATGGAATTGTATGCATAATTGTAACTTTTTCGTTTTGACTCTAATAGATAACCTTTTTGTTCGAGCACCTTTTCCACAGAAGACATGCTACTAGTCTTTACTCTATCAGTATTTTCATGTAAAGGTGCTCGACCAAGCTTTAATCTCTGATTCCCCTTCATAAAATATTCACAGCAAGAACTCATCTTACTACCACCATTGCAAAGAACTCTCTTCTTCCTGTATGTGTATCTAAAGTTAAATGCAACGTCCATGAACAGTTTCTTTCTAAGAATTCCCAGTTATAGAACACATTACTATGCAACTGATTTCCTACAGACTAAAACATGTTTGTTTTTTAAGTCCAATGTTAACAAATATCTGTCGAGTCATCCTCTGAATTAATCATTCAGTCCTTTCATCGTATTCTTCCATCATCCAACTAAGAATTTAACTAATCCATATCCTCCAGTGGCTTTTGGCCATGAATTATTAGTATTAAATATATTTCATGTTGATTTTTTGAAAGGTAAATACGGTTAAGTAGCATCTTCGCCCCAAAGATCGTTTTACTTAGAAAATCGCCCATATCTTATTTGGACGTAGATAAATATTTTTATGCATCATTTTTTTTTTTTTACTATTTTTAAAATAATAATCTACGGACATGCATGTTTCGAAGTTCCTACCTCTCTTCAGTAATAGCAAAAAAAAATGTGTGTGTGTATATATGTATATGAAATGCTTTGTGAGTTCCTTCTTCGTATGCTTTGAAACAGGTGAGCCTATCTTTTGCAAATTTCACACAAAGCTGAAGCTAATTTTTATGTCTGGCAGTGTTCTTAGATATGTTTTGTACAGAAATTCATCTGATAAATATTGAAAATCGAAAAAATGCAATCTTAAAAATAGCTTTTCTCTCTTATAGATAAAAAAAAGAATTTTTACAGGGGGGAATATTTTACGTTATACTTGCCAAGGGAGATAATAAAATTTCAGCAAATCATTTCTTAAAAAAAACCCAGATTTATTACAATTTGGATATATAGCTTAGTGGTTGACTACAGATCAAATGATCCCCTGTACTTCATCATTTTTTAAATTTTTTCTTATTAATGTGTTCAAAAGATAAGAGGTACCATTTAAAATCGCTGCAAATCATTTCTTCATTTGCATATTTTAAAACTAAACATTAATCAGAAGTAACTTTTCTAGGGCATTCATTCAAATCCAAATATCAGCTGACATAATATTGTAAACTAACACAGACGGAATTTGATGAACGATATCATCATGATTTATTTATTCATTTTTTTTGCAAATTAGGGCACTGGGCAAATTATTCCTCATAATATATAAGTCCATAGAGAATTGATTCTTTAATACGTATGCAATCTGCATAAATTATCATATTGATTGCAAAATATTGTATTGTATGATCGGGCAATGCCGAGCTGACAGCTAGTGTGTGTGTGTATATATATATATATATATATATATATATATATAAATATATATATATAAATAAATTATACAGCACAATCACATTGACACACCAGTTCTCGCCAGATCACTGAAGTTAAGCAACATTGAATCTGGCTAGTATCAGATGGGTGATCATTTGGGAAGGTTAGGCGCTGTATGTATCACGCTGAGTTGTAGAACTTTCCAGTTTGGTATCTGGAGACGCATTAATTCGCTGGGAGAGATGCAACCTCTGTCTTAAGATATGCATCTAAGAGAAGAAAACTCTGATGTAAAAACCTGCGGTCCACTGTATACTCTGTCCTATGGCAGTCATCTGCACCGACGGAGGTTAGCAGTAATACCAAAAAGATGGTTGGTTCTACACAAAGCCTTAACCACTATAAACAAATCATCCGTGTGGATTTCCGAGCAACTTAGTTGTTCTGGCGAAACCTCATACGTCGAAACTAACGGAAGAGTCTATATATATATATATATATATATATATATATATATATATATATATATACACACACACACATGATGAGCCAAAAGTAAATAGGCAGTAAAACTTATTTAGAGATGTATACGTACAACTATATGTTACTCAAGTATATATCAGTTAATATCATATGTTTTTAGATAGTGATGTGGTTCTCGATTGATTAACTGTGTTTAACTGTGTCAGATATATAGTCGAGAGTTAAAACAATGAGAATATTCTCTTGCCATGGCTCTAGTAATAAGACAATTAATGAATATTAGATGTCCACCTACTTTTGGTTTACCCTGTATATTAAAAAATATGCACACACACAATGGAATATGTTTGAATAAATTAGAAAAGATTTAATAAGTTAAAAAAAAAAATACACCTTGAATGGGCTTTAAAAGAAGCTTGTTTTTCAACCCCAGAAAAGGTCAACCAGTGGTCTGACCTTGATATAATAGAAACTAGCTTCCACGTTTCTCTAAATAACATGTCATTGAGTTACACTTTTGAACTAAGATCAGATAAAGGGACTGGTCATAGTGTGGTGTGTGTGTGTGGGGGGGGGGGTACTGGCTCTGCCCTTCTGTTTTGCCAGTCTGTATAATTGTTAATAATTCTTGAATACCTATGCCCATTAATGGCATGTGACCTTTTTAGTTCAAAGAAAAAAAAAAAAGGGAAATTGGGAATAAGAAAGAGCTTTCTCTTCCTTTCAAAAGTGTAAAGGTCAACATCCTCACATGTTTGGAAGATTCAAGATGATGAAGGAAAGGAAGCTGGAAACTTTCAACTTCCACATTTTCTTTTCTTCCATTTGAACTTAACACAGGGATAAATCTTGGCACATTTTGTCACTAGGGTTTGGCTTAATCAGAGACCTAACGATTTTTGTCGGAATGAGGTTCGGTTCGGTCTTAGAATGCGACTATCCTATGCATTACCTCCTCCTTCGATAATAATCCAAACTTTATAATCATATAACAATAGCAGGGCTACCCGGCGTTGCTTGGGATCATATAAAACAATGAGAAAAATGAAGTTAATTTTGAACATATGTTATTCCTAGGATAGAGGAATTTTTGGTGTCTATGTATCATTTGCTATCTCGAGCAAAAGAATATTTTATCTACCTTAGGACGGGTATTACACAACATATGTATGAAATAAGTACACCTTCCTTAGGACAGGTGATTTACAGCACGTTTATGAAATAATTTTACCTTCCTTAAGACGGATTATGTAAAACACGTTTAAAATAATTTTACCTAACCTCGAACAGATAATCTAAATACATGTACGAAAACCTGAAACGTACTCTCGACAGATATTGTACAACGTATATGAACTAATTTCATAATTGTATAACATGAAGTATGCGTCTGCCTATGGCATCATCCTGCGAGACAAGAAGATATCTAGACATTGAATAGGTTAATCATATTCATTAAAATAAATTTATATGGAACTAATAAGAAAAAGAAATTAGAGATCTATGATAAACATTGACATATTTTTTAAGTGTTGTTTTAATTCTTACATTGCCATTATTTTCTGAGATTTAAGTAAAAATAACGTTTTTCAGCACTAGCTAATTGGAAGTATGTTTTTTGGGGATTTTTTTTTCTTTTTCATCATTTTTGGAAAAGTTTTTGTAGGATTACGGGAGAGAGAATCTAAAATTTTCATATACTAAACTGAATATTATATTTTATCCGTACATTTAAAAAAAAAAAAAAAAAAAAAAAAAAAAAAGAAATATTTTAAATTAATTATTTTGAAATATTTACATTTTAGTTGTAAATTTAAAAAAAAAGTTTCTCATATAGTATTTTTTAAAAAAATTTTAATTAATTTAACGAATATTTCTGTTGATGATATATATATATATATATATATATATATATATATATTACCAGCAAAAGTACTCGTCGTTGACTGGGTTCAAAAACAGCCTACAGAAAATGGACTCTGATTTATGAAAGTATGATAGGTTATGAAAAGGAAGGGTTGTAAAGAGATAGCTTCGAATTTGGGGGTATCAAAACCAAAGCAAAATATGATGAAAGTAAAAATAAAATAGATAAACCCCATAATTTATTATACCATACTGTTACGTTATGCAGGACCCCAGGTTGGGAACGGTCGTAGTTAGTAGGTTTGTAACAAAAACGTAGTAGCCGTCAATTTCCTTGATCGTCCGCTAGTGTAACTTGTTTACGATCCGAGCTAAACGGTTGTCATGGCAACTGCTAAGACAGCATGGTTATTTCCCCCTTGACCGGGCATTTTTCATTCGAGCTGACTTATCAATTGTCCAGCTTTGTCATAACAACGACGGTATCTGAAACAAAGTTTTGACATGCACATAACGATCAGGCGTAACTCAGAACATAAAGGAAAGACGTAAGTCACGATTGCTTTTCGTATAAAAATGTATTTTTAACTAAAGCCTTACATGCATTTTATCAAATAGTTCATTTCTGTGGCTTGGCTTTCCTTTCATTGAGCGATCGGAGGGGGGAGAACGCGATTTCACTTTGACAATCGCACGTCTTTCGGCGGCCCTCAGACCTACTTCTCCTCTCTGACTCCAAAAATCACATCGTTATATTCACAGGATTTTTTTTGTTCCCGTATTTTTCCACTATTACGGTCTCCGCTGGCTTGCATTTGATTGGTTAATTCATTTATTGTCGTTAATTGATTCTTCAATTCCCAGGCAAGTTTTAGCTTTGTTTACAAATGCATTGCTTGCATTTAACCCAGATCTCCAGTAACCCATTTTTTCTTAGTCGGGCGACTATTGTTTTTGTTTATTGCATGTGTCTTTACAACACGTTTCCAGCCTTGACCATAATTGTTTTTTCCAGGACATTCCAATCTTTCTTTGTTCTCGCAAATGAATGTCCCATTCCAGCAAAATATGCGATCTCCCCCCACAATCACTTTACTTTGTAAACAAAAAATCGTCGTCCGATTTTTCTGTTTACGCCGTAATTACTTTTGTCACTTTGTCTGGTGGACAATCGATATTCGATGCCCTCCTTTCGAGTTTCTTAAAAAGGTTTATTTTAACCCTTATGTATCGGATGGTCCCAGACATCCGTTACATAACAATACCTGTTCACGCTGAAACACTTATCACAATATTCTGTGGATCTATATTAAAAAACCTTGTTAAACTTTGTGACATATTTCCATTCTATGGAGGTCAGGCGCGAACGAACACCCCATAATTTTATTATACCATATTTCTTCAAACTGAAACATAATTATCAAAGTATACTTACGCAGATAGGTATGAAAAGTCTTTATTAAAGTTTGTGCCTATTTCCATTCTATGGAGACCAGGCGCGAACGCAGACCCCACAATTTTATTATACCATCCCTATTTAAGTTAAAACATACTTATCAAAGTATTCTTATGTACATCTATATCAAAAACACTTGTAAACGTTTTTTTTTTAATTTTTAAATTTTTTATTTCCATACTGTGGACCAGGTGCGCACGCAGACTCCACAATTTTAATGAATCATCATTATGCCAGATCAAACATACCCATTCCTGTGTCTCGATACATCTATCATTATATGTGATCAGTTTTCTATAATAGTCAACCATATAGGAACCTATTCGTGACCAGACACACACAGACGTTCAGCTTTATAATATTAATATATATATATACTAGCATGGGTGCCCGGCGTTGCCCGGGTGTTTGGAGGTGTATGCTGAGCAAAAAAAAGGGGGTAATTTTTTAAACTTTGACCCCTATTATGACCCCTGAAAATTTATTGTTTTGGGCTCAAATCAAGTTATTAAGTTAGATCCATGTCCACGGAAGCTATATCTAAAATTTAAAGTGTGTAGACCCAAAATTGTTGGAGAAGTTTGGTAGAGTTCTCAAAGCTCAAATCGTTGAACTTTGACCCCTTAATCGCCAAATTTCTGGCTAATAACCGATCACATAGATTTTTCCAAATCTCAGTACCCTGTATATCAAATTTCGAGTCTGTAGACAAAAAATTGACAGAGTTATTTCGTAGGGAAATGTACACAGACACACACACACACACACACACACACTTTCACTTTTATAGATATATAGATTTAAAATTTGAGTCTGACAGAATGACAAAATTATATTGCAAACCGATATATTAAACAAACGAACTTCAAAGAGACAAATGAACACATAAGTAAAAACAATTTGTATTAGAAAACATTTATTATTCCACGTCTTTTTTTACAGACCTGACGACTGAGGTTCGCTCTTAATAAAAATTGTTTTTTATAGTCTTAATTTTGACTTCCTTTTTCATAAAAAACTAAAAAAAAAATCAAGAAAGAAAAGAAATTTATTTTTATTTTTTCATTAATTTCTTTCTGTGCAAAGCAATTCTTTCAAACTTACTCTGTTTCCAAAATGTTTTTATTTTATTCCCCTCCCCCTTCATTCATTTTCCTCCGCATCCTGGCAAGATTACTGTACACATAGATTCGAAAAAATAGTCAAAAACAAATATATAAATAAATGTTATCAAAGGCAAGATAAGTTACTTTTCTACCTAACTGGATATCTTTTTTGTGTTTTTATTCAATGTAATATATTTATTCAGCTCGAAAAACATACAGTGTTTACCGATGTGTTGGAAAATTCAAGATGGCGTCTCACACCCTCTTTAACACCGTAAGTTTGGGAAAAGGTGTTATAAATAAAAAACTATACAAAATACTATTAAAAACCCGCCGAATATATGTCAACCTATGTCACGGTAACATATATTGAGCGAGTTTTTAACAGTATTTTAACAGGGCACATCGTAAAAACTGACCCATTAATTTTCCTGAAGTAAAAACTATATCGTTTTTAAACTTTTAAAACTGTACATTATAAAAAGAAAACTGTTCGAGTGATTTTTTTTTTTTTTTTACATGGGTGTCACCACTTATCAAGGCCCAGAGGCCACTCAAGGATAAGGGTTAATAGGTATACATTAGTCATTGTGATTTTAGCATAGTAAACAGTGGGAATTTTGTAACTTGGATTACTTGAAAAAGAAAACTGTTCGAATGATTGAAAATGAAAACAAAATAACAATGTAAATATATTGATAAGAAAAAAACAAAAACAAACGAAGTTTCCGTTTCAGGAACCCGAGTTTAATTTTATGTCGTAATCATTCAACTCGTTAGCGGTTTTATTCAGCGATTAGGGATAACCATACGACATATCTAATTACCAAAGCGATTTTTTTTTAATTTTTTTTTTTATTAAAACTAAACCTGTTTAGTTTTAATGAACCAATTTTTTTAAAGCCAACACTTTAGTTATTTTGAGAGCGTGCAACTGCACCCGAAAGGTTGATTAGGAAACTCCAAATCCTTTTATGACTCGGAAAAAAAGGGCTTTTTATCGGCTTAAATGATAAACTAATGTTAAATATTAGTATTTGCCATCGATTCTGAAATAAAATGAAATCCTGACATTGTGATCATTTTTGCAGGTGTTATGTGCCAAATATTGAAATAAGAATGTTTAAATTCAATTATTGTAATTTAAGTCTTTAATTTTAAAGTCGATTTTATTTATAAAATATCTTTTTAGAAATCAATCTCAAAAACAATCTGAACAATAAATCTCTTTTGTTATGGCTAAGTTTTTGTCAAGGGTAGAAATTATAATAGACAAGTATTCATCCATGATGACATTTTACCGATTTCCTGGTTTACAGGTATTCTTGCTAAATTTCTTCGAAAGAATTGACATAAACAATACTTCAACTAAATACGTATATTTCATGCAATAATGACTTTTATTTCTTCTGACTTTTCCTAAACTAAACATAAAACATCGGTTAGGGTTAGTTTAACATTCTGTAAAAGTACCTTCCGTTTTTTTTTGTTTGTTTTTTTTTTTTGTACTTCTGCAGAGAAGGTAAAAAACCGATAAAAACTGGATATATTTTTCGTGTTTTTATTCAATTTAACATGTTTATTCAGCTCGAAAAGAATACAGTGTTTACCGATGTGTTGGAAAATTCAAGATGGCGTCTCACACATTCTTTAACACCGTAAGTTTGGGAAAAGGTGTTATAAATAAAAAACTATACAAAATACTATTAAAAACCCGCCGAATATATGTCAACCTATGTCACGGTAACATATATTGAGCGAGTTTTTAACAGTATTTTAACCGGTTTTTTATTTATTACACCTTTTTCCAAACTTACCGTGTTAAAGAGAGAATCGGCCGCCATCTTGAATTTTCCAATACATCGGTAAACACTGTATGCTTTTCGAGCTGAATAAACATGTTAAATTGAATAAAAACACGAAAAATTTGCCTTTGATAACATTTATTTGTTATGTATTTGTTTTTTGGCAACTTATTCGAATCTATGTGTACAGTAATACAAACCCGAAATGAATTTAAGACCACGAGTGAAATGAGAAAAAGAAGTCAGCGGGTTTGGCTGCCATAACAACGTGACGGTAGTGAACGTGTGTGTGTGCGTGTGTGCGCGTATTTCGTGTAGTTTAGTTTCGTATAATAGTTTCGTATTTTTTTAATTTGTAAATAATAAGTTATTAAAAAATTAAACCGTTCCAAGATGGACAATAAATAAAGCCATAATATTTTATGGTAAAGGTAAGAGCGTAGAAACGATTGTTTTTTAGGAGATGTGATTATTGGATTAACCAATCAGAAATCGTCTATGGCACACACACATCTCTGTTTTTATAGATATATAGAAGATAGATATAGATATAGATATAGATAGATAGAAGATAGAAGATAGATTAAATGTTAAATAGATTATGTAAATAGTACAGTTGAAATGATTAGAATATTTCCAATATGTAATAAGGTCGGGGTAATTAGTTAAAGAGATTTAATATAATGTGATATGCAAATGAGCATAAGTCATTCGATATGGGGGTTGTTTGTAGAATAGTATATAAAGAAATTAGGCAAAGATTCTTATGTCTCTTATAACAGAAACATCCTAAAATGGGTTCTAATGTTTCTCTACCAGGAGAGATCTACCCTCTTACCTCCTTTATATTTCGTTGATGGTGGAGAGCTGTACACACAGACAGAAACACACGAACCCTATTACTTTATAAAAATATATATATATATATATATAACAGTTATATATCTGTCGGTCTGTCTGTCTCCATATTTTCAAACTCTATCTCCTCCGAAACTAAAAGTTGCAGAGCGGTGCTAGGGACCTCAAATGATTGGATTTTTATGAGCCGTTTTTTATGGGTCTATAGCCGATTAAAATTATTTTTCAGGGGGTCAAAAATTGGGTCAAAATTGAAAATCGTTAAACATTTTCTACATTCATCTTGATTTTTAATTTTTATCTGTTTATATGCAGGTCACGTTGGTACAGTGGTAACGTCACCAGCTTTGAATGCTTTCGATTCCAGCTGATGGTACCTAAATATTTCTTTCTTTTTTTTTTTTTTTTTTTTTTTAAATCACGACTATAATATGTACAAAATTTGGACAAATTAAAATATATTTAAGCATATTTTACGCCCGGGCAAAGCCGAGCGCCCCCCCCTTCCCGCTAGTGTGTGTATATATATATATATATATATATATATATATATATATATACCCGTTCACATACACTTTTTCATGATAAAGCTAGAACCCAAAATTAGATGGAATCGAGCAATTGCATTGACAACAGACAACGCCAGACTCAAAGTGGGTTTCGAAGTATATTTGGTAAAAATGAAAAAAAAAAAAAAAAAAAAAAAAACAGAAAAAGTGCTCAATACATTAGTAAAGCTAAATGTTTTTATTATTTCAAGCTCGGTGATTTTTACTTAAATCTTTACAAGTTGTTTCAATAGACAGGACAATAAAATTATCCTGCCGATCTCGTCAGACGATCCAAGCTAAAATAAATTAGAAGGAAAAAAAGATTCTTATGGGTATCAAAAAAACCAAGAGTTGAAGTGTTGGATAGAGAGGAGAGGAAGGAGTGGGAGAGAAAAAGAGATGGGGGAGGGGAGAAATATAGATTATATTTATAATTAGAATTGAAATTAAAAATTAAGAAGGAAAGAAATTAAAGTAAAGAGAGTAGATTGTTAAAGACTTTTTGGGAATACAAGCATATATGGCATAACCACGTTGCCACACGGGTTTTGATTGTATCACCGAAGTTAAGCAACGTTAAGCTTGGTCAGTGCCAGTGGCTATTTGGGAATACCAGGCGCTGTACGTAAGAGGATGCCAACACCTCCCTGCAAGAGCTGCAAAAACCTAGTATCGTCATCTCCCCTAATAAGATTATACATGCGACTGTGGACAGCTTGTGAATTTCATACTGCCAGAAAACTTCCTCATTCAGAGGAAGCCGGTTCAACATGCTTAGGCTGAATGCCATTTCAGTACAGTCTAGTACAGTAATACAAGCTGTCATAAACTTTCGACCAAAAAAATAGCTACCAGTCTAGTTGGAAGTAAAACAAACAAGATTAACACTATCTGTTCCATGAGGCTTTTTACTTTTTTAAAAATGTTTTTTTTAAATATTTTTCTTAAATATTTTTCTTGTTAAATATTTTTTTTTTAAATATTTTTTTAAAATATTTTTTTTTAAATATTTTTTTTTTGAATATTTTTTTTAAATATATATATATATTTTTTTATATATATATTTTTCCATTTAACACTGTAAGAAATAGAAGTCTGTTATGGACATACACAGAATTACCTTTCTTTGAAAATGAAATATCGACGATATGAATATAACTCTGGCCAGATAAATTATTTTGTGAAAATTACATTTTAATGTTAAACAAAATACAATGGCTATTTGATATAATATATTGATATTGTAAGAAGGAATGATCCAACTGAATTTATTATATTTATAGGATTTCCAGGAGTTCTGCAATTTAGGACTGAGGAAAAATGGACACTCGTTCATTGTATTAAATTTCATTGACCTCTTGTAGGGATGAAAGGAAAACAGAAGAAAATGTTAACTTGTTTTGTTTATAGACTGTTTCTGCCCAAAAGAAACCTGTCACCTCTCTCTTTCACTAAATACCACAGACGCATTCTTGGCCCTCCATCATTTCTCACTTTTTTGCTTTGCTATATATCAAGTCAAGAAAGAGAATTAAAGTAATTTCTTGCTAAGCATTTCAATTCATTTTTTTTTTAACCAAGGAATGTAGCTGGAAACCTTCTTGGAGTTTTTCCTAACAATTTCCTGAGGTTAGGTTGAAATCTGATCTGAAATAACCAGCCTTAGTTGGATGGATGAACGGACACTTAGTGAAGTATAAAATTATGAACTGAGATACCGCCTCCTCTGATTTTCTATCTCCCTCTTCTGTACTTCAACTCGGCTCAAAACGAACAAACAAAGTGTTACTTTTAAGCTTATGGGAGAGGTTCTGGTGAAGTAGATAATGTGAGGGATAAAAAGACGTGTGTGCTAAGTTCCATTTTTTTTTTTTTTTTTTTTTTTTTTTCCTTTCAATTTTGATCTCTTAGCAGCTATTTTTGCTGGCTAAAACCTCATAAAAGACCGGCAAAAAAAAAAAAAAATGCAATCATTTGACCAGTCTCGTGCTGTTCTGTGACCTTGTGTCTTAGAGATGTACTTTGCAAAAATGGAGACATTGTAAGTTTTATAAATTTGATTACAATCTTGCCATCAGTGTAATTTGATACAGACTTTACATTTAAACCATGCTGATAGCAAGTAAGCTGGTAATTATAAACATTTAAAAATAAATTTTGGGATGTCTTCAATAAGTTTCCAGACTTTTTTTCGCATGGACACTTTTATTGCTTGTACAGGGTGGAACGATAAATTTGTCGCCCCAAAGAAAACAAAACTACATCTTTATTTTAAAAATTTTATTGAAAACATCAATTCAGGTAACTTGATTATGTAATAGAGCTGACATCTATTCAATGTAGCCGCCTTCAGCCTCAATCGCTGCCTCAGTATGGGTCTGGAACTCGGAACATGCTTTTTTCACAAACGCCAGCGAGAGCTCAGCAGATGGTGGTGATCAAGCTGGCTTTGGTGTTGTGGGAGGTCATGTTTGTGATGTTCTCAAAATATGATCAAATGAAATAGTTCAGCAAGTTCAGGTCGGGAGAGGAGTGGAGCCCGTGAGAGAAGGCTACAAAGTCATAGCACTCCTTATGAAGCTAAGTCTGAGTCTCTTTGGACTTGTGGGGCAGCGCCAAGTCCTGCTGCCACACTGTCTGTCAGCGGCCACCTGATTGTACCAGGGGATCACCACACTCTTCAGCACATCCAGGTACACTTTGGTGTTGACTTTCAAGTCGACTTCGAATATGTGAGGTGGCATGATGTGGTCCTCACTTGAAACCACACCAAAAACCATAACCGTGGCTGGGAATTTTGTTGAGCTGTGCCTTAAAGCATTGAATTAACGGAAATGGAATCCTGTTGTCTTTTCTATGGCGACAATTTTATCATTCCATCCTGTACACACGAAACTTTAGTCCCCTTCAAAGTAATCTCTTCCGGCTGTAATGCATTTGTTGTATTTATTTACCGTCTTTATTTGTCTTTTTTGTCTTTTTTTTTGCCAACCTTATCTTGACTAAAGCTGAAATTCGTTATCCCCCCCCCCTCATTATAGACAAAATAATGTTTCACTTTTACATTCCAAGTAAACTAGGGGGGGGGGAAGCTTTTGCAAAGCAAATCCCAGAAGTTTCAGAAACCTGGACTAAGTATATTACTTTAAAGTCGTATCTTCTAGTGTGGAAAAAAAATATGACTTTAAAGTAATATACTTAATATCTACAATTACTATAAACTCGCTTGTATTGAATATGTGGCTTCCTTGGTATCTATAACAAACCACGGAATATAGTTTGCCTTACTTTCAATTATATATGTACTTGAAATATAGTGATCTTAGATACGTCACTATGACTTTCTGAATAGATACACAATGCTTTGTGCTTGACCTAATTGACTGTGGTTAACTACGAATTCCGACGCGCCTCTTGCATGCTACATATATCCAATATATTCATTTCTTCCAAGACAGCTGCCATTGTCTGATTTGTATGTTAAATAAATAAAAAAGGAAAAAAAAAATTTGTCTCTATAATTAAATTTTACTTGACTATAAATTTAAAAAATTAATTCTACTGTATTCTGTAAGTTAATCCTTTCCTAAACATTAAGTCTACTCCCCAAACTGCTACTAATACTCATACATTACACACGCTTAATATAAAGTCATTCTGTAACGCGTTATCCTATTCCTAAGCCAACATATAAATAAATAAATAAAAAAATAAAAAAAATTAAAAAAATAAAATAAATTCTAAATTTAAAGGAAAAATATTAAACCATATCTTTACTCTTTCCAACTAAACTGTTGCAAATATAGTTGCTCCTCCAGTAACAATGTAATGACAATGTCTCTTAATCACTTTGAGGAGTGTAATTTCTCAGTAGACATAACATTTACATACTAACCCAGTAACATTAATACCCACGCGGGGTCGCAGAAATACTTGGATTAGGACCCAGGCACGGGGTAAACCTTCTCGGTGATGATGGACTCGTAGATCTTCCCAGGTCATCCATCTAGGAGAAGGAAAACTCTGAAGCTAAACCTAAGGGGAGGGAGGCCCCCTCCATTCTTTAATGACATCATTCCTAGAGCTGATGACTCAAACAATTTACTGGTCTGCAAGCCTAAACTGCTTAAGGAGTAGATGGGTACTGTCTATCGCCTGGCTTCATACTCCTTTGCCTATTAGCCAGGCGTAGAGGTCGAAGCACAGGGATTCGACAGAATTACTCCGTGGTCGATCTTGTTTCCTGACTAAGGCAATAAACGCAAATTTTCCCCCTCTCCCGACACCTCCCCCCCCTCTAAACTGGACAGTTGGGAGTGCTTGAACATCATAATGCCAGTAGAAGTAGATTGGGTTGACCATCGTCTGATGGATTGAGGGTACCGGATTGACAGTTCCTGGTTGCTGTCCCCGACTGGTAGTACAGGAGCCCTAACTCTTTGGTACCGCTTAGAGCGGCTGCTCCATCAATAGTTGAATAATATCGAGATGTTTGTAGTGCCATTTTGCACATGGAAAGGGATCCTGCACTCATCCCCGGTGGGCTTTCCTGAGTCCTAGTAGATGGAAGGTCAGCTGATGGTCTACTTGTGTTGCATGCCTGGTGTTCTGCATAACCAATTGTTCAGCACCCCTTACTTAACTGAAACTTAAAAAAAAAAATGATAGTACAATCTAAAATTACGCTTAAACCAGGACAAAACTCAAAGAAAATCGAATTGCCTCCTCCCTTGAAGCTTGCATTTACTAACATCCATAATTTAAATGATGTTGAAGCATTTCTCCTAATAAACACTCCGGATATCTTAGCACTAAGTGAGACTAACTTACACTCCTCCATTCCCTCTAACTACTTTAACATGCCCGGATATCTCCCACTCTGCTGTAAGGACTCTGACAGACATATGCACAGGCTTGGAGTATATATTTGAAACACCCTCCCCCTAACTAGAGAAAGAAAACTAGAATTAGACGATCAAGCCTTTATGTGCTTTAGACTTAACATGCAACATAACATTAGCTACTTTTATTTTCTCTACCGCTCTCCCTCGATCTAGGACTGTACCCTAATAAACAAAATCTCTGACAGCATAGATACAACACTTTCCCTTGACACTAGCGCACAAGTTCATGTATTTGGTGACTTCAATATCCACCACAGTAACTGGCTTGGATTCTCTAATTACACAGACTCAGCTGGTACCACAACACATAGCTTCTCTATATCTCACTCCCTATCACAGACGGTTACATTTCCAACCCGTTTCCCTGACCAGCAAGAGCAACACTCCTCACTTTTAGATCTGTTTCTGACCACAGTTCCTGATGATTGTGTTATGAACGCCCACAGCCCACTTGGGAATGCTGATCATGCAGTGGTAATGGTTAAAATCACCCTAAACTCTAGAGCAAAAATGGAAGAACCATTGCTCAAAACAATGAGATATTATAAAAAGGCCGACTGGGAGGCCATCAGCGATCTCATTAGAGACGCCCCATGGCGAAATATCTTTTCACTTCCTGCTGAACAGTGCGCAAATGAGACCATTGAATGGTTTAAAACAGCAATTGAAGCACATGTCCCCACGCGGAAATTTTATAGCAAGCCCCACTCTCCCCAATGGTTTACTTCCACATGTGCAGCTGCCATCGCACAAAGGCAGCAAGCGTACCACAGATTTAACCGACATAAATCCAGTTCAAACAGACAGAAGTATATAGAAGCCAGAAGCAACTGTAAGAAAGAAATAGTGACAGCTAAGAGAGAATTTACTGAAACCACCAAAAAACGAATCGAAGCTCAGAAATTAGGAACCCGTGACTTCTGGAAAATCTACAACAGTGTAGTAAATAATGGGCAATCAACAATTCTCCCACTATCCAACAATCATGAAGTTGTTTGCTCAGCAACCGAGAAGGCTAACATGCTTGCCAGTCGGTTTGCCTCCAACTCCACACTAGACCCTGCTAACCACCCTATCCCAGACTTTCCTTTGTGGACAGACGCCACGCTGAAAATCAGCCCTTCTCAGGTGCATGCCATTATAAAAAACTTGACACTGCAAAAGCATATGGACCTGATCTCATCCCGGCTGTACTATTAAAAATGTGCTCCACCGAAGTAGCTCCAATCCTCTCCAAATTTTACAACAAATGTCTAGAAGTGTAAGCCATGTTTAGTTTCAGTACAGTTTCCAATGATTTGTTGTTCTAAACAAGTCTTGAGAGGTGACTGGTTTGCAGTAGACAGTTCCACAGAGCAAAAGATTCTTACTGTGTCGAGACGGGAAAAACATGCAAAATTGCTACAGAAAAGGCTTAATATTTATGGGGCAATTCTTGTTTCTGATTGGTTGATAGCAGAACGTGAATTAATTTGATTTGTCAGTTCCTAGCAGCATCGTTTATAAATAGAATCGTCCAACTGTGTGGGATCATACCCCATTATGAATCAAAAATATTGCAACAAAATGCCTTAATGAAGCTTGCTTTCCTGCTTGCTGGAAAACTGCTTCTGTGATACCAGTTTTCAAGAATTCTGGCGAAAGAACTGACCCAGTAAATTACCGCCCCATTAGCCTCCTCCCACTTTTTGCCAAAATATTTGAGTCCATAATTAACCAAGCTCTAGTCCATCACCTTACAGATGTTAGACTTCTTACCGACCAACAATATGGATTTAGGCAAGCCTGTTCAACAACAGACATTCCAACTTAGCGTATATACCATTCACTTGACAAAGCAGGGGAGGGTAGAGCAGTAGCTCTAGATATATCTAAGGGTTTTGACAGGGTATGGCATGAAGGTCTTCTCAGGAAAATCAGATCATACGGTATCACTGGTAGAATACTTAACATAATTAAATCCTTCTTAGATAAGAGAAAAATCCAGGTTGTCCTCGATGGCCGTACATCTAAACAATGATATAAATGCGGAAGTGCCTCTGGGGTCTATCCTTGGACCTCTATTATTCCTAATATTCATAAATGACCTCCCTGACAAAATTGTTTGTGAGATAAGTATATATGCTGATGACACCATGTTCTATAACAAACACGACAGGAAAACAAATGAACACATATCTAAAGAAATGGCAGAAACACTAGAGAATGACCTCCAATCTGTAGTGAAATGGGGACAAAAATGGATGGTCACATTCAATGCTGCCAAGACTAAACTTGTTTCCTTCAATAACTACAAAAAACCTTCTCTACCACCAATAACAATGGCCAATGACTCTTTATCTGAAAACATATCTTTTAAACTCCTCAGCCTAATGTTCACAGGAAACATGAGTTGGAATAATTACATTGAGAGCATTGCCAGGACCGCTGCGAAAAAGGTAGGTTCTCTCTACCGTGCTAGAAAGCTACTGACCCCTGAAAGGATCCTGTACCTCTATAAGGCCACCATTTGCCCATGTATGGAGTATTGTTCTCATATTTGGGCCGGTGCATCTGCTATTAGTCTCTCACTCCTAGACAAAGGTTAAAAAGAGAGTTGCCGACCTAATAGGTCCTGAACTATCATCCAAGCTTCAGCCTCTGTCCCATCGACGCAATGTTGCATCCCTCTGCCTGTTCTACAAGTACTTTAACAACGAGCTGCAAGCACTTGTACCCCCTTTATGTAAATACCCGCGACAAACCCAACAAGCAGTACAATCCCACCCCTTCACAGTAGAGATCCTTAGATGTAAGAGAGTCTTCTATTCCAGTAGTTTCTTCCCCAGAACTGCTAGACTTTGGAACTCCCTGTCAGGTTCCTGCTTCCCCAACTGTACTGACATGCAGAAGTTCAAGTGTAACGTGAAGTGACATCTTGCTGCCCAACCCCCACCTAATACCCCTGTAGCCTGTGTCCCTAATAGTAGCCCCCTACATCAAAGTGGCAATATGCCTTATTTGGGATGAAAATGTAATAAAAAAAAAAAATTCCAACAACTTCTGATTGGCCCCATGGAAGTCCTCTTATGTGAGCGTGTCAATGATCCTCGTCATCGCCTCCTTCATCTCCTCCATTGTCTCATAATGTTTTCCTTGAACTTAGGGAATAACCAAACTTCACAGGGAGCAAGGTTTGGACTATGGGGAGGGTGCATCTTGGTCAAATAGTTTGACAAGGATGGAATCAGGTAGTGCTGTGTTGCGAAGTGGAGGAAGAGATAACCAATTTGCAACCGATTGACCTTTTATTCCAGACCTGAAATTGCTGACTTATATGACATCCATTGCTAAGGTTAGTGGAACAATGGTGGATCATTCTACAACTACAGAAAGTACCTCACTGTGGACGCAATTCTTTACCTATTCATTCCTGTCTGGTACAGGTATTGACGGCTATGATTCTCCATCTATCTCTCTCCCTTAACGCATTCATGAATTCATTGTTGCTCATCATTCACAACTCCATTCACACAGTTTTCTCGAAAGTGTTGGCTGTATTGTCACAGCTTTCTTTGCAGTTTCTTTCTGTCCGAACAGTGCCCATACTGGATGATTGTCCTCACCATTGTATGCAAAGGGATCTTCTGCCCAGCACAACGAGATATGAAACCATGAACAGAATTTTGCTTCTATATTACATCAGTCACCTGCTTTTCATGACCTCTTGTTACCCTGATCGGGGCAAGGGGTGCTTGACCTTGTCCAGGAGTCTCCCAAACACTAGCAGAGCGAAGGCAGTGTCTAACTTTTCCTTTGACAGTAGTGCTGTCTTGCCACCCTATATATTACCTATGTAAAATACAAATATATATTACCTATATAAAATACAAAGATGAAGAACTGTTGTCACATCTGAGAAGGTGCTGTTTAGAGCACTCTTTTTTGCATTGACTGAGTATAAAATAGACTTCGCAATCTAGTGGGGAAACAGTACAATACCTTTTCTCACAGAAAAGCTGTTGCTAGTCTTTCTCTACTTTATCATCATTTTCAAGGAATGGGCTTGACTTATCGGCTTCTTAAAACATTCACAGCAAAACTCGTCTAACTACAACCACTGTAAAGAATTTACCTGTTCTACCTCTGGAAAACACACCTAATATGTATCTCTTCAGTAATAAGAGAAAGAACACTATATGCCGGACCTTGCTTCAAAAGAAAAAATAAGGTTGTTAGTGATGTAGTACTATAGGATCCTAAACCCAGAACTGCTAAAGTCAGAAGATCTGTAAAGACGTACACAAAATTGTCAAAAGACATTGGCTTACAACTTAAAGATCTTCCTAAGGCCATGGAAGATGGAAATCTGGAGGGAAAGAATCAATTTGGTCTGGATAACCCACCCGATGCGATGATAAACTCTGTGTACCTAAAACTAAGCAAAACTTTCAGGAACAAAGCTTATTTCTATGAGCTTACAATCTGTGGAGTACAATACCATGGGGCTGTTTCTTAGCTGACTACAACATGGTTGTTTTTGAGTCCAATGTTAACAAATTCTTATCGACATTGTCTGCCTAACTAATCAGATTTTAACCATTCCACTTAGTTTTCAATCCTCTCAATATGTTCATCATCAACTTTTTTGTAAAATACATGCCTTTTTCTAGTCCCCAGACAATGAAACCATTTCAAATAGTGAGGACGAAATGAGGAAGAAAATAGCAAGCCAATCACTTCAGACTTCAGAATTAAATTTAGAAATAAATCCTCCATTTTATAACAAGTCAATAGTGGGAATGTTTGTACTTTATAGGTCATCAGAAATGACAATTTACATACGAAAAATTAAATTATTTACTGCATGAATATTTTAGTGATACTTATATATATATAGATAGATAAATAGCAAGTGTGGGCAATGGTTAAGCATGCATTACGTATATTATTGTTCTTTGTAGGATAGATTGTCAGTTGTGAAGATTATAATAAAACAATTGAGGTCCGTATACCTTATCACAGTAACTGTATCTATTTTCTTTCATTTAAAACGAAAATAAACAATAAATTTAAATGAGTTTCTAAGCAGTATTTAATGCCATTCATCCAATAGTAAAAAAAAAAACTTGAAAGTAAATTTTTCTACCTCTTTTTTTTAAAGCATTTTCTCTCAAAGTTGAAACAGAAATTTCATTCATTTAAAGGTAAAAGTTTAAAAAAATAAGCTGTGTCATGCAATGGTACGAAATTTGCCTTCTTTGCTGGGGACTTAAATTTTTATTTTAATTTTGTTTTAATTTTGATTTTCATTTAAAAAATTTTTAAATCATGAATTGAGACAAATTGTCTGCTTTTGTCCTACATTCTCTAACTTATAAAACCTACATAACTCATCTATTTTGAAATTATGTATTAAATACACTAGGGTTGGGATTTGGGAACTTTTAAAGAAGTCAGTTTGACTTATAAGAATACTAGCCTATGTGCCTGGCGTTGTCCGGGTGTTTGGAGGTGCGTGTTGAACAAAAAAAAGTGGTAGTAGGCAGGCTTGAACCCATATGCACGAAGGAGGAAAAGAAAGTGAAAAAAAAAAACATGACGTCTTTTCTGTTGCATTCATCGCCAAACCGGAAGTGATGAAGGTTTAAATTAAGGCTAGTCAATCAAAAAGAGGAGATGACTTAAAAAAAAAAAAAAAAAAAAGCGACCCCTCCCTGTAGAAAAGTGCCCAGTTGAGGCTGAAGAAATTGATTTTTTTAGCCAATTTTTCGCTATTTGTTGTCCGAGGGATTGAGCTTCAAAACGATACCAATCTCGTGAAAGTCCGTCAGCCCTGTCGAAAGTTTTGGCAGACATACATGCATACATACAGTTAAACAGACAAGTGAGATTTATATTATAGATGAGAGGTGGCTATGATTTCCATTTAAGTTTATAAATCACATTTTATCATGATACATTTTTAACAGATTTTTTGATAAGATACACCTTCCATGGTTTCAAATCTTCATAGGTCTATCGTATTCAGACATGCATTAATACTCTTGGGAAAGATATCAACACAGTATTTCATTTCATGTACAGATAAAAATAACTACTCTCGTTCAATTAATTGTATACAATGAATTGTTTCTGCATTAAATAGGCTAAATGAATTTGATCTGCTATAAAACGCATAGTCCAAACCTTGCATGATGCATTTAGTGACTTTATATGAATTCCGCACGAGGACAGTATCACTGGCTGTTATGTTTTCATTATTTTCTTCGTAGTAGGAATCTGCATTTAGTCAAATTTAGGAACCTGTACGGTATTCCAAACTAAAGGATAGACTGATTTTATTCTCTCGGCCTTGAAGTATTAATTTGTATTAGTTATTACTATCTGTAGTAAAGATTGCTTCGCTATTTTGTAGATACACAGCTTAATAAGTGTTTAACAGTTCTGAGTGACAATCTTCTGAAGTTTAAAAGTTCAATCCCAGTACAGGGGATAATAATTAAGAATAACATAAATTAACAGTTTCATCGAATCATGGATGATGGAATAAGAATTTAACCTTGCATTTTAAATAAAGAGTTCAGGTGGAAATTCCAGTTAAATTTACAGGACATGAAACACATATTATAGTGTAACCCGGATGTAAGAAACTTCTTATCCAGTCCCTACAACTCTCTTATAGCTGGGATTTCTGATATTCAGGTTACGCTGTACATTTATACAGGATTTCATTTGGGACCAGAGAAAACCGCCCTTATATCCGTTTTTCTTATATCCGGGTTACACTGTATTTGGATTCTTCAGACTGCTGTTCTCATCTTGAATGTTATTCCCAGAATGTTTTGGTCGATGCAAACTCTGACCTTTTTCGGGTGTATTTTGCTGAACTCTGGGAATCTTTCTATCAAACTCGGGAATCTGCATGGAATTTCAACTTAATCCATGGGGGTAGCATGCTCTTGTTCCGTCAGACATGACTGGATAGAAGTCCTAAGTAATTCATAATTGTATTTTTAGCATCGCTCACACTGAGGATTGAACCTCCAGAAGAGTGTAACTTACAACTGAATTCGACCAAATACTTTATCCACTACGCTGGAAATCCTTGCCATGAAAGCTCCAAAAGTTCGAAATTGTACACCTGAAGAATATTGAAATGTACATCACTAGAAATGTTATAAATATAACAACCGGGATGAGAATAGTAGTCCAAATAATCCAAATTGCCAAATCCTCATCTCAAAAAGTCTTAAACGTGATCTTTGTATATCATTATAATTATAAACGTAATAGCTTGCTTTAATTTTCAATGGAGAATTTTTTTTTTCTTTAATCAGTATTGGTTATTTTTGTGCACTAATTTAGTTACCTGTCCAGTCTGTAGTCCAAACCTGACACCCATGACACCAGTTGAATGCAACTAACAACTTTAATTTGTTTTTAACCTATAAAAGGTGTGAAGTTACAAGTGTCTACTTTCTCAGGCTGCAGACAACTTAAATGCTACCAGTCAAACTTAATAGCTTTGAATAAAAAGAAAGTAATTAAAAAAAGTTACATGTAAAAGTTGAAGTAGTTATATATGAGAAAAAAAAATCCAAAATACAAACACGGTGGTGCATATAATGGGAACACGTTAATTCATGGGTAGATTTGATTTGCATTTCGTATGTTTGAAACTTTGTTCAGCAGTGGATTGCTTGAACATAATCTTAGGTTAAGATTGGTGTTCATTGTTTATTGGACTGGAATAAGTGTTGGGTGAATGTGTGGGAATCTTTGATTGATACAGATTGATTTTTTTTTTTATTCAGCACACTGTGGTTTTAAAGTCTAAAGCTATGAACCTATTAGCTTCAAGTTAATATGTGCTTTAATGGATATCGACTCCAATTATGGAATCAATAAAGCAGAATTTTATTTTTCGACTGAAACCATATTGCCATTGAAACTATAGCAGTTACTATGATAATGGCCAAATTTATAGTGGAATAAGGTGTTTTTTCACGTTACAATCAAATTTATGTAGCTATGGTTGGAGAAACGGAGCAGGGAGGGAATTCTGCAGGCAAGTCGTTTGAGGAAAGAAGCTATTAATGTAAAAAAATCTTTTGGCAACTAGATATCTCAAGAGTGAAGGGGTGAAATTTTGCTGCTAGTCGGGTTATATTTATGGTGGGGATATACAATTGGAGCACATTCTATGGAAGTATTTGTAAAACAAACACAGGGATACAACTTTAACAACAATTAAAACTTAGCAGACAGTGTGGACATATTAGATCAGGATTTTTTTTTTTTGCACCAAGTTTTAAAGAGAGGTTTGTGGTTGATGTACCAACCCAAATGTAGTAAGAATACTTTATGCTGGCTTTAGTAAAGGGAGGCTAATCATCATTGTCACATGTCACAACATCTATGTACTTATTTCACTTCATGTTACTTGAAATCCTAATGTTGAACTTTTGGGAAGCATGATATATGGGTGATCCTACTCTATATAAAGCTATCCATGGAATATGTTATACTAAATGACTTAATCAACGTTTGTTTCCTTAAAGATTTTTTCTTATATACTTAACACAAAATACAGTCTTAATCAAAATTATGGAGCATCAATGAAAAATCGAAATTATGATTCAAACTTTTATATATTTTAAGGTTAAGAATAGTGGAATAAACATTTAAAAAAAAATCCATATTTGGAATGTCCTTTTGCCTATACAACAGCTTTTATTTGTATTTGCATTTTATTGGCTAAATTGTTGCAGGTGGTAGGATCTATTTTCTGCCTCTCATCATGAAGGTTGGCCTCTAATTCTTTGTTTTAATGAACATTTGTACATTCTGTTTTTTCCTATATAGGACCACAAAGTTTCAATAGGATTTAGGTTTGGAGATTGAGAGGGCCACTTCATCAATGTAATCTTTTTTTTTTTCTCAAACCAAACCATTGAAACTTTTGGTATGGAGCATTATCTTGGTGGAAGATTACATCACTTCGAATGTTATTATTAAATATTTTAGTTAAAGAGTTTTGGTAAACTTAGTCCAGCATGTTACTATAAATTGTAAAGTTGATTCTGTTCTCACATGTGTAGAACAGTCCAGTGCCTGAAGAAGTCATGCAGCCTCAGACTATTATGCTTCCTACTCCAAATATAACTGTTGGAACCAAACAATCAAGATGAAATGCCTCTCCCTCCCTTCGGCGAACATAAACTGCTCCAAAGGTGCCAAAAATCCGATGAAAAAGGATGAGAATTTGCTACAATTTTTGAATAGTTGTTATGGATAAAAATTTCAAAGTTTAGGAAATAAAAGCTGTTAACTTGCCTCAAAGTTACTTTCGTCAGACCAAACAATTTTGGCCCAATCATCAGGTGTCCAATTTTCATGTGTTTGGAAGTTCCAAACGTTTTCCCTTGTTGACCCGAGACAAGTATGGCTTCTTCCTTGCTTTGCATCCTATTAATCCTGTTCGAGCTGATATGCTTTTGTTTGCATCCTTCCTAAGTTCAGCAGCAAGCTGTGAAGAACTTTTCTTCCTATCTGCAAGGGATGTTCTTTTCAAAGATGTCTTCCCTGGCGGTTGTAGACTTTGTGCGGTCTTATCCTTTTCTGTTTTTGAAAGACTTCGTTTCCTTGTTTGAACTCCTTTCCTTGAACATTCCATCTTCCTGGCAATTTCAACCTGAGAATATCCTTCACCAGATAAAGCAACAATTTGTGCTCTTTTAATCTCTGAAAGCTGCTTCTTTGGAGGCATTTTCAATTAAATATACTATTATAGCACTGGCAAGAATCAAACATTACCTGAAAAATAAGAAACAACTTTTAGTATGACGATGAATTATTTTGAATATTGGAATGAATTTAGTATGAAACTCAACTAAAACTCTTGAAAGAGGCTTTAAAGCAAATAAATACTACAATCTACTGTTAGATATATTTGCTCTCAACTGTTCACTGCATAATTCTTAACCTTTGAATGCGTAGGTTTAAACTATTATCTACGTTTTTTTTTTTTTATAGGTGTGTTGTACAAAACGGCCGAGTTTAGGGTAAAGGAATAAATGTTCTTGGACAACTTTTCGATATTTGTCATTCAAGACATTGAGCTTCAAAATGATACCAATCTTGTCAGGATCCATCACCTCTGTTGAAAGTTTTTGTGATACATACATACATATATTTTAAGGTGAGATTTATGTAAGAGACTAGCAGGGAGACCCAATGTTGTTTGGGATTGAATGAAGATCAACCAATGTTCCTCACTTCCAATACTTTTATTGTCATTGAAATCAGTGAAACCGCCCATTTTTCAATCAAATCGATTGATTGCCTCCTCTAGTTGAGGACCCACCATGGTACACCGATTTTATTCATTGATATTGATTTTCGATACTTACCAGAGATATTCCAATATAAAACCTTCCTAAGAACACTTCCAGATACATAACAGTCCAGCTGTTTCAGAGTCCATAGGAAATGAACTGACGTGTACACAGTGTCTTATATTTTAGTGAATATAAAAATTCCATTGATAGCATTTTTTTTTGTGGTGACTGGAAACAATGTCAAGATAAAGAAAAGCGCATACAGCACCTGGTATTCCCAAATGGTCACCCATTTTAGTACTAATCAAACTCAACAATACTTAATGGCGGTGGTCCAACAGGAACAAGAGTGTCTGTGATTATGCCGAATAAACATTGAATAACCCAAACAAAGTTTATATGTTGAACCCGCCCTGACTAACCACCAATTTAAAGGTCAATAGGAAATACTATTTTTTTAATGAGAAAAACTAATATTGTTGATTATATCCTATAAGTTTGGTTTTGTGTTAGAAGCAGACTTTAAGCCGGTGAAACCTGGTCACTGTGTCCAGAAAGACAAAAGTGTCACCTTATCCATACAGATCAATGTCTCTGCCTTAATTTCGACTTTGTAGAATCCATCAAAGCTTGTGGAGAGGGGAGGGGGAGTTGCAGTATTGTCCTGTTTGCTAACCCTGTCTGAACTTGTGAAATGGGACAACAGAAAGAGGTTTTCTTGGCACAAAAGTGAGAACAAATAAACTGATTCACTTTCATTTTGTTTTTTCTTTTTTTTTTTTTTGCCAACCAATTTCATCTGCTTATTGAATGTGTTCTTGCATCTCAAAGAGAGGCTAATTTTTCAATCAATTCATCTGTTTAGCTAATGTTTGGAATAGCATTTCTGTCAGTCTGTCAAGCTCATGTTTACTATCGCATTTCTGTCAAGCTTGTTTCTGCAATCGCATTTCTGCTAGTCTGTCGAGCTCGTGTCTGCAATCGCGTTTCTGCTGGTCTGTCGAGCTCGTGTCTGCAATCGCGTTTCTGCTGGTCTGTCGAGCTCGTGTCTGCAATCGCGTTTCTGCTGGTCTGTCGAGCTCGTGTCTGCAATCGCGTTTCTGCTGGTCTGTCGAGCTCGTGTCTGCAATCGCGTTTCTGCTGGTCTGTCGAGCTCGTGTCTGCAATCGCGTTTCTGCTGGTCTGTCGAGCTCGTGTCTGCAATCGCGTTTCTGCTGGTCTGTCGAGCTCGTGTCTGCAATCGCGTTTCTGCTGGTCTGTCGAGCTCGTGTCTGCAATCGCGTTTCTGCTGGTCTGTCGAGCTCGTGTCTGCAATCGCGTTTCTGCTGGTCTGTCGAGCTCGTGTCTGCAATCGCGTTTCTGCTGGTCTGTCGAGCTCGTGTCTGCAATCGCGTTTCTGCTGGTCTGTCGAGCTCGTGTCTGCAATCGCGTTTCTGCTGGTCTGTCGAGCTCGTGTCTGCAATCGCGTTTCTGCTGGTCTGTCGAGCTCGTGTCTGCAATCGCGTTTCTGCTGGTCTGTCGAGCTCATGTCTGCAATCGCATTTCTGCCATTGAATGCAGGTATTGAATGGATGCATAGTAAGAATAGTTTTGTTTTTGTTCTGATCCTATTTTTTTTTTTATTGCAAGAAAGCTTCTTAATCCATGCAAATCCTATAACCGATTTGGGTTCTTTGTCAATTAATCTTTTATGTCGGTGCTTTTAAGGGAATTGTTGCATTTCATGTCAAACGAAAAGCGATGTGTTCGGTCTTGTCAGTTATTCCAGCTTTAACTTTTTCTCCTCAGGCAATGGAAAAGAAAAAGAAGTTGATAAATGCTCTTTGATACAACAGAGGCGCACAAAAAGTTTTCCATGTTAATGGATCATATTATTCTTACTTTTTAGACTTTAATTCAGACTGAACAATTCTTTTTATTTGTCCATCTAAAAGCTTTAAAATCACTTTCAGATATCTATATGTTACAATTACTCTTGGGATGATGAATCAGGACTTTTGGAAGTATCGGAATCTGTATTGGAATCGGAAAAATTTGTTCCAATGCCAAAAACGATTCCTTTAATTATCTTTTTTTATTTGAATTTGTTGGCAGTAATGATAAAATAAATATTAATTTTAAATTAGCAGTCATCATCATCATGCAGTCCGTCAGTTTGACGATGACTAATTGAGGCCTCGGTGCTTTATCCCTGGGTGTTGGCGTAGTCTCACCACAGGACTTTTCACCTTGGCTTCAAACTTGCTTGCGCAATTTCTAGCAGTAAAACTATAATCTATAGATCCTCCTACACACACGTGTGATTTTACGTTTAAAAAAATAAATGCACATTTAACGTGTTTTTTTCAGTAATCAGGGAAAAAATAACAACTTTATAGTTAAATATTTAGAGATTTATAAAGAATCGGAATCGGGAATTGTATCGGAATTGGGAAAAATATTAGAATCATCCCATCACTAATTACAATATAATAAATGCAGTTTAGCCATATTTCTTTTAGTGTGAGCGTTAATAAAATTATCAGAAAAAGATCAGTTTCTCACCTATATGTACCTTTATAAATACATTGATTTTTCTTGTAATTTACTATTAATCGAATATTTATTGAAATAAAAAAGGGAAAACTAAGATGAATTTTAAAAAATCCTATTTAAAAGGTTTGGAATATGACTTTAAAAGAAATATTGAGACCCTATTTAGGGGCTGTGGAGTTGCCCTTTAGTTATTGTTGCTCCCAGGTAAACTTCAGCCTGGTGTTACCAGACCAGGCTGTCTAAAGGTACTGGCTTTCTGGCGAAAAATGCACCAAACATTGATGCCATTTTTTTTTCTGTCCCAATCATGTTTTGGAAAATCAAAAACAAAAAAAAAAAACAATTTACTTCTACAAAACAATCAAACACCATGAATAAATATTTGAAAATATAAACAACTTTTGCCAAAATTACTGGACTCGATATTAAATAATAGAATAAGTTGATATACCATTAAACCAAAAAAAACTTCTGTCTTTTTTTTTTTTTTTCAAATTGCATTTTGACCCCAAGCAAGGCACAGTTCCCCTTTGATGTAGGGGGTTACTATTTGAGATATAAGTTGCAGAGATACTATGTAGGGAGTTGAGCAGCAAGATGTCTGTTCACACTACACAAACTTCTGCATGTCAGTACAGTCCGGCAAACAGAAACCTGGAAGGGAATTCTAAAGTCTAGCAGTTCTGGGGAAGAAACTATTAGAGTAGAAGGCTTTCTGGCATCTGGAGATCTCTACTGTGTAGGGGTGGAACTTTGCTGCTTGTCGGGTTTGTTGGAGGTACTTACGTTGAGAGGGTACGAGGGCTTATAGTTTGTCGGAGCATCTTCCATTTAAAATACTTGTAAAATCGGCAGAGGTATGCAACATTTCGTCGATCGGACAGCTGACAGTTCGAACCTATTAGGTTGGCAACTCTCTTTTGAACCCTGTCCAAGAATGAGAGACTAGTAGCAGATGCACCAGCCTAAATGTGACAACAATATCCATAAATGGGCGAATGGTGGTCTTGTAGAGGTACAGGATACGTTGAGGTGTAAGTAACTTTCTAGCATGGTAGAGAGAGCCCACCTGCCTTGCAGCAGCCACGGCAATGCTCTTGATGTATCTGTTCCAACTTATGTTCTCTGTGAACGTTAAGCCGAGGAGTTTGAACAAAGTATTTTCAGGCTATGTATCATTAGCCATGGCTATTAGTGGTTGAGAAGGTTTCTTGTAGTTATTAAAGGAAAGAGGCTTAGTCTTGCAGCATTGAATGTTGCCATCCATTTTTGTCCCCATTCCACTACAGATGGGAGGTCTTCCTCGAGTTCCACCATTGCCTTAGGTATGTGTTCATTTTCCTTTTCCCTTCATGCCTGTTATAGAGCATGGTATCATCAGCAAATATACCCATCTCAGAGACAATTTTATCAGGGAGGTCATTTATGAATGTCAGGAATAATAAAGGTCCAAGGATCGACGCCTAATGTATACCAACATTTATATATTGTTTGGATATATGACCATTGAAGACAACCCGGATTTTTCTCTTATTTAAGAAGGATTTAATTATGTTAAGGATTCCTCCAGTAATTCCATATGCTCTGACTTTCATGAGAAGACCATCGTGCCATACCTTGTCACAAGCTTTAGATATATCTAGGGCTAATGCCCTACTTTCTCCTGCTTTATCTAGTGCATAGTATATATGTTCAGAGATTACAGTTAGGATATCTGCAGTAGAGCAGGCTTGTCTAAATCCATATTGTTGGTTGGACAGAAGTTTAGCAACTGTAAGGTGGTGGACCCAAATATTTTGGCAAAAATGGGGCGATAATTTGCTGGGTCAGTTCTTTCACCAGAATTCTTGTAAACTGGTATCACAAAGGCAGTTTTCCAATAGTCAGAAAAGCAATGTTTATTAAGGTATTTGTTGAAAAGTTTGAAGAGAACTGGAGCAACCTCGGCAGAGTATTTTTTAATAGTACAGTCGGGATGAGATCTGGTCCATACTTTTGAGGTGTTTAGGTTTTTTATGGTATGCACTTGAGAAGGGGTAATTTTCAGATCATCTAGTGTGGTTTCTGTCTACAAAGTAAAAGGGAGCGAGTGGTTTGCAGGGTCCAAAATAAACCTGGAGGCAAACTAACTGGCAAGCATGTTAGCCTTCTTGGTTGCCGTGCAAACATCAAGATTGTTGGATAATGGAGAATTGCTGATTGCCTATTATTTACTACGCTGTTGTAGATTTTCCAGAAGTTACAAGTTCCTTATTTTTGCGCTTCAATGCATTTTCTGGTGATTTCAGTATATTCTTAGCTATCACTATTTCTGACGATTATTTCTAGCTTCAATAACCTTTTGTCTGTTTGTATTGGTATGCATGCTGCTTTTAAGCAATAGCAGCTGCGCAAGTAGAAGTAAACCATTGGATAGAACTTGCTATAGAACTTTGGTGTGAGAACACATCGCCACTTTCAAAGATAACTCTGTACTTTGAAAAAAAAAAAAAAAAAATCTACGTCTTGCAATCTCTCTTACTAGTGGAGGAGGGAGATTGTTATATTTCCGTTAAAGTAAAAGTTTCTATGGCACGTGATTTTGCACACGTTCCTTTTCCTTTTTAAAAGGGCTGAGTTTTCTTCAACATTTCGTTACTAACAGTTCTTGCGTTTACTGCTGCTACCTGCTCTTTACTATTTGCTCTTATGTTTATTATTGGCTGTGAAATTAGTTCGGTAAAGCCTAGTAAAGAGGTTTTGCTCTGTCTTCCATTCTATGATAAAATACCACAATCCTTCAGACAACAAATACCGTAAAAATTGGCTAAAAACATTAATTTCTTCACCCTCAACTGGGCACTTTTCTACAGGGAGGGGTCGCTTTTTTCACCGATATTTTCGAAAGTCATTCCCTCTTTTTGATTGTCTAGCCTTAATTTTTAAACCTACGTCACTTCCGGTTAGGCGGTGGTCGTAACAGCAAAGACATCACGTTTTTTTCCTGTTCTTTTCCTTCTTCGCGGTACGGGTTCAAGCCTGCCTTCCTACTATTTTTTTTTTTTTTTTTTTTTTTTTTTTTTTTGCTCAACACACACCTCCAAACATCTGGGCAACGCTAGGCACCCATGCTAGTTTTACTAATAAAATTGAAATCTATTTTCTTTGACTGTGGAATTTCCAAGAATCCCACTTGTGTGTAGTAGATCCTTTGTACCCAGTGCCTTCTTTACAAGTTTCATCTCTTTTGTCTGCAAATCTGAACTGCATCTTGTCTCTTTAACCAAACAATGTAATGATTGGACAATGGCGCCAACATTGTTTTTTGTTTTTGTTTTTTTTTCTCATTATCTATTAATTCTTAGTTTCTTAAGAAAACCAAAGTTTTCATTTTCTTTTAATCAACATGTGACCATTTTATTTTTATTTTTCCATACGTGGCTTGTTATGTTTATGCAGTTCTGTCTGTCCGTCTGTCATGCTTAGGTTCAAAATGGGATTTCCATAAAATAGCATTTTTATACACTTGTTTGTTTGTCTTTTCTTTTTTTTATTTTTTAGTCTGTAATGATTCAATTTAAAAAAAAATGATTTTTTTGGAGGGGAGATAGCTATGCTTCAGTTTTAAAGAGGAATTTCTTAGTCAGTCATGCTTTAGAGGTTAAACATTCTGATTGTAATAAAGTCGTCTTATTTTAGATGTGCATACATCTAACATTCTTTCTTTTGGTCAGTCTCAATGGATGTATCATTAGAATATCTGATTTTCTTTTAATATAATTTCATTATATTTTATAGATACCTCATACACTTCTTCCTCTGTAGAATGTAGCTTCTTCCCCAAAGTTATGATTCGTTATTTTAATACATTTTATAAGTTTTCCTATCAAATCTGGACATAAGACGTATGCAGAACATGGCACTTTGGGAGTGTAGCCACATTGAAAGAATGGCTGAGAATTCTTTAATTAACAATGTCTCCTCTGTGAGAAACAGAATAAAGAATATAAGAGTTCATTCCCACTAGATTGTGTATCGATTTTTTAGTTTATCAATTTGAGTGCTGCAGAATTTAACTGTATTTTATTTAAATTTCTTTTTAAAATGTTTAAACAAAGATATTTTTTCTAAATTTTTTTAGCCGAAATTGAATTCACTTTTAAAAGTACATAATTCAACATTTGCCAAAATATGAATATCAGGTTGAAATTTTAAAGTTCGTAGAAACCTTTTTCTATAACCAAATTTTAAAACGGCCTATATATGTTGACATTGGGTTTATTAAAAAAAAAAAAAAAAAAAAAGTCTGCAGGGAAACAATCCTGTCACAATGTTCCACAGAAAATTCTTGTAGAAATGAAAATTCTGTATTTTTGTTTTAAAAAAATTTAAATGGAGAACTGACTGCTAAGAATACAAGATCTTAACAAAACAGCCAATTTTACTTTTATTCTCTGCAAACGTTGTGTGGGTGGGTCATTATGATTTATGGGGTGAATAAGGGATTCGTATTTAAATTATTCAGACCATTGTCTCATTTTGAGTATTTTCACATTTCGATAATGTAACCTCTGACCTTCTGCTGGTGTATCTGGTGAAACTCTGGGGGAGGGGATCTTTCTGCCATATGGGGAATCTTTGTCGAATTCAGGGTGGGGGAGTAATCTTATGCCGAACTCTGTGGGGGGTCTTTTTGACAAACTCTGTGTGGGGGAGAATCTGTCTTGCTGAACTCGATGTGTGCTGAACTGGAAGTGTGAGGTGGGTGATCTGTGAGTTGGGGGATCTGTGTGCTGAACTGGATGTGTGGGTTATGGGATCTGTGGAGTAGGTGATCTGTGTGCTGAACTGGATTTGTGGGTTGGGTGATCTGTGGGTTGAACTGGATGTGTGGGTTATGGAATCTGTGGGGTGGGTGATGTGTGTGCTGAACTGGATGTGTGGGTTGGGCGATCTGTGTGCTGAACTGGATGTGTGGGTTGGGCGATCTGTGTGCTGAACTGGATGTGTGGGTTGGGCGATCTGTGTGCTGAACTGGATGTGTGGGTTGGGCGATCTGTGTGCTGAACTGGATGTGTGGGTTGGGCGATCTGTGTGCTGAACTGGATGTGTGGGTTGGGCGATCTGTGTGCTGAACTGGATGTGTGGGTTGGGCGATCTGTGTGCTGAACTGGATGTGTGGGGTGGGTGATCTGTGTGCTGAACTGGATGTGTGGGGTGGGTGATCTGTGGGGTGGGGGATCTGTGTGCTGAACTGGATTTGTGGGGTGGGGGATCTGTGTGCTGAACTGGATGTGTGATGTGGGGTGGGCAATCTGTGTGCTGAACTAGATGTGTGGGGTGGGATGGGTGATCTGTGTACTGAACTGGATGTGTGGGGTGGGGTGGGGTGGGTGATCTGTGTGATGAACTGGATGTGTGTGGTGGGTGATCTGTGTGCTGAACTGGATGCGGGGTGGGTGATCTGTGTGCTGAACTGGATGCGGGGTGGGTGATCTGTGTGCTGAACTGGATGTGTGTGGTGGGTGATCTGTGTGCTGAACTGGATGTGTGATGTGGGGTGGGTGATCTGTGTGCTGAACTGGATGTGTGATGTGGGGTGGGTGATCTGTGTGCTGAACTTGATGTGTGATCTGTGTGCTGAACTGGATGTGTGGGGTGGGGTGGGTGATCTGTGTGCTGAACTGGATGTGTGGGGTGGGTGATCTGTGTGCTGAACTGGATGTGTGGGGTGAGGTGGGTGATCTGTGTGCTGAACTGGATGTGTGGGTTGGGGGATGTGTCTGCTGAACTGGATGTGTGTGGTGGGTGATCTGTATACTGATTGGATGTGTGGTTTGGGTAAAGAATCCAAATAATATGAATAATCAATCTTTATCCCTCCTCATCTAAAACATTCAGAAACATAAATAAATGAGTCTTGATCAGAAAAAAAAGGTTGGGAACCATTTTTCTAAAAGTATTCTGAACCTTTTTAGGGACTGGTGTTTCAGCTAGTTTACAACTAAGTTTGTGTATGAGAAAGTACAGACATGTTGCCTTGGTCTTTTTAAGTGCTTCTCTTTGCTGCTCCTATGAAGAGGAGAAGGCTGTCCTTTTTCCATATGTGACATTATTGGTTGTTAAGAAGGAGGTATTTGTATTCGTATGAATAGGCTTTCGGGCGCTTTGTTCATTTTATGGCTAAAATCTGTATCTTAACTGACTGAACTCTACCTTGTTCTAACCGGCCTATTGGATCATTCCATGTTCAACTGTCGCCTGTTGTCGTCGTCAACTTCCCATTGACTTTTTATACTGAATCCTTTCATTTGCTGAGGGAACCAAACAATATCGTTCATTTCTACGCCACATACTCTTTACTATTTTTGAAAAGCGTCGTCTGCATTTTGGTAAGTATATAAAGAAAATGAAAGTTAACTTTATTTACTAGCAGGCCGCTCGGCGTTGCTCGGTCGTAAAATACTCATAAATATTTTAATTCATACAGAAACTGAGATATGTGCATGCAAGTATTATGTTTTTTTTGTTTTTCTTTTCTATACAGTTCACTTCTTGTAAGTAAAAAAAAAAAAAAAAAAAAAAAGATACTCGGGCTGAGACCAAAATCTAAAGACAGCGAGTCATTAGTGTTCAATCTTTTATAATATTTCATCATTTAACTGACAATTCACATTAAAGGTTACCCTCGAATGTCTTTTAGCCTTTGTAAGTAGTGAGTCATTAATAGGGCTATGACAGCAGCATATTCTTTTCATTGTTTTGACTCTCGGGTATATATCTGACACAGTAAGACACAGTTAATCAACTGAGAACCACATCACTCTATATAAAAGCATATAAAATATCAACGGATACACACTCGAGAGTCAAAACAATGAAAAAAATATGCTGTTGTCATAGCCCTAGTCATTAACATATAAAAAAAAAAATTAAGAACATTGTGGAATGATTTGATTGTATTTTCTTAATTTTTTGTTTTGTTTTTTTTTATCCATAACTCCTTACTTATAAAGGCTAAAAGCCACTTGAGAATGAGTGTTAATGAGATGGTTGGATTGTCATTAGAATGATAAAGAATATTGTGAGAAGATTTAAAATAATTGGAATGAACAAAGATTGGATTCTTATGTGGATGGATTATGACAAGTATTTATTGATATTAGATTTGAACATGGCCATGTTTATCACTTGAAATGTGCAATAGAAATTTAATTTTCAGCAAAAAATGATTAAAAAAAAATAAAATGGCTGACCATATTAAATTCTTATACTCGGTCAACTTTACATTTAATGATTTAAAACAATTTCATGCGCCATACATTGTTTTTGCTTTCCCTTTGTAAAACTCAATCATGTTCTGCAAAGCCCAAAACAGAAACAATTTTACTCGCTCTTTTTCTCGCTCCTTTATTTTTCTCCCTCCTTTCCTTTTCCCCCTCCTTTCTTTTTCTCCCTCCTTTCTTTTTCTCCCTCCTTTCTTTTTCTCCCTCCTTTCTTTTTCTCCCTCCTTTCTTTTTCTCCCTCCTTTCTTTTTCTCCCTCCTTTCTTTTTCTCCCTCCTTTCTTTTTCCCCCCTCCTGTCTTTTTCCCCCTCCTGTCTTTTTCTCCCCTCCTGTCTTTTTCTCCCCTCCTGTCTTTTTCTCCCCTCCTGTCTTTTTCTCCCCTCCTGTCTTTTTCTCCCCTCCTGTCTTTTTCTCCCTCCTTTCTTTTTCTCCCTCCTTTCTTTTTCTCCCTCCTTTCTTTTTCTCCCTCCTTTCTTTTTCTCCCCTCCTTTCTTTTTCTCCCCTCCTTTCTTTTTCTCCCCTCCTTTCTTTTTCTCCCCTCCTTTCTTTTTCATTCCCAATGAGGTAAAGAGTTTTCCATCGTTAGCAACATGTAACACTTAAGGATGGAATCTTGGTGGCTGAGCATCCCATAACCTGGAAAAGTGGATATGCACACTGCACCACTCCACTTTGGCCTTTACATGGGTGATTGGAGAAGCCCGATCCAATCAATCAGCTAGTGATATCAAGCCTCACTACATAAAACCCGTACTAACCTACCTACAACAATTAATATTCCTATTCTAAACCCACTAATAACTACTAATAATTATAATGGAAAGTGGTGAATGTATATTTTTACTGTCATTCGAATTGCCCATTCCTTAATGAAAAGCAAACAAAAACCTTTATACAAACTATCTGTTATCTACCTGACATTGAAGATATTTGAGTTTTTAATCTTTAATTGTTTGCACATTTTTTTAAACTTATACAAAATAAGAAATTACATTTTAGTTGTAAAGAAAAATGCATTTATATTCTACAATTTAAAAATATGAGTAATTTTTCTTTTGAATATTAAAAAATGTTTTCAATATTACCAGTGAGCTGTAATGAATAAGGCTAACAAGAGAATATTCTTATTTTGACTCTCGAGTATATATCCGACACAGTTAATCAATTGAGAACCACATCACTCTATCTAAAAACATAAAATATTAATTGATATATACTAGAGAGACAAAATAGTGAAAAGAATATTCTCGTGTCATAGCCCTTGTGATGAAGTATATGATTAAAATGCCAATAACATAGTGCAACGCTAACAACTGAGAATTGGCTAGTAATAACCAAAGTTTGTCAGCTAAAATGCTATTTAAGTCTAACTTTTTAAGTTTTGTAAGAAAATTTTTAGTGTTGAGACGAAGAATCAGAATCGAGAATAAAAAGAAGAAAAAAAAAATTCTTAACTTTTTGGGATATCTGAATTGGAAAAATTTGAATATTTTCTAATGCCGAAAACGATTATTGTTTTATTTGTTTAAAACTTACCAATGAAATATTTATAGAATTTAAATTAACAGTAAATTTAAAATCTACAGTGGTATATTTGCGCTTCTGAAAATATATACCCATACTATGTGGGTAGATACAGTAATTTGCCCCCCTCCCACACAAAATAAAATTTCAACTCTGTAGCTAAATATTTAGAGACTTAAAAAGAATCCGAACCTGTAATAGTATCCGGATCGGAAATATAAAACCAAATCGGTCATTTTTTTTTTTGGAATCGTCCTATAATTTTGTTAGGTACCTACAATCTATATGGCTTAATCACGTTTGACATACCGGTTCCCATCAGATCACTGAAGTTAAGCAATGATGAGCCTGGCCAGTACAGATGGGTGACCATTTTGAACTTCCAGGTACTGTATGTGCTTTCTGCTTACCTCGGCATTGTGTCCAGTCATCCTGCACTTCTTGCCACTGGATTCAAGCAGTGCCGATTCAGGAGAGGTGTGGTAGGGATTGTGCAACCCATGCCTCACAATTACATGTGCAGCTGCCCAGGGGGCATCTTTTGTCTTTCGAGACCAAACAGAGGCATCGACCTAAAATCTCATAGAATATACAGATAAAATTCTTAAATAAGTTTATCGAATGAACTCCCAAAATATTTTCAAATTTATTTAAATTTTATAAATTTGTTAGATTTATAACATAATTTAGTTAATTAGTTTTTATTACTAATAAATATAAGATATTATTAATATATATTAATGAAATGAAAGGGATGTAGTGTTTACCTGATATACGCAATGGTAAACTTCAAACTAATATAAATAACAGTATTTATATATAGGAAATTTAATCGTAACCGAATTAAAACAGCTCAATACACAATAGAGAGTAGAGCTTATTATAAGAGAAAGAAAATTAAAACTAAGTTTAACTTTACAATCAAAATTTATTGTTCGACTGAATACTACAAAAAACAATTTAGTCCTTATTCTGCGGAGCTTAAAAGAATGCTATTATTATTCTTCTCATCAGAGGACATAAAGAAATCAGTAAATTATATTTGTAGCAATGCTAGAATTTGCTAGTTAATGCATTAAGTGAAACCGCAATTTATTGTAGTTATAAATTGCCAAATAAAAAAGTGAAAAAATATTGGATATGTAAAAAAAACTAAAATAAAAACCAACCACGCATAATATTTCAGCTCGAATGAAACTCCTCTCAAGTTGATCCAAAATGCAGAATAGTTCTTTAGAGAGAATGTATTCTAAAATAAGTCCAGCGTGACAATCCATGTAATCCGATTGGAAAGTTTTCAAAACAGCTGAAATAATGAAAATTGTTTTTTTCCGGCAGTGCAGTAGTCCAAAGAGAAGTCTGTTCCTAGTCAAATGGGACCTAATAGTAAAGAGAGAGAAATTTAATATGTGAATCTTCATCATTGGCTTAATTAGATAAAGTAATTTCAAGCGGGGAGGGGGGATCAGTCCGTGAAAGCTCGTATTACTCTGACCGAAAATTGTCTAGACAGAATGAAATAGATCTTTCTATAAAGTGTTAAATTCGATGTAATTATTAAAACAATTGTAAGGGTGATTATGATTCTTTTTAGTGTTGCAGAATCATAGCTTATTATGGCTGTCAAAAAGGCATGATGATAAAGATGACAATAATAATAATAATAATAATAATAAATGCAAAATAATTCTAATAGTATAGTCAATGATCATGGGTAATAAAAATAATAATTTAGTAATTATAGTAACAAATTTAGTAATAAGTATAAAAAATATAGTAATTTTTTACAAATACATTTTCAATTAATTTTCTTTAAGCGCGTTACTATTCTCTCACTAGGTATTATTTATTTCATTTTTATTTTTTGAAATTAAATTTTTTTTAGTAGTAGTGGTGGTAGCAGTTTTAGTATTTGTTATAATTTGTATATGTGTATATAATTGTCCTTGTGTGTCTATATGTGTATCTGTCTGTCTGTCTATATATATGTGAAGGTTTTTATTTTATTTTTTATTTTTAATATGTCTATGTAGATGTTTTTGTGTGTTATATATATATATATATATATATATGTACTTGTGTATATATATCTATACATATATATGTACTTGTGTATATATATCTATACATATATATGTACTTTTATGCTTATGGGTGTATTTATGTATGTATAAATGTGGTTAAGTACGTGCATGTGTGTGTATGTATATATGTGTATATTTACTTTTATCAATATCGGTATATGATTGACATAATCATTCCTGTCACTATCTCTGTTGCTGTTATTGTAAATATTATTATACAACATCTTTGTAAGATATTTTTATATAATATATATATAATATATATATAATAAATCATTTTTTTGCATCATTATTACTAAATTTGTAACTATATACTTGTGCCCCCATGACATAGACACCCTCAACAAACCCGACAGGCAGCTAAATCTCACCCCCACACAGTAGAGATCCCTACATGTAAAATATCTTTCTACTCCAGTAGTTTCTTCCCCAGAACCGCTCGACTCTGGAATTCCATTCCATGTCCCTTCTTCCCCAACTGTACTGACATGCAGAAGTTCAAGTGTAACGTGAACCGACATCTTGCTGCCCAAATCCCAACATAGTGCCCCAGTAGTTGTTGCCCCTGATAGTAGCCCCCTACACCAAAGTGGCAATGTGCCTTGTTTGGGGTGAAAATGTAATAAAAAGAAAACCTATAATTACTAAATTACTATTATTATTACCCATGATCATTAACTATACTATTATTAGAATTATTTTGCATTTATTATTATTATTTTGTCATCTTTATCATCATGCCTTTTCAACAGCTTTAATAATTCTGCAACACTTAAAAAATTATAATCCTCACTTCTTTAATTTTTTTAATGACATCGAATTTAACACTTTATAGAAAGAGCTGTTTCATTCTGTCTAGACAATTCCCTGTCAGAGTAATACGAGCTTTCACGGACTGACCTTCCCTGCCCGCTTGAAATCACCTTTTCTAATTAAGCCGATGATGAAGGTTCTCATATTGAATTTCTCTCTCTTTACTATTAGGTCCCAAAAGTGTAAGCCATTTTGAGTTTCAGAACAGTTTCAGATGGTTCGCTGTTACACACAAGTCCTGGGAGGTGACTTGTTTGCAGTAGACAGTTCCACAGAACAAAATATTCTTACCGTGTCGAGACGGAAAAGAACATGTGAAATTGCTCCAGAAAAGGTTTAATATTTATGAAGCAATTCTGGTTTCTAATTGGTTGGTAGCAGAACGTGAATTAATTTGATTCGTCAGTTCTTAGCAGCATCGTTTATAAATAGAATCATCCGACTGTGTGGGATCATACCCCATTACACCCCAAAATATTGCAACAACTATTAGGTCCCATTTGACTAGGGACAGACTTCTCTTTGGACTACTACACTGCCCGGAAAAAACAATTTTCATTATTTCAGCTGTTTTGAAAACTTTCCAATCGGATTATATGCATCGTCATGCTAGACTTATTTTAGAATACATTCTCTCTAAAGAACTATTTTGCATTATGGATCAACTTGAGAGGAGTTTCATTCAAGCTGAAATATTATGCGTGGTTTGTTTTTATTTTAGTTTTTTACATATCACATTTTTTTTCACTTTTTTTATTTGGAAAAATATAACTACAATAAATTGCGGTTTCACTTAATTCCTTAACTAGCAAATTCTAGCATTGCTACAAGTATAATTTGCTGATTTCTTTATGTCCTCTGATGAGAAGAATAATAAGAATAGCATTCTTTGAAACTCCGCAGAATAAGGACTTTGTAAATTGTTTTTTGGAGTATTCAGTCGAACAATAAATTTTGATTGTAAAATTCAACTTAGTTTTAATTTTCTTTCTCTTATATATATAATATTAATTTTTAACTAATTTGTTCGGTTCTTGAAATCTTTCCTGTCAATAAATTTCAAGTGCATGGAGAGATATTTAAAAATACCCAAACTTGTTCATTACTTTGTAATACTTTTATCCTTTATAAACTAACTAGCCTGGGTGGCCGGCATTACCCGGGTGTTTGGAGGTGTGTGTTGAGCAAAAAAAAAGAAAAAAAAGTGGTAGCAGACAGGCAGGCTCGACCCCATACCGCAAAGGAGGAAAAGGACATGAAAAAAAACCGTGATGTCATTGCGATTGCGTCCATCACCAAATCGGAAGTGATGTAGGTTTAAATTAAGGCTCGAAAAGAGGAAATGAGTTTCGAAATATCGACGAAAAAAGTGGGCCCCTTCCATGTAGAAAAGTGTCCAGTTGAGGGTGAAGGAATTAATGTTTTTAGCCAATTTTTCGATATTTGTCATCTGAAGGGTCGAGTTTCAAAATGATACCAATCTTGTGAAAATCCGTTGCATCTGTCGAAAGTTTTAGGTAGACATACAAACATACATACATACATTTAAACAGACAGGTTAGATTTATATTATAGATACGTGTACATTATGCACTACACGCTCATGTTTTCACATCGAGAATCGTAGATATTATGTAAACGATCACCTGTTTCGCATTCACAATCTGATCTTGATGACGTTAGTTTTTGTAGCAAGATATCGTTGTCTTCAAGGACTGATGGTAACCCATCTACTACTGACTGTGCTCAATGTTACTTAACTTTGATAATCTAATGAGAACTTGTGTGTATGAACGTTCATTCTTTACAGAAAAGAACAGTTCAAATGAATAATAATACTGATAGTACTAGGCGTGGAACATGCTGATTGTTTCAATACAAGAAAACAACAAAATATACGGTGGCCCCTAAGTAAAAGAAAACCATTACAAGTTATTATTTTGTACATTTAGTTAATTAGCATATCTTTATTCGAAATTTTAAAAAAAAACATCACACTTCACCATATTTTGCATACTTAATGTTTCCATAGCAGAGAAGTTTCAAGCCCCTTCCAAGATTCATCTACATGGCCTTTGTAGAACTTAAACTTTTCCATATTTATTCATGCAGAAATCCCATGCTAGATGAATTTATTAAGTATGTTCTTTAATCTTGCTGAAGTTTCTTGCAATAAAACCGTTTTGAAAGATTAAAAAAAAAAAACCCTATAAATCTTGTGGAATTTAATTCCAATAGTCTTTTGCTACAAGTATCTCGAGAAATTTAGTATTGAAGTTTCTTGTCTTCCACTTTATATAGACCATAAACTATATCAGATGGTAAGGCCACAGCTTGCGGGCTTTGGGGAATGTGGAGCCATTCATTAATTGGCATTGCTCCTAGGTCCACTCTCTCTGAGTGGTAGTACCTGTTAGGGTCCCAACTATGGGTTAAATAGAAACAGACTTAAAAAAAATATATATATATATATATATATATTCTATAAAAATTTTTTCAAAATCACTGGATTTGGCATTAAATAACCTGAAAAGGGTTGATATGCCGTAAAACAAAAACAGCCAATTCACTTTATATATATAAATTTCATTTTTAACATCCATTTAATTTTACATTACCTATTTAATCAATATACATGATTTGTTAGAGTTTTAATCCTTTGCAGCTGTTGGTCATCGCTTTCTTCTTCTCATTTTAGAGTTGCGAGTAGTCGTGTGAAATATCAACATTCAAGTCTTTGATAAACTTGCATCTGTTCAGCTTGCAAGTACAAGACGAACATGTGTCTTGACAGTTTTAATCCTTTATAATAAATTTCCGTAAATATATTGGATTTGGCTTGCCGCTATTTATGTAATACAAAGAAAACCAGTATTAGACAATGGCGACGGATAAGAACTCAGATGTGGAGAAAGTATATTTGGATAGTAAAGCCATTGGGGTTGTTCACATGTTTTATCTTGGTGATATTGTTGGCGCACAGGATGGAGCAGGTGCTAGTGTGATTGCAAGAGTGAGGACTGGTTTGCAGTAAGTTCAAGAAACTTCTACCGTTACTAAGCAGCAGAGCGTAACCACTGGCAACTAAGTGAATACTTTATCAGACATGTGTATGAAGTGTAATGATGTACTGAAATTTGGAAGAATCTTAATATCTAATATCTATTAAAACTTCACATAAATCATATCTGAATTTTCACAAGGGACTTTCAGCCGCTCAGTATAAATATAGTCCACATTTAGACCTTATGCTTAGCAGCTGTGTTTCAAAATTCATAATCAGCTATTTTTAGGAGTGAATCCATACAAATATATAAACATATGCACTTGCCTCACCCACACGCACATATGACCATGGCTGTCTGTCTGCAAACTAGTTTGTCAATTTTTAGTCTATAGACTTAAAACTTGATATGTAGGGGATTAGGACCTGTGGAACAAATTCAATTTGGTTTTTAGCTAGTAAAAATAATTGCTGAAGGGGGTTAAAATTGCAAGAAAAAAAATTGGAACTTGGCAAGCATAAGTCGACTTAATGTTGTTCCTACACATGTGCAATATGCATTTAGAAGTTAAAGTCGATTAATTTTTCAAGTTTTCTTATCCATCTGTTGCTAGCACAGGCGGTAACAAATAAGGTTGGAGCGCTACATGTTTTGGTTTCAATTCTAGCTGATAGCATCCAAATCATGTATTTATTTTTTTTTACTCTTGAAATCATTTCCATATATTAGATACACTATAATAAAGAATTGGCTCTATAATAATAAATACGAAATCTGCATAAATTAAAATATTTTATTAGCCTGCTATATAGTCTTGAAAGTTTTTAACTTTTAAAACTATTTAAAAAAAAAAAAAAATATTTCATTTTATATTTTTTATCATTCGTTGGAAAACTATTTAGTCTGTAAGTCATTTAATAACTTGCAATCACTGCATCAATTTGCTTTCTTGAATTCACAATAATCCTAATGTTATGTCCGGGATCATTAGTTGTCTACCATGAAACACTGTTTCGGAGATTTAGTGTGTGTGTGTGTGTGTGTGTGTGGAGATATCTTATATATAGTCATCCACATAAGTACTGTTTCAGTGCAGCTAGACAAGCAATTACTTGAAACCAGGATCGAAA
>NC_136484.1:47218109-47255609 GCF_053919585.1 Euprymna scolopes
TGAAAGTTGTTTAGCAATCATAAGTCGTTTCGTTTTGGGGAAAAACGAACGTACATATATTCAAAGCAATGGCTGAAACTTAGAAAATGATATGTGATTTAAGTAAAGAATTTTTTTCTAGATTTACATATAAACCAAGTTTGTTTACTAATTTGAGGATTTAGCAGAGAAGCCAACAAACGAAAAAAGGGTAAAAAATTCAATTATGCAACAAATAATTGTTACCAAAGGCAAGATAAGTTATTCTTCTACCTACCTGGATAAGTTTTGTGTGTTTTAACATATTTTGAAGCTTCGATTCGATTTGGAAAAGAACTAGTTTCGAGTTAGTAAGTTAAACCAACAATATTGCCGACCTTGAACAAGGCTCAAAACTGGAAAATTAAACAATACTGATAGAACTCCAACCAATAAGTTCCACATTGGTTGAATTTCAGTCAGTGTTTTTATTTTTAGATTTTTGAGACATTATTGACCTTCCGAAGACATGTTCGGGATCACCATGTTATTGGTATAACCTACCAACTCAACACTTATTCAGATAAATAAAAGAGTAACTTATCTTGCCTTTGGTAACATTTATTTATGTATTTGAAATTTTTATTCTTTTTTTCATTTGTTGACTTTTCTAAATACCTACTGATTTCATTTCAAGTCTTCACATTTGCAATTTCATATTTTTATATAAACACGTTTTGTCCATTGTTCATGAGAAATATTTACAAATTCGCTTTGTTTCAAGAGTACTTAATTGCATTCCACACTAGGGTAGTTAGACACAAGGTCAGTTTTTAATATGGGGAAGATTCAGTACCCCAAAATGAGATGGAGGCAAAAATTAAAATTGCTTCCGTTTAGAAAAAAGATTCATCCTTTATTAACAAAAACGATTATTGTATTATGTTGGTGCAAAAATAATGTCGTTTTGATGTTCAATATATATATATATATATATATATATATATATATATATATATATAAAACATTTTTTCACCAATCTAATATCAAAGCAGATACTGTATTCCTAGCCATTTTGCAGTCGTTTTTATTTTAAAAACATAAAAATTGTATTTCCCCTCGATTTGAATAGTTAATCCTGATGGATATTTCATTTTTGATTAATCATAAATAAAAGATGGAACTTTCTAAACTCACAATCAGCAGTCTTACCACTGTCACCCATAACGCCGAGAACAAATTTGATAACAAAATTTTTTGATATTCACCATTAGTAAATCTTATTTCAAGCATTTTTCTTGGCTATCACTCTTCCTTTTTTCTTTTTAATGAGTGATTTATGCATATTCAATTGTAGAAAGAAAGCATGAGAGAAACTACAGATGGAAGGAAGAAATAATGAACTTTAGCCAAAACGGCAGCTGCCTGTTCTAGTTAATGTAGTTAATAAGATCGCCATTTCCTAATTGCCCTATTGGCTTAATCTTACACATATGTACAGATAAGTTTTCATTTCAAACCTTATCTGCGGTATAAATCTTTTAATTCTTATCCTACCCTCAAATTAACTTAAACTTTTCATATTACAATATTAAACACACTAGCTAGACCCATGGAAATTCCATATAATGCAAATTATATTTATTCAACTATGTTTTGATAAAGCTGATATTTTTCTGGATAGCACAAAAAGTTGGTTTTTTTTTTTTTTTTAACATAAAAGCCAATGACACAAAGCAAATTTAAGTTTATTAACATTTCTATGATAATAGTGTTTATTGTATTTTAATTATAAAAGTGACTCAAATGAGATAAATTAATAAGTATGAATAAATACTCAAAGTAATATTGTGCTACATAGTTCAATACAAATAAAAAAAATCACATTGTAAGAGACAATCTTTAATTTACTCATTCAGTTCAACACCTTGGCAGAGTATGTTTTTTCAAAAAAAAATTTTGGAAGCAGTTTAGTCTTCAAAAATTATTTGGTCTTTTTTGAAGTGTAACGTATGGATTAACTAAGGAAGGAAGGCACAAGCAGAATATTGTGTAGATAGATCCCAAAATCCAATATATAATTTGCATATGTCTGCCATTTACTGGGAATAAGAAATATATATAGACGAATCTCACAGATAAGGAAGACATTTTTTTATAAAATGAATACGATAGCCAAATTAAGAGTAGGAAACTAAATCTAATATCTGTAACATTTTTTTTTCTTGAGATTAAGGGAGGTGGTGTTTGATCAACGCTGTTGGGGAGCCATGATTTAATATACTGTTTTGTTTTTATATCCTGAAACGGTGTTTCATGTTAAACAACTGATGATCCCTTAAATTAACATTAGTACTATAGTGAATTTGAGAGAGCATGCATTGATTGCAGGTGATTAAATGACTTACTGACTAAATAATTTTCTAACGAATGATAAAAAATATAAAAAGAGGAGGTGTTTGATTAATTTATTCCTTCAGTCCAGCACCTCTCGGCAGACAAAGTCCATCCTTTTTTGCTGTTTCTTTCAAATGTTTCTTTTTTTTTTTTATATAATATTTTGCTAACTTTTGGTGACTAACTGCTAAATATCAAAATTATTATGAGTTCCTTTATCAAACAATTACAAAGTGATCATTTATTCTGATGATATTCGAGGCTACATCAAAGAGAGGTTGCTCTTATATTACAATGTTGCCAGATTGGCATTTTTAAAGCCAAATTTGGGGAATTTGGCCTTTTTTTTTTTTTTTTTTTTTTTTTTGTAGTAATTTGTCTTCAAAAATTGTATTTAGCATTTTGCACAGCGTAACATACTGAATAAGGAAGGAACAAGCAGATTATTATATATTATTTTTATTTTATTTTTTTGGTCCCCGACAAAAGGAGGGTGGACCTGTAAATTCATCCTTGTCCATTTGTTTGCCAATACTTCTCTCAATAACTACGCCTTGGAATTTTTAGAATTTTGCACAAACATTAAACATGATATGAGTAAAATGTAACAGAACGATTATCAGGGAAAACTCCGGTTGCCCCCCTAGGGGTGCCTTTCAGGTTAAAATGACTAAAATTGACACTTTTGTGCTTATTATAAAAAAAAATTGGTGCCTTGGAATTTTATAGAACTTTCTGAAAAGTTGTAACTGATTTCTATATAAGTTTGTCTATACTTCGCGATAACTCTTGGGTGTGCTCCAGGGGCTCTTTTAGGGCTAATACAAACACTTTTATCATATTTGTCAAAATTTTTTGTGTATGTCTATTTAGCAGTTTTGCATGGTGCTAAACTCAAATTTAAATATGTTAAGGCCTTGAGGACTTTTGGGGCTAAATGGGGGGGGGATGATGGACTTAGTCATTTCTTTTTTTTGCATGGTGCAGAACTCAAATTTACATATGTTAAGGCCTAAAACTGCACCGTTTTTTCATTTTTACCAGGATTTGGTGACCCGTGGAGACTTTCGGGGGTTAAATGGGGGGGGGGGTATTTTTACTGTAATCTACATCATTTATGGAAATTAAGAACCCAGGCAATGCCGAGTATGCCGGCTAATTATTATGTATATTAATGGGTAAGCTTTTCTTGATGCTAACATGTATTCTTCAAAAAGAATCTATTTTTATTGTGGCATTATGATACATTTTTACTCATTTTTTTTTTTTTTTTTTTTCAGTTGCATCATTAATGTTGGCGATTTTCTAACGGCTCAATGGGCTCAAAGCAACACACACTCCAGTCTAAGATGCTACCAATCTTTACCTGATGACTTCAGTCCAGTGGCTCCCTAAATTTGCCTCTCCTGGGTTGCTGTATTTCTTCACTTCTTTCATGATGCCCTTCCAAATGAAAGTAGCATCCATTCGACAGAAGTTGCAGCACTTCCTGGTTCTCGTGGCCATGTGCATTTTTATTGGATTTGTCATATACTTTACAGGCGGGTTTCAAGATGAGAATAGCCCGAATCAGCAAATTAATCCCATCGAAAACTATGGATGGTGCCTAACATTTCTCGTCTACTTTCTCCGTGCGCTACCATGTTTGTCGCTACCATTCACATTGTCCAACTTTCTCGGACTTATTTGCTTCAACACATTCCCATCAAAACCTCATTTAAAAAGCTCTCCGCTTCTTGGACCGTTCATTTGCTTTCGGGTTGTCACAAGGGGAGATTACCCATTACTCGTACGGGAGAATGTTGAGCAGAACTTGTCAACGTGTATCAAGGTTGGCCTTGACAATTTTATGATTGAAGTTGTGACAGATAAACCCATCCACTTGCAGGACATGCCCCGTCTGCGCACGCTGGTTGTTCCTCATAATTATAGCACACGTGCCGGGACACTTTACAAGGCACGTGCTCTTCAATACTGCCTTGAATCGGATATCAACATCCTCAGTGATGAAGACTGGATCGTTCATCTTGATGAGGAGACGGTTCTCACTGAGGACTCTGTGATAGGAATCTTCAACTTTGTTGCTGACGGCAATGTAGAGTTTGGCCAGGGTGTCATCACTTATGCAAGGGACAAGATCGTTAATTGGTGGACGACGCTTTCTGATTGTGTTAGAGTTGGTATTGATTTTGGCTCCTTGCGGTTCACGTTCCGAACGTTTCACAAGCCCATCTTTAGTTGGAAGGGCTCGTTTGTTGTGGCCAATGCAGGTGCTGAGAAAAAAGTGTCTTTTGATCATGGACCTGAGGCATCCATAGCCGAAGATTGTTATTTTGCAATGGTTGCCTTCCGAGAAGGCTACAAGTTTGGTTTTGTTGAGGGGGAGATGTATGAGAAGAGTACGTTTACCATTGTGGATTTTGTGCGCCAAAGGAAACGTTGGATGCAGGGTATACATGCAACAGTGTGCAGTCGCTCCATTCCTTTCCGGTATAAGATTGGAATTTGTTGCATGGTCGTGTCTTGGATTTGCATGCCTTTAACCACGCTAAATGTGCCATTGACTTTGTCCTTTCCAGTCCCGTTGTTACCTTATTTTAATTTCATCAGTGGATTTATTGCTGGCATGATGGGTTTCCTGTCCATTTTTGGTGCTGCCAAATCATTCAGCTGGCAAAAACTTGGCACTGCACGATACATCTCCGTTTGTTTGGCAGCTTGTGTTAATATTCCAATTATGCTCATCTTGGAGAATGCTGCCACAATTTGGTGGATATTTTCTAAAAAACAAATGAGCTTTCATGTGGTTAATAAAGACAGTCGAAATCCACATATCATCATGGCTTGATTCCTATGCTCTTTACTTTTTATTTTAAATTGTTTTTCACTTAAAGTTTTTTTTTTTTTTTTTGTAAAATTAAAAAAAAAAAAAAGAATTACAAGAAAAAAAAAAAGTTAAAATAATTAGACAAAATTAACTACAGCTATCTAACCATTTTATATGGCTAACCTGAAACCAGAGTTGAACCAGACTCAAGATACTTTCAAAATGTTGAAATACGGACCAAATCTATCCTTAAAATTAAGAAAAAAAATATTGTATTTAACAAATGCTTTAATTTTTTAATTTTCTTTTATTAAACCTCTTAAATTTTTTTCAAATATGAAATGTACAGTATCACAGGGTTCTTTGGTGTTTACGATGGCATGTGATAAAATAAATATTTTCTTTTTTTTTTAGTTTTGATTGCCTTCCAAACTTCAATTCAAGCAATAAAGTATTTTTTGTGTAAAGGAATTAAAAACAGTTCATACAATTTTAATATTTTATTTTTAGATTAACAAACGATTGAACTGAAGAAATTCAAAAATAATTTTGAAGTTTTAAAAATGCTGATTAGAAAATATTTTCTAACTTGAATCAAAGTTTAAAGGCAAAAGTCAAGCATTATGTTTTTTTGTTCGGAACCATGAGAATTATTGATATTCTCATCTGCTTTTGTCATATTAAAGAACTGTGACACTGTAAAGGATTATCAGCAGAAGAAAATGAAAGAAAATGATTTTGTTTAACTGATTAAACAATTGAAACCTGGAATAATACCACGTATACAATGTAATAATTGAATGGAAAATATACTGAAACTGGCATCGTATGTGTGCTACATGGCTCAAACAAAATGGTGACATAGCTAATTTCACCCTGTCAAAATCAAAGAAACCATGTTTAAAATAATTTTTCTTTCAAATTTAGACATTTTTTAAAAATCTTTGGCTTTTTTTCAAACTTTTTTCTTTTTTCCAAACCTTTTTTTTTTCCAAACCTTTTTCCTTTTTCCAAACCTTTTTCCTTTTTCCAAACCTTTTTCCTTTTTCCAAACCTTTTTCCTTTTTCCAAACCTTTTTCCTTTTTCCAAACCTTTTTCCAAACCTTTTTCTTTTTTCTAAACCTTTTTCTTTTTTCTAAACCTTTTTCTTTTTTCTAAACCTTTTTCTTTTTTCTAAACCTTTTTCTTTTTTCCAAACCGTTTTCTTTTTTCCAAACCGTTTTCTTTTTTCCAAACCGTTTTCTTTTTTCCAAACCGTTTTCTTTTTTCCAAACCGTTTTCTTTTTTCAAACAATTTTCTTTTTTTCTTTTTTAATCTTTTTCTATTTTCTCAAACCTTTTTCTTTTTTTAGATTTTTCTTTTTTTACATTTTTTTTTCAAACATTTTTTTTTCAAACATTTTTTTTTTTCAAACATTTTTTTTTTTTCAAACATTTTTTTTTTTCAAACATTTTTTTTTTTCAAACATTTTTTTTTTCAAACCTTTTTTTTTTTCAAACATTTTTTTTTTTTCAAACATTTTTTTTTTTCAAACCTTTTTTTTTTTTTTCAAACCTTTTTTTTTTTTTCAAACCTTTTTTTTTTTTTTCGAACCTTTTTTTTTCAAACCTTTTTTTTTTCAAACCTTTATTTTCAAACCTTTTTTTTTTTCAAACCTTTTTTTCAAAACTTTTTTTTTTCAATCATTTTTTTTTCAAACCTTTTTTATTCAAAAGTTTTAAAATTTTTTCAAACTTTTTATATTTTGCAAACATTTTTCTTTATTTTTTTTCAAATATTTTTTTTTTCAAATATTTTTTTTTTTTCAAATATTTTTTTTTTTCAAATATTTTTTTTTTTCAAATATTTTTTTTTTTCAAATATTTTTTTTTTTCAAATATTTTTTTTTTCAAATATTTTATTTCAAATATTTTTTTTTAAACATTGTTTTTTTTTAAACATTGTTTTTTTTTAAACATTGTTTTTTTTTAAACATTGTTTTTTTTTAAACATTGTTTTTTTTTAAACATTGTTTTTTTTAAACATTGTTTTTTTTTAAACATTGTTTTTTTTTAAACATTGTTTTTTTTTAAACATTGTGTTTTTTCAAACATTGTGTTTTTCAACATTTTTTGTTCCAACATTTTTGGGGTTTTTTTTCAACATTTTTGGGGTTTTTTTTCAACATTTTTGGGGTTTTTTTTCAACATTTTTGTGTTTTTTTTTTTTCAAACATTTTTGTGTTTTTTTTCCAAACATTTTTGTGTTTTTTTTTCCAAACATTTTTGTGTTTTTTTTCCAAACATTTTTGTGTTTTTTTTTTTCCAAACATTTTTGTGTTTTTTTTTTTCCAAACATTTTTGTGTTTTTTTTTCCAAACATTTTTGTGTTTTTTTTTCCAAACATTTTTGTGTTTTTTTTTCCAAACATTTTTGTTTTTTTTTTTTCCAAACATTTTTGTGTTTTTTCTTTCCAAACATTTTTGGGTTTTTTTTTCCAAACATTTTTGGGTTTTTTCTTTCCAAACATTTTTGTGTTTTTTCTTTCCAAACATTTTTGTGTTTTTTCTTTCCAAACATTTTTGGGTTTTTTCTTTCCAAACATTTTTGTGTTTTTTCTTTCCAAACATTTTTGTGTTTTTTCTTTCCAAACATTTTTGTGTTTTTTCTTTCCAAACATTTTTGTGTTTTTTCTTTCCAAACATTTTTGTGTTTTTTCTTTCCAAACATTTTTGTGTTTTTTCTTTCCAAACATTTTTGTGTTTTTTCTTTCCAAACATTTTTGTGTTTTTTCTTTCCAAACATTTTTGTGTTTTTTCTTTCCAAACATTTTTCTGGGTTTTTTTTCCAAATATTTTTGTATTTTTTTTTTTTTTTTTCAAACTTTTTTGTTTTGTTTTTTCAAACATTTTTGTGTTTTTTTTGTTTTTTATTCAAACATTTTTTTTTTCAAACATTTTTGTGTTTTTTTTGTTTTTTTTCAAACATTTTTGTGTTTTTTTTTTTTTTTTTCAAACATTTTTTTTTTTTTTTTCAAACATTTTTGTGTTTTTTTTTTTTTTTTTCAAATATTTTTATGTTCTTTTGTTTTTTTTCAAAAATTTTTTGTGTTTTTATTTTTTTTTCCAACATTTCTGTTTTTTTCAAACTTTTTCGTTTTTTTTTTAAACTTGTTTGTTTTTGTTTTTTTTCAAACTTTTTTTAAAAACTTTTTCGTTTATTTTATTTTTTTTTTTTCACACTTTTTTACAAATGTTTTTATTTTACATATGTACTTGATTTTTTTTTTTTTTCCAAATATTTGTTTTTCAATTCTGGAAGTTTGATATGAGGTCTTTTGATGTCAATGTGAATTTTGAAAAGAATTAATTTGTGTTAAACATAAATGAATAATATTCCCTCCCTCTTCATTTTGTTTGCATATAAGCCCTAAAATAAGACAATGAAAAAAATATCAAGGGTTTTCGCTTTACAGTTGACTTGTTCAAATTTATTTTCGTTTTTTGCTTACAACAGCTTTCTATCCCTCCATTTTTACATGCTTGTAATACATCCATATATTTTTTGTCATGATTGACAAATGTGATAATTGTTATGAATTCCTAATAGTTTAAAACCGAGAATTACATTTGAACAGACAAGTATTAAGTCACTAAAATATTTAGAAATTGATAAAACTTCAAGTTTCTATAAATTTTTAATATTTACAATTTAAATATGTAAAAATGAATAAAATAAACATTTTTTTTTAATTTGTATATATATATATTTTTTTTCTTAATTCAGTAAAACCTTTTATTAATCGATATTTTTTTTTTTCTTTTTTTTTTTTTGCTACTTTAAAATTTGAAAAAGCCCTTATGGAGTGCATTGTTATTAAATTCTATAAAATCGGTAATGAAAAATTTTCTGGAATATGAAGGAAATAATTTAACTGATTTTGAAAAATTTATGTATTTTTTCTATTTTTTTTTTTTTACTTTGTGTATTAAAAATTCTTTGACTCCTCCCCATTAAAAATATATATATGGTAAAAATAATGTGCTTTGCATATTTTCAAAAATAGATAGCTAATATAAAGTTGTGATGTTCCTCAGGTAATTATTTCAGATTGGTTATACAATTTGGAAAAATGAACAATATATATGACAAAGCCGGAAAAATAACAACCCAAGCCTACTTTTAAAATGGTTGGGAACCTTATAATTTTTCTTTTTTTATTGTCACTTTTATTTTCATTAAAACATTTTTTTTATTTAAAATATTTAAAAATTCGAACTTTTTCTTTTTTACTTTTTTCTCTTTCTTTTGATTTTTTTTTTTTTTTTTTTTTATTTTTTTTTTTTTTTTAATAGTGGTTCCATTTTTTGATGGGATGACACTATAACATACATTACATTCACATTACACACTAACTAGATCAAACCAAAAATTAATAGAGCTTTCTCTTTTGTTGCTGCCATACAAAACTGTTGCTCATTTTAACATGGTCACATGGGATTCTAAACTTATAAGAGTACAAATGTCTATTAAAAACATTAAAATTTAAAAAAGAAAAAAAGTCTTTGTTCCTTAGAAACACCCAATTCCACCCAATCTGACAAATACTCTCATAATTGGGTTTCACACGTAAAAGTTAAAAATGTTAAATACTGACCATTTAAATGTTTGGCAAATTTTTAATCTTTTCAATCTAAATATTAGGTCGTGCTGTCTATTTATTATTTTATAATTATATTTGTATTGTGAAAGCTAATAAATTGTTAAACCTTTTTCAAATCCATTAAAATGATATGCAGTTTAAATAATACATAATCTTCAAATGAAGTTTATGCAGTAAAATAAATAACATTTTTCTTAACCCACAACATCAGCGTATAATTTACTTTCATTCAGTTATGAAAGCGTTGTGTTTGAGGGCTATGGCAATGCGGTATGCAGTAAAATAAATAACGATCGCGTATTTTAAACTAGCAGGGACGCCCGACGTAGCTCAGTCGTAAAGTATGCTTAAATGTGATATTTTAATTCTTGCAGATTTTGTATATATTATTATAGTTAATGTTCTATCGATTTTTATATATTATAAAGTTGCGATTTCAAAAATAATAAAGTATATCCATATGACTTGAGTGCATCAGTTTGGACTAAAGCCTATGAATATATATATTACATATATATATGTAATATATATATGTAATATATATAATATATATATGTAATATATATATGTAATATATATAATATATATATGTTATATATATATATATATATGTTATATATATATATATATATGTTATATATATATATATATATATATATATATATATATATATATATAATATATATAATATTTACGCATAAATCTATACTTTCGTATATTAAATTTATGTGAGTAAATGAAGTAGTTATACTTAGCTCCTAAAACAGTCGAGCACTCTCAAAAGAATTTATTTCACCACATTAAAAATAGATATGGAAAGAGTAAATTTCGAAACATCGCTAAAAAACATCCCCACACCCAGCAAGCATAGCTATATTATTAAATTAATCCAAAAAACAGATGAACTACCTTAAACCACTAACCTAGTCCTAAAACAGATCCTTTGTTCGATATGGTGGATACTAGAAAGCTGATTGGCTAAGTAAAAATCCTCAACATATATAAAAACAAGAAGCAACCACAGAATTCGAGCATAAGCCTGACGAATCCTATAGTGGATGAAACGCAGAATATTCAGTGTAGCTTAATCGTCATATACATTTTATAAATTACTATATAATATATATAATATATATATAATATATATATATATATATATATATATATATATATATAATATATATATAAACTTGAATTTCTTCAGCTACAATTGAAACCCAAACTTATGAAGAATTCTTGGTAAAATTATTTATTACAAGAAATGGAAGTCCATGACAATTAAACGACAGTCATTTGGGTGTAAGTGTAACACACAAAATAACACACGTGCTATCTTATTAATATATAGATTACACATATTTATTTCTGATCATAGTATGCCGCACAACATGGTAGATGTGTGAATTTTCCAAAAATGTTGAGAATATTTCTTTTCTTCAGGGGAGGAGTGAAAGTGTAAACAGCTACACTTGTTAGTGTCGGCCCTTAAATTGGATGCTGGATTGAAGTGTTAGTTCTGCAGTTGATATTAACTTGCATATTTGTTGCCAGAATATGGGTTTTGATTCTCAAGAAAAATGTAGTTAAAAAATAAAATTGTCACAAATTTCAAATTATTGTTCTCAGGCAATACTAAATATCTTAATTACAGAGAACCAGGAATTTAAAAATTAAGTGAGCGTTATGTTGTCTTACTAATATTGATTGCTGGTTCTGTTTAGAGAAAAAAAACGACTGTAAATCAAAAAGTAATTGAATAAAAACATACATGATTACACACATGCAACATCTAGGGACGTTTTTTTTTTTTTATAACAGACTCTGTATTTTAAGGACTGTGCTAAAGAAAGAAATTAAAATTTAAGTCAACATTATGTATTTACGCACTCAAATACGCCTGGTATTCCCAAATGATCACAAATCCTTTATTTACCAGGGAAAAACTAAATAAATACTGCAAAGTAACAAGTAACTAAAAAGAACCTACACGATTAAACAGGATTTTTTTGTTAATAATAAATTTGGTATTTTAAGGTCTGTGCTAAGGGGTACTCCACAAAAGAGTAAGAAATTATAATTTAAGTCAACATTATGTATTTATGCACTCAAATACACCTGGTATTCCCAAATGGTCACAAATCTGGTACAGACCAAATTCAATGTTGCTTAACTCTGATGATCTAACGAAATTTAGATTTAAGCCAACATTGTTTTCATGCACACATTTTATGATATGCAAATATCTTACGACATAAAGTAACAGTTGGAGATGAATGGGCATGTCAACAAAATGGAGCAAAGACTAATACATCTAAGTTCATGGTCAATACTTCATCATTTAACAATTAAGACATTCTCAACCATCAATTGCCATGACAAATAACACTCTACCTGAGAGCTCATCGTTCAAACTCCTTGGTTTAACATTTATAGACAACATGAGTTGGAACAAATGCATTGAAGGCATTGCCAGGGCTGCTGCAAAGAAAGTGGGCTTCTTCTATTGTGCTAGAAAATTCCTCACATCTGAAAGCATCCTATACCTCTAAAAAAACCACCATTCGCCCAGGCATGGGATATTGTTGCTATATCTGGGCTGGTGCACCCACCAGTAGTCTCTCACTCTTAGACAGGGTTCAAAAGAGTCTCAAATCTAATAAGTCCCGCACTATTGGCCAAGGTCCAGTCTCTGTCCCATCACCACAAAGTTGCACCCTGTGTCTGTTTTACAAGTACTTTAATGAAATGTGATCTGAACGTATAGCACTTATGCCCTTTTATTTACATACTCCTGACTAACCTGAAAAGCAGCAAAATCCCACCCTTTTACTATTGAGGTGCCTAGATGCTGGAAAGACTTCTATTCTAATAGTTTCTTCCCTCAGACAGCTAGACTTTGGAATTCCCTCTGTGTTTCCTGCTTCCCTGACTGTACTGACATGCACAAGTGTGATTGCAATGCAAACAGACATTCTGTTTGCGCCATGGCAACACCTCTTGCTGAACATGGTGGTCTGAGCACGATGCCACATCACCTTCCTCCATCTTCAGGATGTCTTTTTTATACTGAAGATGAGATATAACTTTGAAATATATTTATAAATTTCAAACAAAATAAATATCTGTATATTTTGTAATGTGTTTTGGCTTCAAACGTATCTAATACGTATCATATTTTATAAAAATGAATGTTTGATATATATACCCCTCCCACTTCATTGATATGTGTATGTGCCTAGCGATTCTAAATGCAATTTCAAGCATAATTAGCAGACAGACGGGGCATATTAAAATCTAATAATGGTACTTTTAACTTTAGTAGAAAATATGTAAGACCAACCGACATGCAAACAATAAGTGCCTCTCATAGAGCCTTGTAACTGCATCTATAAATATCCCCCAAAAGTTAGAAATTATTTTGTTATTTTTTTCTGGGGTGGGGTATAAAAACAATTGTTTATTTTGAATAGCTTTTAATAAATTCTGTGTTGGCTAATTTTTAGCCTTTTTTATAAAGTAGAATGGTTTGGTTGTTTTGTTTTATGGCGTATCAACCCTTTTCAGGTTATTTAATGCCGAATCCTGTTATTTTGGAAACAGTTTTTATGCTTCAAGTTCTTTATATCTTCAAATATTTATTTGTTGAGTTTGGTTTGGTTGTTTTATGGCATATCAACCCTTTTCAGGTTATTTGATGCCGAATCCAGTTAGAAATAGTATTCATGTTGCATCCAGTAATTTTTAGAAGGTTTTTATTCTTCAATCTCTTTGTATCTTCAATCGCTAGTTTGTAGTGTTTGGTTTGGCTGTTTTATAGTGAATTTTATCGTTTTTGTTCCCTGTCCTACAGAACATGAATGAGTTTTGCAACGTTAATGTTTGGTTCATTTTTAATTAGGAAACCAGTCAGGAAGTGGGGAAGTAGAAATGGGAAGGGGGAAAAGGTGGGTTTTTGTTTTTGGTTTTGCAGAACGTAATTAAGTTTTGCAAAAAAAAAAACAAAGCACCAATGTTAGGTGCATTTCATCTCAGGAAGCCAATATCTTCAGACAACCTGATCTGATAGCACCAGTATAGAATTAGATTTTCCTCTATTTCATTAGCTTGTAAACTTAACCAAATCCTGCATATAAAATCTGTTTATTCAGTAAGATTCACATTTTAGAACATTCTTATTTCCTATTGATTATTACTTTGTTTTTAATTAACAATAAAGTTCTCCACATTAAAAAACGACCCTGGTGTCTAACTTTGTCCCGTGGGGAAGCATTGTAAATAGGAACAATGAAGTTTTTATTTGATTAGTAAAATTGTAGAGAAAGTTGGAGATACCATCCTGTCGGTCACAAGTACTCTTACCACTACTCGAATTACTGGATTCCAATTTTTTTAGGATACACAATTTCCCTTTAACCACTTGTATATAAATGAAATTAAAAAAATGTTTTCAGTGTTAAACTTTGAAAAAATTCCAAATACAAAAAATTAAAATATTTAGCTTTTTTAACTCATTAAATAAATTATTTTTATTCAAAAATTTTTATTTATTTTTTTCAAACATTTTGGTGATTGTTTAACTGTCTCTCTCACAAGAGAGTTTGACACACAGTCCAGTTAATGGAAAGCACTAAGTGGTAGAGACAATCAAACTTCAAATATGAACTTTGGGAGAAGGGAGTAAGATAATTTCCCCTGTCCCGTCCATGGGGCCACATTTGATAGGGAAATAAGTTTTTGTTTTTTTTTGTTTTTGTTTTTTTTAAATGAACAGCTTGTTGTATTGACATACGCAAACACTTTCTGGGCTCGGTTAGATACTAATTTAGAAAGCATTTGTCACAATGGCATGGGCTCGATATAAAGGGATTTGGTGGGATTATTTGCTATGATTTTAGTGGATGAAATTATACTCATGGCAACTAAGCTACACATAAACCTTTGTATTTCACTCCTAGGAGTTTGTACCAATTAGTCTGAATTCCTTTTAGGAGAGAAACGTTTCTGTATGGCTTACATGTTGTAGGGATATTTTATACTACTAAGTAGTTCTCGTTTTTCCAAATTCCGTACTAAATTCCCGATTCTGTTATAATTCCGATTCTGAATAAATATCTAAATATTTAACTATAAAATTGTTATTTTTACTGTAAAAACACATGTTTAATGTGCATATATTTTCTCAAACATTAAAAAAAAACGCTTTTGAGGGTGATCTATAGCTTTACTGGAAGTTTAAAATAAATATTTATTATTTTATTATTACTACCAGCAGTGGAAAAATTTGTTTTAGACAAAATCTAATAAAAGAAAAAAAAGATAATTGAAGGAATCGTTTTTGGCATCAGAAAATAGGAACAAAATTTTCTAATTTCATTCTAGGCTTTTGAGCCAGACGTCTTACTATGTTAGTGTTGGGACAGATAATCAGAATAGGGAATCTGAAAAATCGGTACTTTTTGGGATATTGGAAACAGTTGTGCCTATTTTCCAATGCCACAAACGATTTAATAAAGAAAAAAAAAAATTTATTTTTTTAATTTTTTTATTTTAAATTAGACAAAATCTAATAAATAAGAAAAAGAAATATAATTGAAGGAATCGTTTTTGGCATCAGAAAATAGGAACAAAATTTTCCAATTCTGATACCCCAAAAGTTTCGATTTTTCTGATTCCGATAAATCATCTGAACATATCATACATCTTAGAGAATGTCAAATATATACATATTCAGATTTAAATTTATAACTACAAATATCAATCATAAACTCCAAATACTAACAGCTTGATATTTCGTGAAATAGTTAAGTGTGTGTGTATATATATATATATATATATATATATATGATGGCAGCAAATTCGTTTTCCAACATTGCCATTACTTGATATAGCACAAAAAAGATATACAAAAACAAATCAGTGATGGGCCATATGAAGATGACTTTTAAGCGCTGCCAAACTCTGGCATTCTTTGGCGCACATTCTACAGACATGTGCGCCACTAGCAGCACGTTCTTGATGGTCACTTTTCTGTATAATCAAATGCCGCTTCAACTCACCTGCTGTTTTGTACGTCCGCCCGCAGTTGACACAGGTTAGATCTGGCAACACAAGACTGCTTTGTGGCCCACTGCACTGATGAGTAGCTCTGCTCACACATAATCTTCCACACACCTCACACTCCAGTCCAATTTGGCACCCCCCGGTCCATCCACTGCTCCTTTCACCTTCCCTTTCCAGATATCACGTTTCAGCCGCTCATACTGGATTTGATCTGCCTCAAACTTGCCCACACCTCCCCGCAAGGTCCTTCTCCACTCTCCACGAGCTTGTGTACCTTTTTTTTTTTTTTTTTTTTTTTTTTTTACAAAGGCATCACCACATTATCAAGGCCCAGAGGCCACTCAAGGATAAGGGTTAAAGAGTGTACAGTAGAAATTGGTCAATATAGTAATCATTAGTAATGAAAATTTGGTAAATTTGATAACTTATATGGAACGGCTCATCAAGAACTTATTTACTTTAGACTTGAACACAACCATATTGTAGTCAGCCGGAAAGCAGGAAAACGGAAGACAATTCCACAGGCGTGCAGTTCTAAGAAAGAAGCTTTGTTCATGGAATCTACGTTTAGGTTTAGGCACAGATAAAGAGTGGGGGAAATTATTGATAGTGTTTACAGCTAGACGAGTGTTTCTTGTGAAAGTTTGGCGAGGGGGGACCATAGATTGAAGCTCAGTTGAACACTTTCCATGAAAATAACGATACATCAGAGACAAACTCGCAACATCTCTTCTGTGTTGTTCAGTTTGATTAATCTATATAAACAAACAAGACTGTAACTTTATTATAACGGATATGTATGCATGTATGTAAAATCGGACAGAATGTATAGAAAAAATAAATAAAACGGAAGTGGATAAACTGAAAAATATTAAAAAAAATTATTTTTTGATGTAGATTGGTACTTTTCTTTTAAGAAAATTTTTTATCATTGAAACATTTCATTTTCTACTAAAGACCAATTACGATGGAGATCTTTTATAGTTACATAAATGTTTATTATGATGTAATCAGCTAAATCACACAAGATTTGGTTCATCATATGTAATACTTCTGTTTGTCTCTCCTTGCGTAAGCACAACCGTCACCCTGCCGATACAACTGCACTAAATAAAGGGAGGCAATTTATTAAAACTTGATGCACTAGTATTATAAATACAGCTTTCTTGTATATATAAAGAAATGGATAACTGATTTTTGTGTATGTAATTTAATTACTAAGGGGTTGACTAACAGAACTATTAAAAATCAAAGCTGTAAAATTAAGATAGGCATAAAGTTCAAAATTACTTATTTGTACCTTTTTTTTTTATGTATAAATGACAAACTATGATCCAAAACATGTTTTCATAACATTCAGATTTTTAACTTAATTTAATGTAGGAAACAACCATGGAGTTTATTCATAAGTGTTATAAATGCATACTGCATTTTAAGATGAATATGAGAGCAACATATATGAACATTACTTATTTATATACTAGCATGGGTGCCCGGCGTTGCCCGGTATTTGGAGGTGTATGTTGAGCAAAAAAAAAAAAAAAAAAAAGCTGTCAATTTTAACTTTGGTCCCTATTATGACACCTTAACATTTATTGTTTTGGGCTCAAATAAAGTTATTAAGTTAGATCCATGTCCAAGGAACCTATATCTAAAATTTCAAGTGTTTAGACCGAAAATTGTCGGAGGAGTTTGGTAAAGTTCTCAAAGATCAAATCGGAGGAGTTTTGTAGAGTTCTCAAAGGTCAAATCGTTAATCCCCAAATTTCTGGCCGAAAACCGATCACATTGATTTTTCCAAATCTCAGTACCTTGTATATCAAACTTCGAGTCTGTAGACTTAAAATCGACAGTTATTGCGTAGGGAAATGTACACACAGACAGACAGATACACAGACACATTCACTTTTATAGATATATAGATATATCTTTTTTCCACCCCAAACAAGGCACAGTGACACTAAATTGTAAAGGGCTTTGGGACCAGATTTGCAAGGATACTGTGTAGGAAGTTGGGCAGCAAGATGTCTGTTCACAGTACACTTGAACTTCTGTATGTGAGTACAGTCAGGGAAGCAGTCGCTCAGGAGGGAATTCAAAAGTGTGTGTGTGTACATACACGGGTGAAAATATATTTTTGGCAAGTAAATTAAGCAGAAAATTTGTTCCATTCTCATGTGAAATCATCAGGATAATTATGCAATTAGTTTGATTCCCCCTGAGAATTAAAACAATCTTTATGTCAAGCTTACCTGCTATAAATATATTTTCATATTACTTAACTCTGTTTATGTATTTATCACCGTTAAAATCAATACAGAAATATATAATACACACACGTATGTACAGGCATCAAATATCCACTCTTACTTCTTAAATTCTGTAAGAATAGATTAACAAAAACATTGTTTAATTTGGTTCACAAGAATGATTTAAAATTAAGTATTTAATTTTTTTTTTTTAATTTTTCTCTTTGTCAACTAAATCAATTATTTTATCTTTTTATATATATATATATTAATTTGTCCAGATTTCGTATATATTATTATAGTCGTGATTTCAAAAGTAAAAAAAAAAAAAAAAAGTATTTGGGTGCCATCAGCTAGAATCGAAACCGAAATCAAAACTGTAGTATTCAAAGCTGGTGATGTTACCACTGTACCAACGTGACACGCATATGAACTGATTAAAAATAGACTAAGATAAATGTGCAAAATGTATAACGATTTTTTCAATTTTGACCTCTTTTTGACCCCTTAAAAACTATTTTAACTGGCTAAAAATCCATAAAAGAACGGTCCATAAAAATCCAATCATTTGAGGCCCCTAGTGCCGCTCTGCGACTTTTAATTTTAGGAGAGATAGTTTGTAAAATATGGAGACACAGACACACATAGTGATTTTTATATTAGATTTTTAAGAAAAAAAATTCATTAACACTTCCTTTAATGATTCTTATTTTTTTTGTTTTATTTATATATATATATATATATATATATATATATATATATATATATAGTAATGTGATTGATAATTTAAAAATCAAATTATAATTAAATTAAAAATCCGTTTCATAAGAAGGAACAACAACAAAATCAATAATTTGTACGATCGTTTCGGAAAACAGTGTTTTTATTGTGGTAGGCATCAAGTTACGGACAATAATTTTTACATATAGTGTTTTTAACAAACAAAGTTTCCTCATCAGCAAATATTGGGAAGGGTTTTTATTATATGTAAAAGACGCCATAAATAAACCTAGCATTAAAGTAAGGCAGATGTATCTGGAAAAAATTAAAATAAAGGTATAGATTTAACTTGATAAGAAAATTAATATGGGTCAAAGATAGAAATAAAATAGAGTAAAATTATAAATATAAATTTGGTTTAAGTACAATATTATAGTATTTTTCGATAAAACTCATAGACACATACACATATATATACATACATGTATACACACATACATATATATATACACATATACATAAATACACACACACACACATATATATATATATATATATAGACACATATATACATATACATAAAAATATACATACATAGGATATTTACCTATCGAGCTTATTATATATCTAAATTACGAGCACTTTTTCTTTCCCTGTATTTTAATTAAACTAGTAATTTTACTATTACATTAAAATACACTCTGCTCTTTAGAATATTGTTCTAGTCTCCTTTAAATTTATATATATATATATATATATATATATATCAGTTGGCAAGAAAAACACATTTCAGTTTTATAAGATTCTCTTTCTTCGTTGTCTGACAAATTCCCAAATAGTTTTGGTTATTTTCACTGTTACCCGTTTCCACTTCGTTTTAAATCAATTTTATTTATTAAATTCTTAGGTGAAAATAAAAATAGATAAAGGAAGACCCCCCCCCTTATGTTGAGGAGTTTTCTACATAATGTTATTTAGAAAAAAAAAACATTCTTAACCCTTTGACCTGAATTCTGATGTAGATGATTTAACAAATATTTATTGTTAATTTTAGATGCCAGCATACTGAATGTATATATTTATTTGCTTCCTCACTGAGCAAATTAGGCACAAGGTCGTTTTTTTAATGTGAAAAGGGGAGGAGAAAGGGATCAGCTCCCCCGAGGGGATTGGAGGAGCTGGATAGTGACAATTAGTTTGAAGGGTTTCCCCTACATTGACCAAACCGGATTTGCTACACGAGCAATGGCCTGATATGTGGGGTTTGTATTTATTTGCTTCCCCACTGAGCAAATCAGGCACAAGGCTGTTTTTTAATGTGGAGAGATTGGGGAAATGGGATCCTCTTCCTGGGGAGTAGGGGAGCTGGATAGTGACAATTAGTATGAAGGGTTTCCCCTACATTGACCAAAACTGATTGCTACAAGAGCAATGCTCTTATATGTGGGGTTGCCCCCAGATATAGTCTTCAGTGCAGCATCTACCGGAACAGATACTATACTTTAATCTTTGATTCCGGGCCATAAAGGCCAGAGTGTTGCAGCATACTCAATGTAAGCAATGGACAGTTGCAATCTGGAGGTATCTGGCATCTACCCAGATACTGAACTAATATGTACAAGATGTGTTCGAATCAGTTCCCACTTTATTTATGCTGTTATATTCATTTATTTACGACTGAAAAAAATAGTTCAGCCAGGTCATAAAGGGTTAATATGGGGAGGGGCAACTAGAAGTGAAATGGGAACAATAATCATAAAGATAGCCGAAGTATCTCTTTTCATGATCGTTCATGCTAAGTTGGTTGAAAAGGATGTTGTCAGCTTAATACCATACAGGGTAGAAGTGATTATCTGGCATTTGGATTAGTTTTAGGGGAGAACTTTTGTTATATATCTATCTGCTGACATTCATGTTTTCTCGGAATTCAATTCTCAGAAATTTTCCTTTTTTTTTCCTTTTTTTCCCCTTTTTTTTTTCTTTTTCTCCCCAAGCCGCGATTTTTTACACTTACAGACGTATGCCTACCATTGACTCTGTTTCACTCCCCCACCCTGCATATCAACCCTCCGTAACCTCCGTGCATTCCTTTAGCTTTTCCTTGAATTTCTGTGATGACACATAATATAACACAAAAGGGGAAATAATAATTATCCAAGTCTAATAGTTGCCATATCTGACATTTAATATATTCCACATTTCTTTCCATATCGAGCATAGTTGATATTTTTTAGTCATTTTCTCTTCTCTCCTTATAAAACAGTAACCCATTTGTACCAAGAAAAAAAAAAAATGACGTAAACAAATTTCCAACAACAACAATATAAAAAAAATTAAGAAAAACCTCTCCATTATGAAAAAAATAATAATAAATACTGATTTGTTTCACTGAACATTGAATTTTGTTTTGTACTGCCTTGATGCTCTATATTCCTTGTTGCCTTTAAAGTCAGTGCTTCTGATGCTGTCTTCAGATCTCAAAATAATTTTTGGAATAAAAAGAAAATTTAAATCAAATTTGGAATTGAAATTTCCTTTCTGCTGTTTTGCATTTGTGTTTTTTGTTCATTTTCAGATTTCTGTTAACCTTTTTGGGGCCATGAATGACACGCCTCTCAAACAGGTAAACCTGCGTATTGCATTCTTATCTTGGTTAATTATATTTACTTTATCACTTAGAACTGATTATGTGTATGTATTCTAAAGGTTAATGCCTACTGGAGAGAACTTGAATGCCTACTAGACTCTATCCCTGAGTGCCTAAGGTCTCTCTGTACAGGAGTTTGTCAGGCAAACCTGACATGAGGATACTGTTTTCTACAATTAAACCCTAACTAAATATTCAAAATCACATAGTATTCACAATCCAAATAAGATCTCCTCGGTATGGCTAACTCATACCAGTTTAAAAAAATTTTTTATGAGGTATGGTGCACTTTCTATTGATGTTGATCCTGGATATGACCTTAAACTATATCCAGTGGTGAGGCTCCAGCTTGCAGGCTTTGGGGAGTGTGGAGCCACCCTTTAATTAACATTGCTTCCAGGTTCATTCTGACTCGGAGTGGTAGTATCTGTTAGGGTCCCAACTATGGGTTAAATATAGACCGACTTGAAGACAACAAATATATTCTATTAAAAAAGTTTTCTTCAAAATATTTGGATTCTGCATTAAATAACCCGAAAAAGGTTGATATGCCGTAAAACAAAAACAGCCAAACAACCAACCTACCTATTGATGTTGCCTCAAGTAACAGTACATAGCTAGATACTCCACCAGATCAGATGAATTCTTGTCCTAGAATCCAGTAAATCTAGGAGACTACAAGAAAAGTACATGGTCAATTGGGGAAGAGGAAAGTTATACTTTCCCACTTCTTTACTAATTCAATGTTTGAAAGGCTAAGGAGAACTTTAGTTGAATATTTGTGTATCTGAAATAGATCAAGTGTTAGCCCTCAGGAAGGGGTCCCTTGATTTCTGATAATTACTACTGAAGTCAAATGAAACAACAAAATTGAAAGTGCAATCCTTGCTACAAGTGATAGTTAAGAACATAAGATTAACACTTCTGGCTAATGGATTAAATAAAGCGTTCAGTAAAAAAAAAATACCATAGAATTTCCAAGTTTGGCGAGAACGATCCCAAATTTGCAGAGATGCACCTGAAGCAGATTGGAAGTTACGATGGCCAAAATGGTGTGAATATAACATCCAAGATGAGAAAAGTAAACCAGATATTGCATATTGCAGATGTCTTTGGTTGTCAATATTGCTTTAAAACAACCTCCCCCCCCCAAAAAAAAAAAGAATTAAGGAAAACATCTATCATCCTATTAAAAAAAAAAAAAAAAAAAAAAAAAAAAAGCATAAATACTGATTTGATTTTGGTTACTAGAATTCTGTTGAATCCATTATCCCGTAAGACTTTGCATCCTCTCAAAATGGATTCTAGAGTTCTTTTGACAGAATTTTGCATTAAATTATAGCACCATGAATCTGAATAATAAACGAAGGACATACCAAAAGTAATGCCTCTTTTTTTGATTATTTTTAATCTGTCTGAAAGGATTGCAAACTGCGTTATGTTGAGTGAACTTATGCATTCATAACCTTAAAGTTTCATCTCTGTTTCGGCTATTGATAGTGTTAGACTCTAAGAAAGCAACCCTTGTCATGGACGTGTGTCAGAAATAGAGATGCATCATTGAATTCCCAGTGAAAGTGCATTGAGAAGGGTGGCGACTATGTAGTAAAGTAACTTCTGGAGTGCAAAAGGTTGCTCGTTTTAATGGTAGTACTCTCGTCTTCATAGCTCTTTAACTTTGAATTAAAAAAAAAAAAGAGGTTTTACTTTTAGAACGCTCCTCGTGCTAAGCCATATTTTGAGGAAAAAACTAGTTTGTCTCCACTGACCATAAAAATGTTCACCAAATGGCAATTTTTTTTTTTTTTTTTTCAAATAAGTTTCCTTCATCAGCTATTAGTAAAACTCGATCAATTAGGTTTACTAGTTATTTGCATGCAACAAATACTGTCAAACCCAAGTGAACAGAAAACCTCAGGGTTTTTGTTTTTGTTTTGTTTTATGAAAATCGGTTCAAACACGGCATGAAACCACTTGATGTAACGAACAAACAAGAATGAAAGATGATTATCGCAAAAACGGATTCCTATTGGCTTCAGTCTTAAAAAGATGAAGGTATAGCTAGGAGGAAAACAGTCAGCAGGAAGAGAGTTCCACAATCCTGCAGTGCTTAGAAAAGAAGCCGCTGGAATAGGAAGCTGTATTACAATGAGATATCAAAGCAGCTAATTAATGAAAGGAAGTGGGGAATAGATCAGATTATTCTGAAGAACATATGCCATAGTATTATTTAAAGAAGAAACTGAGACTAGCAATAACACATCTGTGATAGAGAAGATGCAGAGGAGGAGAAAGGATGAGAGGCAAACAATTATAGATGCATTTGTTTTGGTTTATTCAATTGTTCTTTAAAAAAAAAAGTGTTCAAAACAAAATGGTGAAAATAATCAAGAAAGATAAGTTGAATCACAAATCAGATGATTTTGCTGGACGTATACTTAGCATAATCAAATCCTTCTTAGGTGAAAGAAAAATTCAGGCTGTCTTTGATGGTAGTGCATCAAAACATGATATAAATGCAGGTGCGCTACAGGGCTCAATCCTTGGACTTTTATTATTCCTGATATTCATAAACGACCTCCTTGATAAAATTTTCTCTGAGATGAGGATATTTGCTGAGGAAACCACACTCTATAACATTCACGAGGAGAAAACTAATGAACACGTATCTAAGAAAATTGTTAAAACGCTAGAAGAAAACTTCTAGTCTGTAGTGGAATGGGGCCATAAGTGGTTGGTAACATTCAAGACTGCCAAGACTAAGCTTATTTCCTTTAATAATTACAAACAACCTTCTCAGCCATTGATTGCCATGGCTTATAATACACTATCTAAAAGTACTTTCCTCAAACTCCTAGGATTAACATTCTTAGACAACATGAATTGGAACAAATACATTTAGGTAATTGCCAAGGCTGCTGTGAGGAAGGTGAGCTCTCTCTACTGTACTAAAAGGCTACTCACACCTGAGAGTATCCTGTATCTCTACAAGGCCATTGTTCACACATGCGTGAAGTATTGTTGTCATATTTGAAATAGTGCATCTGCCACTAGTCTCATTCCTAGAGAGGGTTCAAAAGAGTCGCCAACCTTTTCGGTACTACACTATCAACTAAACTTCAACTTCTGTCCCATCGCTAAAACGTAGCATCCTTGTTTGTTTTACAAGTATTTCAATGGCAAGTGCTCTGGCAAACTCTAAGCACTAATACCTCATTGACGACAATACCCTTGACAAACCAGACAAGCAACAAAATCCCACCCTTACACTGTAAAGATCCTTAGATGCCGTAAAACCTTCTACTCAAATTTCGGACTGCTGCACTTTGGAATTCCCTCCCGGCCCCTGTTTCCTTGATTGTACTGACATGCAGAAATTCAAGTGTAATGTAAACAAACATTTCACTGCCCAACTCCCTAAATAGTATCCCCTCACGACTAAGTGACTCTCTGCCTTGTTTGGGGTGAAATAACAGTTTTAAAAAAATATTTGAAGAAAGTCAAGAAATATGAAAAATCACTTTATAACTTAAAAACTTTAGATTAAAAAAAAAAATTGTGACACCGTATATGAAGGTTCTGAAATCACCATCTTAGATGTAACAAAGCAAAGTACATATGCTCTGAAGCTAGATATATCTCCATTGAGACAACTTGGTCGATATTATAAAGGATGTATAGCTCAAAAAAATATTTTTATATAATTTAAGGAATATATATATTTAATTATAAAACTCAAATGACCTTGTAACGATGTACGTAACCCACTTTCTGGTTTACGACATCCAGTTGTGCATGCATGACCTGTGCATTGAAATATTAACGTTATTATTTCAAAATTATTATTTAGCATGGGAAGAGTGAGGTGTAAAATAACTTAAACGTAATATAGAAATGAACGATGCAAAAAAAAGCAGATATATCAAAATTTAAATTTAGCTATAATAAGTATTATGGTATCTGTTCAGTGCACATTTACCTATAAGTATCGCCAACCACTTATAATTCAGTAACTGTAAATTTTTTTTTTTCAAAAATAATCAAAACAAAACGACTCATAGAAATCTATCTATATTCTTTTTTCATTTTAATATATTTTCATAGAAATGTTTCTGTTATGTCAAACAAAAACTATTTTCTTTACGTCACAAATGTCATGGTCATACATGAATTCCATAGCTAATATAACATACTGACCCAACGGGTCATGGGTAGTCTGGTATGTGTGTGTGTGTGTATATATATATATATATATATGTGTGTGTGTGTGTTTTTGCAGTGCTGACAGAAGTGTCGACGTCTTCCTGCATACAGCGCCTGGTATTCCCAAAAGGTCACCTATTTGGTACTGACCAGGCTCAATGTTGCTTAACGTCGGTGACCCGGTTTTACTAAATATGTACGAGCAAATTATTCCTGATCATTGTACAACTGATTTCTAGGTATATCAGAAGCAGCCATTAAAAATGCATGAAAACAAAATTGAATAATTCGATCTCATATTTCGAAGCTTATAACTACTTGAAAAATGTAATTCAAACCCTATTTTTTTTTTTTTTCAATTAAAGGGGCAAAAACCAAATTAAAAAAAAAATGACAGGTTCAATAGCAAATTATGCAATATTTGTTTTGTAAAATCGGTTTTCTTTAAAAAGATTTAAAGAAAATCAACGAAATTTTACTTACTTCGATTATAAAAAATAAATATAAATTCCAAAAAAATCACTTACGAATAAAAAATACTATTCAATGAGTACTTCCATTCTTCATTGTTAAGAATTTATCCATATTTATATTTTATATTCCATGTCATTTTTAATTACTTAAGCAAGTATTCAAAAACACGCACGGTCAGATGTTTTTCACAGTTATATTAAAGGGAGACAAATTTCTGCTTTTTTTCGCGAGTGAATTTTTTTGCTAATATATAAAAAGAAAACATTGAATGAAATAGAAAAAATTGTCGTCAGCATCCGATATTTACTTGACTATGTGAGCATCACATGAGCTTTCACTTAAAAAAAAATCAACCTGGCTTAAAAAAAAAAAAAAGTTTTACACTTTGGATTTTACAGGTAAATTTCCAAAAAAACACTTTTTTTTGTTTTAAATTAGAATATTTTATTTATTGATCTTTTATCTTCAATTTGTGATATACAAAACTTTGGTCTGTAAATTAATTATTTAAATTTTAATAGACATTTCAAAATGAGGGGTGAATTTAAAAAAATCGTTTGTCTAAAATATTATATTCAGTTTATTGGAAAGAGCATAATATTTCATATTGACCTTGAAAATATCGTAGAATTTTAACCGATAAAAAAAATTTTGACAGATTTTTTAAGATTAAAAATTGAAAAAAAATTAACTCATAAAATTCAATTGATTTTATTACGTAAAAAACGTGGCTGCATGAACGCGCACATGCCCTGTGTAAACACTGATTTTTTTTTAGATAAAAAATATTTCTATTTTTAAACAGCTTTAGTAGTTTATTTTGGAAGTATATTCCATAAAGAAAATAACCCACTTTTAAAAAGAGAAATTACGAGTTTTTTTTATATTTTATTCGCAGTTTTGTGTTAGGGGTGTCTAAAATTTTGATACACCTACTGATTGCTCCTGCTGTTTGTCAGATAGAAATCTCTATATAAATAAAATGAACTCATTTTTTCCCGTCTGATTTTGACCTTAATAGGATTAAAAATCAAGATATTTCATGCAAATATAATATGCACAAACGGCAGAACAATATCTGAGGTGTGTTATAGGCTTATTTCTCAAATTCCTCGATAATCTTAGATTTCTATACTTTTTCTGCTGAGAAGTCACGGCCAAAATCGGTTAAGATCAATGGAAGTGGTAAAATATTTTCTCTCTTATAAATTCCTCCTCCCCCTGCCACCACTTAACACCGTTTGGGGATCGTTCACAAGGAACAGTTGAGAAGAGAACACCGATTTGGCTTCGTAGTTCTTTCATGTGAAGTTATTTAAAATCACTAAACTAAGCTGCAGTGCTCTGTGGCGTAGTGGTTAGCGTGCTGGACAATTCACATTATATTTTCACGTTCGCGCCGACCTACCGTAGTCGTTTTTTTTTTTTTTTTTTTTTTTTCCTAAACAACTGGAATGGACTTTTCTTGGTGGCTGAACTGTTAACGTTGCAGATGTTTTTTTTTTTTTTTTTTTTTTTTTTCACACTTTATTTTCCTACTTTTACTCATGACTCCGGGTTTGATCCTTCCTACTTACCTACCATAACATTTTTTAAAACTCCCCCCCCGTCCCGGAAACAAACACTCGGGCAACGCCGGGTACCCCCGCTAGTAACATATAAAGTTGCTTAGTCGTGCCGGGTTTTGATCGTACATAAGGGGGTTTACTAAAATTGCACGGCTAATTATGTATGAATAATTGCTCCTGCTGCTGTTGTGCTATTAAAGCAACTTTTACACGAACTTGCTACTGGGTTTGTTAGTGAAAATATCGTAAAAATCAGTATTATTAAAATTAACAATAACATGAATTTACTTAGAAATTTCAATCCAGAGGTTATTTTTTGGCAAATATATTTTTAGATTCATATAAAAAGTATTCACAAAAATTTTTAATACCATTTTTTTCCAATTCTGTGTGCTACTTTTAACTTTTTTTTTTTTTTTAATTAATTGATTTCTTTGTAAAAAAAAAAAATAAAATAAACAAGTTTATTTTAGGTTAGTCGTGCCTTGGTTTTACTAATTATGTACGACTAAAAATTAAACACGATTTTATGTTCGTCTAATTAAATCGTTAAAACCTGAGACGATTATTTGGCATTATTAGAAAATTGTCTCAGTCGTTAAGGGTTTAATTAGTCAAAGCAACTTCGACATGGGTGATTTACTCAATTCTTTAGCGCAAAAAAAAAAAAAAGAATCTTGTATGGAAAATAAAACAGTTTTGAAATATAGTTTGTTAAAAAAAATCAAAGTTCAAGAAAAAATTCACTTCGGTTTATTTAAGAGTTAGTTTGAACTTTTTTTTTTACTCCAGTTTAATTAAAAAACAACAAAAAAAAAAACTAGCAGTAGTCGATAATATAAATAATGACTACCCAATCGATCGAAAACTGTTTTTTCTAAAGTTTATTAAAATCTATGAAAATCCGTTATTTCTGAACAACTTTTGATTTTTATCAGAAAGATAAAACCCTGAAGTTTATTATGTTAAAAGCAGAATAACATAATACTTTTCTATAACTGTTAATAGAATTTTAAGTTTAAAATTTAAAAAAAAAACGCGTTTAACCCAGTCTTTGCAGAATAACTCTTTCATTTTTGCTAGGTAGGAAAACTGGTCCTTTATTGAATAAGTATCAATTGAAAATACATTTTAATCCCCCGATTTATCGGAGTGGAACCTATGTTTTCAGTGGCGTCTGTGCGTCCGTTAGTCCAGACGATTGCCAGATAACCGTCTATTAGTTCTTCCTGCATTTTTGCCACAAATTGTATTTCATTAAATAGATGTGCACAGTGAAAAGATTTTTTAGGAAAATTGCCGTTGTGTCCTCAGGGGCTCAAAAGAGTTAAAAAAAAAAAAAAAAAAAAAAAATGCCCTAAAATGACACTTTTGCCCTATAGCGTTTGATCCATCCATTTGATTTTCCTGAAACTTGGCCAAAATGTGGAGGTCATTATTCTTAATATAAATTCAGTATGGGTGACCCTGGCAAAATTCTGGTTTGCATCCCTCTGGGACTTTTAGGGGTAAAAAACCCCTCTTTTTAGAGCTCCTTTTTCATATTACTCAAAAACTTGATATGTATGTTTCTTTAGTGGTTTTCCATGGTTCTGAATTCAAATATACATGTTTTAAGACGTGAAACTGCACCGTTTGTCCATTTTCAGTAGGATTCGGCGTTCCCAGGAGCTCAAAAGGGGTCACGAATGCTCCAAAATTGCAAAAAATGACACTTTTTACCTCATAACTTTTGCCCCATACATTAGATTTTTCTGAAACTTATCGAAAATGTAAAGGCAACGTTGGCCCTTCACACGTCTCACATTCATCATTTCTTCACTATTTTTTTGTATCGTCATCTCACATGCAGCACCAGAGGGAGACCGTGCACGCGCGGCTTGTAATGACCGTTCTCGAAGGAGATATTATTTTTAAGAGACTATACTGCCCATAATATTTAAAAAAGAAATATTTTTACTTGTTTACTGTATAAAAAAAATAAAATCGATTTTCTTAGTGTCCATTTTTTACCTGACTGGCTAAGTTGTTAGTGGTTTCACTTATTTTAAAACGTTTATTTTGTTCAAAAACAAGGCTACAGACCGCATAATATTAAAAAAAAAATATATATATCACTTATTTACTGTCCTTTTTAAAAGGGCAAAATCGATTTCTTCACCTTGCTACTACAGTATAACTCTGATATAAGAGACTTTTTCTCCGGGCCCTGTAACGCTCTTATATCCGGGTTATACTGGCTTCGGGTTTCTTATGTCCGGGTTACACTGTACATTAACACAGGCTCTAATTTGGGACGAGAGGAAATCTCTCTTACATCTGTTTTTCTTATATTAGGGTCTCTTATATCCGGGTAGCACTGTATGCAACAAGTGACCCACTGAACCATCTGGAGAAGCTGAATATCGAATGAAGAAGTAAGTCTTTGAAACATGTTTACCAGAAAGAACAGTCGGAAATAAGTTATACACCATCCATTGTGACTATGCAATTCCTACAGGTACGTACCCAGAAAACTGAATTATTAAACCTGACATAGTGATATGGGACAAGAAGGAGAAAGAAGCAACCTTAGTAGAAGTTAATGTCCCTAATGATGTTTGATTAAACAAAGGTGAGAGGGGAAAGATAACGAAATGCCAAGTTCTTGTGTATATCATGAAAAGAAACTGGAATTTTAGGAAGATTATCATTCCAGTAATTATAGCAGCCACCGGACGCATGAAAAGGAATTTCAAAAACTACCTGGCAAATATACCCAGTGGGCCAAGTGCAAGAGAGATGAAGCAATTGCACTTAAAAGGAACAGTTAGAATCCTAAAAAAAAAAAAGAGATTTCTCTGTTGGAATGTATGAGATAACAGGTGATGGTTTGACACCCGGTAGGATGTCCCATTCCCAGCTAGAACAAAAGACAATCTAAAATCTTTGGCCTGTTATGTTCCTATTTACTTGCCTCCCCCACAGGATAGGTTTTTAATGTGGGTGGCAGCCTGATATACGTACGTATCACGCACTCGGTTTCTTGATTTGGATAATCCTGTTGAAATCATTGTTCTTCAGCAACTCCTGAGGTCTAACGCATGATGCCCTTCGTCAGTTAAGCTGAACCGGAAGGTTTAAACCAGAGTGCACAGGTGCTTGGAGGATTGCCTATGACCTTCACGAAATCCTTAATTGGGCTTAAACAAATATTTATGTAGTTTATTCCGAAAATATTTCAATCTTATCGTTTACCATCATTTACTTATCATTTCGGTCTAATATGCATACATGTTAGTGCATATAAATATGTATATATACAAAAGTAAACTCGACTAGAATGACGAACTGGCTTTGCCTGGAAATGAGTGAGAACACATGTGCACTCTTATTCTCAGCCGTGAACTCTATATTACCATTTCCATTCTTATTTATCAATTTCTATTTTCAATTTTTTTTAGTTATTTATAACTTGAATATACGTATCTATCTATCTATCTGTGTGTGTACATTTCCCTACGCAATAATTCTGTCAATTTTAAGTCTACAGACTCGAACTTTGATATACAGGGTACTGAGATTTGGGAAAATCTTTGTAATCGGTTTTCGGCCAGAAATTTGGCTGTTAAAGAGTCAAAGTCCAACGATTTGACCTTTGAGAACTCTACCAAACTCCTCCGACAATTTTCGGTCTAAACTCTTGAAAATTTAGATATAAGTTCCTTGGACATGGATCTAACTTAATAACTTGATTTGAGCCCAAAACAATAAATGTTAAGGGGTCATAATAGGGGTCAAAGTTTAAAAAAAAATTTTTTTTTTTTTTTTTTTTTTTGCTCAACATTCACCCCCAAACACCCGGCCAACGGTAAGCTGAAATGCTAGTATATATATATATATATATATATATCCACTGACACGTAAAACCAAATAAAATAACATATATATATATAATTAGTAATGGGATGATTCCAATGTTTCTCTCAGATTCCATACTATATTCCCCATTCCGATAAAATAACTGATTCCGGTTCTTTATAAGTCACTAAATATTTAACTATAGGGTTATTATTTTTCCAGATTACCTTAAAAAAACATGTTAAATGTGCAGATATTTTTAGATTTTAGTTTTACTCGTATTTTAAAATCAATAAATATTTATTTTATCATTATTATCGGCAGTGGAAGACGTTGTTTTAAACAAAATCAAATAAAAATACAATTAAAAGAATCGTTTTTGACATCGGAAAATAGGCACAAATTTTTCTGATTCTGATACCCCAAAAAGTCTAATTCATATTAATCGTCCCAACACTAAGATATATATATATACTAGCAAAAGTACCCGTTGTTGACTGGGTTTAAAAACAGCCTACAGAAAATAGACTCTGATTTATGAGAGTATGATAGGTTATGAAAAGGAAGGGTTGTAAATTTGGGTTGAATTTGGGGGTATCAAAACCAAAGCAAAATATGATGAAAGTAAAAATGAAATATATAAACCCTATAATTTATTATACCATACCTGTTCACACTGACACACTTATCACAATATTCTGTAGCTCTGTATTAAAAAACCTTGTTAAACTTTGTGACATATTTTCATTCTATGGAGGTCAGGCGCGAACGAACACCCCATAATTTTATTATACCATATTTCTTCAAACTGAAACATAATTATCAAAGTATACTTGCGCAGATAGATATGAAAAGTCTTTATTAAAGTCTGTGCCTGTTTCCATTCTATGGAGGCCAGGCGCGAACGCAGACACAATAATTTTATTATACCATCCCTATTTAAGTTAAAGTATTATGTACATCTATATCAAAAACACTTGTAAACCTTTTTTTTATTTATTTATTTTTTTTATTTTTTTTTTTTTTATTTCCATACTTTGTGGACCAGGCGCGAACGCAACCCCCACAATTTTAATGAACCACCGTTCTGCAGGATCAAACATACTCATTCCTGTGTCTCGATACATCTTCTATCATTATATGTAATCAGTTCTTTTAAAATAGTCAACCATATAGGAGCCAATTCGTGACCACACACACACACACACACACACACACACACACACACAGAGTCAGCTTTATGTTATATATATATATATATATATATATATATATATATATATATACACAATACAAAACAAGCGGCAACCTCTACAAAGGAGTGCTTTATTTCATTTCGCCTTAGTATTTTACTAGTAAGGTTACCCAGCCTTATCCGGCAAAAGGTGTAACATATTTCTATTAAAACTTCTATCTCCCTATTCGTCTCTATCTTTCTCTCTTTCCCTCTTTTCCATTTTATTCGTCCCTCTCCCAGACAATTCTCTTTCCTCCCACCTAGCCCATTCCTCTCTAGTTCTTACATACACATAGATAACTCTCATTTATATGACAGATTAATCTATGAATGAGCGTGTACTTTCTTTCCAAATTAGTACATAAGAACACTAAAAAACCGACCATTCCTAATGGAAACTGATCCTGTTGACCTCCAGATAATGAATATTTTTTTTTCTAAATTTTAGATATTATTCATCTGGGGCAACGGCGAACAATAAAATTCCAACTTTGTTGGTATTTTATTTAATTTTATGGGTTTTTTTTATTGGAATTCTTCGAGATGAGTAATTTGTATACTTATTTATTTGCAGATTGTTATCCTCATCTTCATAGTTGTTGTTGTTGTTGTTGTTTCAACAGTTTTCGGCCAATTATTCCTTTGGCCTTCTTCAGTGACGGAGTAGAAATGCTGAGTCTCTTAACTGTATCCTCAGTAATTACTGCCTTCCATAGTTGTTGTTGTCTCACTTTCGGGGCCTGTGGTGCAGTTGATGAAAGCATTGGATCGCTATGGTTCCAGGTGAGCATTGTGTTGGAGATAGTGGTTTCAATTCTACCCAAAGCAGGCCAGAGGATTAGTTGGCAAAAACGTGGTGAGACAACAACTATGAAAGGCTGTAATTACTGAGGATAAAGTTAAGAGACTCAGCATTCCTATCCCGTCATGGTTAACCACATGAAGAAGGCCAGAGGAATAATTGGCTGAAACGTTGTGAAACAGCAACAACTCTGAAGATGAGGATAACAGTCCGCAAATAAATAAATAAATAAATTGTCGGAGTTTTTTTTTTTTTACATAGGCATCACCACTTATCAAGGTCAAGAGGCCACTCGAGAATAAGGGTTAAAGAGTGTACAGTAGAAATTGGACAATATAGTAACCGTTAATAATGGAGATTCGGTAAATTTGTTAACTTATATGGAACGGCTCATCAAAAACTTTTTTACGTTAGACTTGAAGACAACCATATTGTAGTCAGCTGGAAAGCAGAAAAATGGGAGACAATTCCATAGGCGTGCAGTTCTAAGAAAGAAGCTTTGCTCATGGAATCTACGCTTAGGTTTAGGCACAGATAAAGAGTGGGGGAAACTAGTAATAGTGTTTTCTGCTAGACGGGTATTTCTTGTGAAAGTTTGGCGAGGGTGGGACCATAGAATGGAGCTCAGACGAGCACTTTCCATGAAAATAACGATAAAGCAGAGACAAACTCGCAACATCTCCTCTGTGAGAAAGAGGTTGCAGGGAAGAGAAAAGGACCCCCCCCCACAAGGCTACGAAGTCTATTTTGAACTCTATCAAGGCAAGATAAGTCCTTTCTAGCAGCTACTGCCAAGATGTGGCAACAGTACTCCATCCTTGGACGTATCTGGCTCTTATATAGATAGAGAATTGCATCAGCAGTGAGATATCTACTAGATTCATAGAAGGATCCAACCATTTTTCTAGCGGCCTTGGCAATGGATTTAATGTATGTGTTCCATTTAAGATCAGGAGTAAAGGTCAAGCCCAGAAGCTTGTCGAAACATGAGGCCTCGTTTTTTTATCGTTTTTTTTTTTACTTTTAGCCAGATATACAAACATACAGACATACAATTGTCCTTGATATTGTATATATTATGTTATGTCCAGATATACAAACATACAGACATACATTATATATTATGTCCAGATATACAAACATACAGACATACAACTGTCCTTTATATTGTAAATAATCCGTTTAAGATGGCTTCGTTTTTTATATATCGCGTTATTTAACTCCATATAAGTCGAAATATCCTATTACCATATGTCGGACACAAGTTATATTATCGTGTTTTATCGACATAAATACACTATTCGTTTAGAAGCAAGACTATTTTAGATGACCTATTTTATGATAGAGGCGTCACACTTGTAAATATAAATCAAACATAAAAATCGGCAATATTTTCATATCAAAATAACAATTGCTTTTTTTTTTCAATTACGAAATGCTGGACCCATTGACATTGAAATCAATTTAGTATTACCTATTAATAAAAACAAACTTTTTAAAATTAATAAATTAACCGATGGATGTATATTTCTTCCAAGCAAAAGACGTTCTCTGCGCCAGTTGAATGGAAACTGGTTGACAAAGCAAAAAGAAATAACGTCTTTTAATGAGTTATATAAAAATAATTTATTTAAAACATTATATCGGCATTGTTTCCAGTCGTCCTGCACTTTTTCTTGCCACTAGATTAAAACAGTGCCGATTCAGGAGAGGTGTGGTTGGTGACTGCGCAACCCTTGCCTCACAATTACACACGCATCTGCCCCTACAGGGGATATCCTTTGTCTTTCGAGACTGGACGGAGGCATCGATTTAAAACATTACGTTTTATTAATATTTTGTTTGAAATAAGTTATTCTTTATATAATTCGGCAAAAGACATTTTGGCTTTGTCTTAACGAGTCTACGTTCTAAATTTTCAGGTTAACTCTCTCAGAAACGTCCATTATCAGGAAAAACCGTGTCGGCTAATATATGGCTTCCCCAGTCGTAAAATATCCTCAAATATGATATTCTGATTTATGCAGATTTCGTAGACTTTATAATAGAGTTCACACTTTATTGATTATTATAGTATACCCAATATATAGTAGTAATTTTAAAACAATAAACAAAACAAATATGACTTGGATGCCATCAGTTAGAATCGAAACCAAAACTTGTAACTTCCCAGCTTTATACTCTACCGTTTGAACTAAGTCCATACGCATCAAAAAGATAAAAAAAAAATTACGTTGTTATCAACTTATATTTGCGCATGCATAGAAATAACACGTTTAAACGACTTACACCAACAAAGTTCTAATGTTTTTAAATTTTGATCTCCTAGCAGCTATTTTTATTAGGTAATAACAAAATTAAATTTGTTCCAAAGATAAAATCTCCTATATATCTAACTTTGTAGAAAAAAAATTGACAAAGTAGTTTGCACCGTTTCTCACACAGACAGACAGAAAAGATCATATATATATACTAGCAAAAGTACTCGTCGTTGACTGGGTTCAAAAACAGCCTACAGAAAATGGACTCTGATTTATGAGAGTATGATAGGTTATGAAAAGGAAGGGTTGTAAATTTGGGTTGAATTTGGGGGTATCAAAACCAAAGCAAAATATGCGAACGAACACTCCATAATTTTATTATACCATATTTCTTCAAACTGAAACATAATTATCAAAGTATACTTACGCAGATAGATATGAAAAGTCTTTATTAAAGTTTGTGCCTATTTCCGTTCTATGGAGGCCAGACACGAACGCAGACCCTACAATTTTATCATACCATCCCTATTTAAGTTAAAATATACTTATCAAAGTATTATTATGTACATCTATATCAAAAACACTTGTAAACGTTTCTTTTTTAATTTTTAAATTTTTTATTTTCATACTTTGTGGACCAGGCGCGAACGCAGACCCCACAATTTTAATGAACCACCGTTCTGCCAGAACAAACATACCCATTCCTGTGTCTCCATACATCTTCTATCATCACATGTAATCAGTTTTTTTAAAATAGTCAACCATATAGGAGCCTATTCGTGACAACACACACACACACACACACACATTCAGCTTTATATGATATATATATATATATATATATATATATACATGTAAATTAGGAAGGGAAGACTTTTATGATTCATGATTAAAAGTAAATTTGTATATATATATATTCCTTTAATCTTCTCTCCAAAGAGGGGGGAGAGGGGGGAACAGGAATGGAAAGAAAGAGAAATGGGGAGCCATTGACCGGTTTCTCAAAGCTGTATCGAGGGAATTTTTAAAACAAAGAATGAAAAAGCGATTAAAATTACGTTTTATTCAATTTACGGGGAGAAAAAAAAGTGGGAAAACGATTAAAATAAAACAGAGTTATGGCCGAATACCCTAGAGAATTATCACATTCAAACCCAGGAAGCATTCCCTTTGCTTGCAAAGAAAAGGTTTTCTAAGTCGAACGTGAATAGTCCCCAAGATCTGGAGATAATATAATGAATGAGCACGACTAAGAATAGAAAAAGAGTCCGTGCTAAAGTTCGTTGCACAAGACGGGTTTTTAAGTAAATGATCAGTAATTAAGGACCCGTATGTATTAGTAACAACGTCAGTTGCCCGGTAGGTTCCATTCCTAATTTTATTGGGTACATGTTGTTGGATTCTTCCATCTAATCTTAATGTCGTTGGACCGAAGTAGTTGGCACCGCAACCACATTTAAAATTGTAAATAACGTTACTATTATGGTGGTGGTGGTGGTGGTGGTGGTGGGTAGAACGTCTTTTCGAGAAGATGGTAATAAAGTTCTCGTAGAAAACACAATATGCACATTGGCAGCAAAATAACATCCATGAACTGCTTAACTTATTTGTTTG
>NC_136484.1:47258109-47330609 GCF_053919585.1 Euprymna scolopes
GATTAAAATATCCTTAGTTGATACTATGGAATTTCCTTCCAGTATCCGTGATCGCATCATGTGACTTCGTGTTCCTCAATTACATAACAGATTCATCACTATTCTTTCGGGCTATGCACTAACCCTTCAAGCGAATGAAGATGACATCTTGTTTCTATGAGTTTCTGCGCTCTGTTATTGCATCTACACCAATTAATGAAAAACTTGTTATTCTTGGTGATTTCAATGCCCGTGTTGGGAATGACTATGAGATCTGGAGTGCTCTTGGCCGTTATGGTATCGGTACCATGAATGCTAATGGCCTTAAGCTACTAGAGCTGTGTTCAGAATTTAATCTTGCTATCTGTAACACTTTTTTCGCCGTAAACTGAAGCACAAATCTACTTGGATACATCCACGTTCAAAGCATGGTCACCTAAGTGACTTCATCATAACTCGAAAACGCGACCTTTGAAATGCATATACTGTTGGTGTCATGCGAAGTGCTGAATGTGACACCGATCACAAGTTGGTGAGAGGAAAATTTAATGTACGAATCCGTAAGAAAGTTTGTCATAGTGGTGTTAAGATGACTAGCGGTATTGATGTCGCCAAGTTAAAGTTGGCTAAAGTTTAAAAGTGTATGGCGGATAGCTCGATAATCTTGCATTTGATGGTACATTGGTGAATTTCAAGACTCAGGTTTATTCTACTGGTGCTGAAGTTCTTGGCTTCAAGAGAGATAAGAAGAAGGACTGGTTTGACGACAACAATCTTGAAATTAATCAGTTACTGATGAATAAACAGACAATTTATGAATCTTTACTTCGTGAAGATCATTCTGATCATACAACTAATTTGTGACAATACAAAGAGGTCAAAGCCACATTGCAAGGTGATCTAAGAAAAATGAAAACCCAATGGTGGATGAATATAACAGAGCAGATCCAAAAGGCGTTTGACACAAAGAATTCGAAGGAATTTTATGGACTCCTGCGCCAAGTATTTGGTCCTCCTACCTCTTCAATATCTCCTCTAATGTCGAAGGATGGTTTTGTTGTCATTAAAGATCCAGAAAATATCTTAAAAAGACGGCAAGAGCACTCTACTGATGTGTTTCACAGGGAATTATTCACTTTTAATGATTTTTTAAAAATATAATTTATTCATAAGTTTTATATTTCCTGAAGAACACAAATTTCAAATGAAAGAGCTGAGCAATTGAGATGAAAATTTTACGGAACTTGAGGTTGCGACGGATCAACACATGTTCGTAATAATAACTTGAGGTTGCGCCGGATCAACACATGTTCGTAATAATAACTTGAGGTTGCGACGGATCAACACATATTCGTAATAATAACTTGAGGTTGCGACAGATCAACACATATTCGTAATAATAACTAGAAGTTGCGACGGATCAACACATATTCGTAATAATAACTTGAGGTTGCGACGGATCAACACATATTCGTAATAATAACTTGAGGTTGCGACGGATAAACACATATTCGTAATAATAACTTGAGGTTGCGACGGATCAACACATATTCGTAATAATAACTTGAGGTTGCGACAGATCAACACATATTCGTAATAATAACTTGAGGTTGCGACGGATCAACACATATTCGTAATAATAACTTGAGGTTGCGACGGATCAACGCATATTCGTAATAATAACTTGAGGTTGCGACGGATCAACACATATTCGTAATAATAACTTGAGGTTCCAACAGATCAACACATATTCGTAATAATAACTTGAGGTTGCGCCGGATCAACACATATTCGTAATAATAACTTGAGGTTGCGACGGATCAACACATATTCGTAATAATAACTTGAGGTTGCGACGGATCAACACATATTCGTAATAATAACTTGAGGTTGCGACGGATCAACACATATTCGTAATAATATATTTCACTGTTTCTTTTAGCATCTGAACAGTTTTAAAATCCTTTCGATATGATTTCTGTTCTTTTTTTTTCGAGTAATAAAACTAAAAAAGCTATCAAAGCGCTCCTCAACGTTTCCCAACTCCCCTTCCAGAAGATTTTCTCTAGTAGCTCCGCGTTTTTGTGACAATTTCTCTGCACGTGACCTCTCAGGCGTTTTCAACTGTTTAACTTTAGCTATTGGTTATCCTATTGCTGACAACGTCGTCACTATTTGCGTCAGTCGACTTATCATACCTCCTTGAGAATTGCTCTGTTTAGATCGTGTTCTTCTTGTTGATTCCAAATATTTTCACTAATTCCCCTAATTCCCAAAGGTCTATTTTCTCTACTGATCTTAACAACGCTGACTTCTCGCGCAGGAGGGTCGTATTTCTTGGGTAGGCATTTACGAGATACCCTCACCCGACCTCTTATATTCCTTTAGGTTGATTATGTATATTATCTATCTTCCTACATATCTGTCGCGGGATCTTTATCCTGAGCCCCCAAAATCAACAGAGATTAGACCATTAGGGTCTGCCAAACGATTGTGAAAAATGGAGCCCGTGATCCCGTGACGTCAGACTTGTGTTAACTATTTCGAAAAAATAAATAGGAGGGGGGACACGCACTAAAAACGTATTTCCATTCATATATTTTACGAACTATGGAAAAGCAGAAGCGACTTAATGATTTTTTTTACACATTTGTTTAACTTCTTCAAACTGCAATTAGTAATTAATCTTTGTTATAATTTTGTTAGGTTTTAAGATTTACACAGCTTAACGATTAATATTATAAACATTTGTATATTAAATATGAAATACGGTCTTACTAAATATGTACGAGTGTTAATTACCGGCTCCCATACTCTTATTTGGTAAAAAGAGGCAAACAAAATATGAGAGTGGTCTACAAAATGCTTAATATTTGTGCAATAATATTTTCAAATCGGTTTTAATCTGTCGATAAAAAAAACTGTCAAGAGCCATGTTTATATTAAAACTTAATATTACAAAAAAATTTAAACACAGTTAATTAAAAATTAATGTTGTAACGGGACATTTTGAAATAATGGAATTTTAATCGTTTTAATCTTTTTAATTAATTTTTAGGAAGTTTATTTTTCTTGGCAATTCAACTGATTATAGTACGAGGGGCATGCAATAAGTAATGCCCCTGACCCACTTCCAGTTATCTGATATAGCTGAAATTTTGCATGTGCAATGATTTATATCTCTATGGGTTATGTGGCAAATTACAGCTCTGAACTAATTGTAGTTTCTGTTTTACAGGTGTTTCAACTGAGTCAGGTGTGAAATGGAGCCTGTTGAATGTCAAACAGTGATCCGGTTTTTGTATTTGAAAGGACACACACCATAGGAGACTTTTGATGAAATGAAAGAAAATTATGGTGATAATGCCCCATCATATGACCTTGTAAAACGCTGGCATTGTGAATTCAAACATCGCCGGAAGTCTGTGGAAACAGCTCCCACACCTGGTCGCCCCCTTTCTGCCATTGATGAGGCATCTGTCCGTCAAGTTGAGGCTGCCATTTTGGAAGATCGGCGCAATTCTATTCGCCAAATAGCACAATATGTCAAGATTAGTACAGGGTCTGTGGAAACTATCATTCATGACCATTTGCATATGCATAAGGTGTCTGCCAGATGGATTCCCAGGTTGCTCACACCATTCCAGAAGCGAGAACGCGTCGAGTGCTCGAGGATGAATTGTGAAATGTGCCAAGAAGATGAGTCGAAGTTTTTCCAAAAGACTGATTACACAGGATGAAACCTGGGTCCATCATTATGATTCAGAGACCAAAGCCCAGTCAATGCAGTGGAAGCACTTGGACTCACTACCTCCAAAGAAGGCAAGGGTGCAGCCTTTCGCTGGCAAGGTCATGCTCACAGTCTTCTGGGACCAGGATGGAGTAGTGATGACAGATTTCCTGGCAAAGCGTACCACAATTACAGGAGCCTATTATGCTTCACTTTTGAGGAAATTAAGGGAAGCTATCAAAATCAAGAGGAGGGGCAAGATCAGCAAAGGTATCCTCCTCCTGCAGGACACACTCCAATCCACAACTCGCATATCGCCAGATCAGAAGCATGGGTGTGTGGTTATGAAATCCTCCCCCATCCTCCCTACTCTCCTGACCTTGAATCTCCTGACTTTCACCTCTTCCCAGCCATGATGTTGTTTTTGAAAGGAAAGCGTTTCCCAGATGATGCAGCCTTGATTTCTGAAGTCATGTTGTGGTTGGAGTACCAACCTGGGATGTTCTACAAAAACGGTCTCCAGAGCTGCATCAAACGATGGGAGAAATGCATAACTCTGGGTGGTTTCTATGTAGAGAAAGACTAATAACTGTGCTAAGTTTCTTTGCTCTACTACTATGGGATGTGGGTCAGGGGCATTACTTATTGCACGCCCCTCGTATATATTAATTAGAAAAAACGCTATTAAAAACATAATAATATTAAATTATATCAATTTTTTAATTGCAACTTCAAGGTAAGTTTTTGTTCTATACGTGTATTTATATTTAAAAAAATTTTTTTTTACTTATTTGAACTCTTATATTTCATAATGAATAGAAATTTTGATAGATTTAAATATATTTTGTTCAAATTTCAAAAAAAATAAATATAGGGGGGGCACGCACTAAAAAAAAGTATTTGCATTCATATATATTTTACAGAAACTGCATTTTATATGTACTTTCATTCTAAAATGGATAAGTATCGAAAATTTCACGAAAATATGACCATTAGTTGATTTTTGCTAGATTTATTAAACACGGGTATGTTTTCACGTTCGGAATGCCTACTACATGGGAACGTTATTTTAAAACGCCAATTATGTAAACACGATTTTCGTCTCGTAGTTTCATTATTTTTATTCGATGAAAAAAAGTTTTTTTTTAATTATTACAAGTTCATTTTGCCTTTCTTCTTTTAAACGGTACAAAAGTTATATTGATAATATTAATTTATAATAAAGTTACATCGTTTTACATATAGGTTAATTCGGTGGGGAATTTTGGTGGTGCCTATAGACTATTCCTGTAACAATCCGGTCCCTGTTGATTTTGCAGTGGGAGTAAAGTTCTGTGCAGTTCTAGGAGGTTCACCCTCCCATGCCTTGTCTTCCGTCTTTTAGTTTATTGTTAATCGCCCGAGGCGCTCTCACCAGGGAATGCCGAAGGGGCTGCCCAGATACGTTTTGCAGGTCAGAGTGCTCTTACTCTGGGGCACTGACTTCTCAATCTCACTTTCTAACCTGGACTCTAAGTTCTTGCAGTGGGAGAGAACTAAATACCCTGTCTCCCTATCTCTTATGTTTCTCCTTCTATCTATCGGTATTTCTTTACTTCATCACGAGAGTAAAATGTGACACAAGGTCGTTTTTGATGGGGAGGGACCAGCTCCCCAGAAAGGGGCGCATTGGAAGTAGGCAAAGCTAAAAATTGCCTTAGTATAGAAGCATTTCTCCTACATTGACTAAGGACAAATACTTAAGACAAGAACAGATATTACACTGTAATCTTAGCCCGGCTCTATCTTTGCATCCGCATCTTGAACTATGTGTGTATCTTCTCTCGCTGTTCCTTCTTCTCACTATGTTTTATTCATGCCTCCCACTCTATCCATGTATGCATACTTTTATCTGGTCTTAAACTTGTCTCCCTTCTCAATATATTCGTCTATCCCCTCTCTTTTCCCGGCTCTATATCTCCTTTCTTCCTCAGCTCCATCTTTCTCTCCACATTTCGACTTGTGCATTGGTCCTTCTCTCTATCTACTCTTCTCACTATTTGTATTTTCCCCTCTACCTATTTATATCCCTTTTCTCTCTCTCTCTCTCTCTCTCTCTCTCTCTCTCTCTATCTCCCACTTTATACTTTTCACTTTCTTTTCTTTACCTAGCCCAAACCGGCCACCCTTTCTTTTTTTTCTATATCTTTCATCCCCTTTACTCCTTCCTCAGCCTCTCTTCTCTATCTGGTCACAAAACTTGTCTCTCTTCTCAATAAATTTATTTATCTCATTTCCTTCTCTATCTCTCTTCTATCTCCCGTCTCTGTCCCCGTCTCCCTACTCTCTATTTTGTCTCAAATCTACCCTCCTCTATCTCTCTATTTGTCATATCCTCTCTATATCCCTATCCTTTACCGCTGCCCCAACTCCCTCTGCCTACTTCCCTATATCTGGTTTGAAACCTTTCGCCTGTTCAATCAAATGGTAGAAGCGTTATAGATGCTACAGAATAAATAAATAAATAAATAAATAAATAAATAAAATTAAATAAATAAATAAATAAAATTAAAAAAAACAAAAAAAACAGACAACTCGGTAGAAGTCCCAAGATGCATAAAAAATTTTTCTATTCAAATAGTTTCTTTTTTCGGATCGCTCACCGTTAGAATTTTCATCATACTCTCTGTACACATGTGTAGAAATTTAAGTATAATGTGAACAAACATCTTGCTGCACAACACTGTTGTGTGATTGCATACCAAAAAGTGGCCTGTTGTGTAATATGTATCATAACACCATATGTCGATATGTGTACTTGGGACGAAGGGTTCATCCTGATGTGTCGCTACATGTATACTATTGATTCTTCACTATTTGAACCCTAAGTTATGTTGTTGTTGTCTATTTATATTATATTTATATCTAATTGGTCATGTGTGTGTGTGTGTTTGTGTGTGCGTGCGTGTGTATGTGATATATGTATTTTGGAATACCTTAATTTCATGCGTCGTTGATCTTGGGATTCATCTTGTTCTTGGAGGGGAGGCGGGAACCTGTTTAAACGAATATTCATTCACTTTCAAAAACGCTGGATGGTTTTATATAGCTTTTATTCACTTTCCATGTGTCGATCGCAGAAGAATGGAAAATGAATATCTTTGCTTGCATGGTTAATTCTAGGTCTCCATTCTAAAACACGTCAGCCCTGGTGAAGGGGGTGACGACCTGTTAAACCGTCTGCTCTGCTCAACGTCCAAATTCCAACTCCTATGATCTCCAGCTAACCTGATCCACGTAACTCACATTTAGACCCGTCAACTGACTAGATACTTTCGGTAAACTTGTCTACGATCCAGCCCTGGCATATTTTGACAGCCTTTTATCAACATTCTTCATATTCATTTCTTGTTTATCTCTTCAGTTAGATAGATAGATAGATAGATAGATAGATAGAGATGGATAGATATAGAAATAGATAAATAACTCAATCGGGAGATATATCGCTAATACACATGGATAAATAGATAGATCGACAGACAGATTAATAACTAGTAAATACTTTCTTGCGTTCAACCTACTACATAACAACATCACTTAGAATCTGGTTCTAATCATAGTAACTCCTTGTGTATTAGCTGCAATGTGAAATACAGTTTTTAAGATGCCAGTCTTCGTTTCATAAAAGAGGCGGTTAGAATCTGAGGTAGCATGTGAATGTCTATCATCCGGTAGGGTGCTCCATCTCCAGCTAGAATAAAATGATAAGAACATCTTTTAAAAAAATAATAACGACTAGGTGTATGAATGTCTGTGTGTTAAACACTTAAGATTTCTCATCATCCTGTTAGAGAGGGGGTTACTTTTCTGGTTTTTAATGTCTGCCTATTCAAGGGAAAATATGTAAGATAAAGTTTCTATTTATTTGTCTATCCACACAAAGACAACATTAGCCACAAACACAATTTCTCATGTGGCGAAAATCCAGCTTCCTCAAAAAGGGGCACGCTTAACTGGAAACCAAAATAAGTATAAATTTGCGAAATAGCTTTAGTGCAGTTATTACTGTTGTTGATCGTGAACTCGATGGACTGTGTTCGAGTTCTAGTATGATTCCCCCAATATCCGATGGGAATAGTGTGCATCAATATGTCCTCACCTCATACACGTATTAGAATTTTTTTATAGAAATCGCTCCAGACAATGCATAAAATCACTTGATGTAAGAAGTTAAAAACCTGCTACTTCAAGGTAAAAAACTTGCCAACGGTAAGTGATTCTGACCTAAAAAAAACAGCAATTCTTCCTTCTTCGTCAGAAACATAATTCATGGAATGTGAGAACTAAAGGATAAAATAAGGGAGCCAAAGTTAAGCAGCTACCGAAAGTAAACCCAAGATCCACTTATTGTTCTCTGTAATCCTCTACTAAACGTTAGAATAGATAAAACTCACAAACCTTAAGTCAACCAAACTACAATGAAAACTCCTAAAAAATACAAATTCTTCTCTGCTTATACCAGCATTGCTTCTGATCGTCTTGGTTATCTCCTAGATACTGAACTTAAGCAATGTCGCCCTAAAAGAAGGGCGGTTCATGATTGCGCCACATTTGCCTTACTATAGAGTACTCAGCACGAAGGTAGATTTTTTAGAGAGTTTAAATCCAATAGCCTTAATATATAAAAATTTAAAGTTGAACCTAAGTAGCATTTAAGGCAACAAATCAGACTAATTTCCATTTGTTATTGTTTTACCATATCATTGTCGATATGATGATGTAATTTGTTGGAATTGAAACAGTCATCTAAAAATAATAACTAACTTAAACAGAGACAACTCGTATTTTAAATTGCAGAATATAGTAGGAGTTGTCTACCTTACAACTAAAATTTGATTTCTTTTCTATATAAGTTTTAAAATATATGACTTTACTGCATCCTGGACAATGTCAGCTCGTTTGTAACAATTCAAATGTAAACTATATAGAATTAACCGAGTTTTACCATCAACAAAATGAAAGGCTGCATAGAATGTGATATTTTGACGCCGAAAAGAAAAGGATCCTATCGTGCACAACGGCATCCACTAGGAAAATCATCCTAGTGTCTGGTATTTTTTCATGGGCGTACATTCCTATATAATGTCACATAGGGAGTTTAAATGTGGAAACCGTGGAGTTAATTTGAGAGGCGTTGCTTTATAGTAGCCAATTGTTCTTTAAAATGGTAACAAGAACCCTGGAACGCCCTTTATAATAATAATAGTAATAATGATAAAATATTTTGTGATTTTAGATTAAAAGTCAATCTATTCAAACAAATATAAATACAAATTTCTGTCTGAGTCTTGGTTGTTATTAGGTTGACAAGAAGGTTCTTGCAGAATTTCAAATTTTAATTTCAAATAATGTATAAGTTTTCGTTATAATACCTTTACTTCATATATTATTTTAAAGAGCGTATTTCGCTCTATTTAATCGTTTAAATTGCAATCGTTTTTAAACAATTATTTCTTCTTTTCAGAAAGTTGAATACAAGATGGAATAAAAGCAAATTCGCACAATTTTCTTATTTCCATTAAAGCTAGGCCGAAAAGCTGCTGAAACAGTCCGCGATATCAACAAAGCGTTTGGCCAAGGAATCACTACTGGACACACAGCATAATGGTGGTTTAAAAAATTTCGTTGCAGCAACGAGTCTTGAAGATGATGAACGTAATGGTCGGCCATAGAATGTTGACAACGATCAATTAAGAGCCTTAGTCTAAGGCAATCCATGCACAACTGTTAAAGAACTTGCTTCTGAATTAGACGTAACGTATACAACGATTTCCAACCACTTGAGAGAGATTGAAAAGACAAAAAACTTAATAAATGGGTACCTCACGAATTAAATGACAACCGAAGGAAGCGCCATCATGAAGTGTCATCTTCCCTTCTTTTATGCAATAAGGACGACACGTTTCTCAATCAGGTAGTAATTTGTGATGAAAAGTGGATTCTTTATGGCAACCGGCGATGCTCAGTCCAGTGGTTAGACGCCAACGAAGCTCCACGGCACTTCCCGAAGCCAGAATTGCACCAAAAGAAGGTCATGCTGACTGCTTCGTCTACCAATCTCATCCATTGCAGTTTTTTTTTTTAATGCAGGTTACCATTATGGTGATGAAGTACTATCAACAAATGGATGAAATCTTTCAGAAACTTCGACAACAACACCCAGCATTAGTCAACAGGAAAGGCCAAATTCTCCTCCACAACAATGCCCGACTGCACGTTGCAGAGGTTGAACGAATTGGGCTACGAAACTCTGTCTCATCCGCCATACTCTCCAAACCTCTCACCTACCAACTACCACTTTTTCAAACATCTCGATAATTTTCTGCGTGAGAAATGCTTCAAAATGCGATATCAAAAACGGCTTCAACGATTTGATCGCCATCAGAATGCAATATATTTTTATTTTTTTTTACATTACTGGCATACATACACTTGTTTTGTGTTGACAAAGGTGTCTTAATTCTGATGGTGCTTATTTCGATCAATAACTCTTGTTTGAACCGAGATGTATTCATCTAAATTTAAAAGTTAAAAGCCGCAAGGACTTTCTTGTCAACCTGATAGAATAGGTTGATATTCTATATTTTGTAAACACATATTTAACAGTTATTTGAGAACTACAAAATAAAAATATGGCTTACAGAAATAGTCGTATTCCAACATTACAAAGCGAACGAGTATTATACAAATCTCACAGACTGAAATCCGTTTATTGGCATAATAATCCTTTCTGTAAATATGCGACACAATGATGGAGAGACCTTTCTCAGGAATCTCTTGAGTTTCTTATATGTGAAGGCCTTTTGTCTTTATTTTCTTGTCCTCGGGGAGAGACATGTAAATCAAGTCATCGCTGTTTTCATTTCGAAATGTCATCCATTGTAGAAGAACTGTTTTAAAAAAAATTGACAAAACAATCTTCGCCATTCAATAAATTGAACTGGAGATTGACAGATGTTTATAAAATCTCAGCTCAATCGGGGTACAAAGGTGCAAAAAGTCAAACTTTCTAACCTGACAAAAGTAGTGGAACCGATTGCTGAAACAATCTTTCACTTGATGATACAAGCACTAAGTGAAAGATTCTTATGGAATATTGAGATAACCTGCCCTACTATAGGATTTGAAAAACAAAATAACATTTCAATCCATATGTCGATCCATGCAACCTTCTTTTTTGATGAGGGAAGAATTGTAATTCATTTGAAATGGAGATCCCAAAGGCAATGAATTGCGTGCCTCAACTCTCCGAGCTAGACTAAAAAAAGTTGGAATTTCGACCATGTCTCAAATCCCTGTAAAACGCTCCTTAATTGTTTAAATAAATTTCTATTTTTTAAAAGATGTTTCTGTCGTATATTTTATATCAGTGTTCAATTCCAGCACATCGGTTCTGCCAGTTATGATGCTGGCAAAGGACTAAAATAAAACTCCAGATGTAGCGGATCCATTGTTCTTGTGTTTATAGCATCTATACATGTCGTTTATTCCCCACTCGAGGAGATGGTTGCTTTGCTAAGGACGTAGCTACCGTTTCTGAAACGTCCCCGAGATATGGTAAAACCACGGCCACCGAGATATAAAAGGTCTGTTAACTGAAAAATGCCTGCAGGCAATGTAGGTAAGATTTGTCGAACTGTTACTGTCGATACTATCTGACGGCATTTTTGAAAAGAGCCTTAAAACATGTTAAAAAAAGAAAAGAAAGGAATCCAATTCGATTAATAATGAAACTGAACTTTATTAAATAAAAAATATAAATATTACCTATGTAAAATTACGTAATTTTAAAGCAATATACAATCTAATACTGATAAAACTGAATTTAGGGAGCAAACAATTAAAGAAACATAAAACACAAACAATTCTTGGTCTTCGGGACAAGATCACAGTGTAGTATCTGTTCTGATGCTACAATTCACTTTTTCTGTCCTCTGCCGGTGGAGGAGAAATCCTTCATGATTGAGACAATTTTAATTTTTGTTCCTATCCAGAGTGCCTCTTAATGGGGAGCTGAATTTCCCCCACAAGATTATATGTTAAAATATTTAAATAACTATTATTTTTAATACAAAAATTACATTTAAAGTTTTGGTTTTCTGTTCTTCTTTGTTCATTTTTCCCCATGTTTTTCATCAAAATGTGTAGCGTATTTTCATTAGTTACATGGTTAGGAATCCTATACTCCGCTGTAGTTTTCACTTTCATATCAGTGTAGAATACATGTATACGGAAATGAAGTTCACATAACTACTAAAAGACAATCATACCATAATGTGAACATTGGTTAAAAACTAAGAAAATATAGTAAACATCTAAGACATTAAATCAGGGTGGTGGTGAATTTGGGAGGGGACATTATTATTATTATTATTATTATTATTATTATTATTATTATTATTATTTCACTCGCTAGAAGTTGTCTCACAGGCCATCGTCAGTGATCGCTCACTGACAATAACCTGTGGTATTCGCTGGAGACCGCGTGACAACAAGGCTCCCCAGATTTCCAATGATCTCCACCTCCTGACCACTCGTGCAGATGATTGCACGTTATCGCAACAGCCGTTTGCCATTGCTTTCTCGTTGGCATCGGCCATTGGGGTTTCCTGGGGTTTGGGTGAAAAAAAAAATGGCTCCCCAAGGTATCAGATTTGAACTGTACCCTTCCAGTGGAGATCTGGTTAGTACTCTCCCACCTCGGACTTTCCATCCTCTCTGACCTTTCAAAACTTGTTGGTGTGGTGCCAGTCGATGTCATCTACAGTGTTTTTTTGCACTTCACAGGGAACATGGACCCTGTGTAAATGGGGTTTAATTTAATGGCTGCTCCCTGGGGTGTATATATCTCATACACCTTTTTTTTTGTAATCGAGCATGTATTTTATTTTTTAATGTTTTTAATTTCTTAAATTAAATTTGATTCATACTTTTATTTCGTGCTTGTTTTTATTTTATTGTCATTTTATTTTAATTTATTTTTATTATTATATTATATTTTCCACACTAATATTTTTATTTTTTGTTACATTTATTTTTTCATACATATTCAAATAATGCTTTTGGCCTTTTTTTTTGCCTCAAATAGTACCTTAAAGTTTTCGTGATTAAATAACCCAATGAAAACCTTTGGCATCGGCCATTGGTGTTTCCTGGGGTTTGGGTGAAAAAAATGGCTCCCCAAGGTATCAGCTGTGAACTGCACCCTTCCAGTGGATATCTGGTTAGTACTCTAAAGCTTTTTAGGGAGCAACCATTAAATTAAAATCCGTTTACACAGGGTCCACGTTCTCCGTGAAGTACCGTTTTTATTATTGTTTTTGTAGTAGTAGTAGTAGTAGTAGTAGTAGTAGTAATAATAATAATAATAATAATAGTGCTTGTGCAGTGTACGCACCGTGCTATATTTTAGATAGGATTTTCAAGTTAAATTTTATGGTATCTTTTATTTTCATTAAATTGTTAGGTGAAAGTGCAGAATAGTTAAAAAGCATCTTCCTATTAAGAATGGCTTTCTAAATAACATTATTATTTCAGAACGGTAAGTACACGGCACGAATACTAAACTCGAAACTGTCCTCCATTGTAAGTGTTATCAACCGTTGCAATCGCAAGACTGTCCGTAACTGTCCATAACTGTCGTAAACTGTCGTAAAACTTATTGCCACTCCTACGACTAACTCTAAAGTATATTGACCGATCCCTTATTTCTATTACGACCACACCTTGATCAACAATTCTATTTTAGTTTTTTTTTTGTGTGTGTGTGTTCCTTTGTTAACAACTTCCTCTTCATTGTTCTGCTGATAAACTTATTTCCTCTCTTTTTTAATATATTTTTTCCTTTTTTTTTCTTTTGTTCCTAACATTTAGGGAGGGAGCGTCGATAGTATCCCAAGAATGCCCCCTCTTGGGGAGCTGGTTTTCCTCAACTCCTGGCCTTGTGCTACATCTTGCTGTTGTAGGAAGCAAATAAGCGTAACCATTTCTGCAATCTTGTAATTTTCCTGACGCTATTACTGAATTACAACCTTAACCAATAGGTTAGTTTTTTTAATTTCGGTTCATTCCTTTGATTTTTTAAAATGTATATGAAAATTTAGCCGTCAGTTTTGTGACATTACAAACTCAAAGAGTACTTACAAAAAAAACCAACTTAATTGAACACACATTGCTATCTTACCCATAGTTTGGAGGATTGTGGGTTAATACCTTTTCCAATAATATCAGTGCGTAATTAGACACATAAAATATCCCATATTTCACGATAATATCCATTAAGCCAATCACAAACTCCATATTATATTTTGAGATTTTTTGTAGAAGATCCCCATCACTAATGGAAATATGAATTTTCCAACAGAAAAAATAGTCTCGTCATTTATGCACAATGTGCGCACACACTTGTGACATGTTTTTGTGAGTTTTGTAAGCCGAGTTAAGTTTAAGGTCCATTAGGGCCCCAACCATGACTCAACTAAGCTTCGAGTCCATAAGTATTAAGGTCCATTTATTACCGTAAAAAAAAATGCAGAAAAAAACATCACTGTCGAACGTATCACGAATCGGTTGACATGTGAGTTTATACGGATGCAGAAATATAAAGGAAAAAAATGTTTTTATGCAAATACTTAATGACATGAAATGATTCCATCGTCTTAAGTAGATAAAACGCTTATTTATTTTTATTATTTTTAATAAAACACGTATTTTATCTGTATGTAACGTAGTTGTTACGTGTCAACAATCTGGACCCACATCTGTATGTAGACAGTCGCAAGGAAACAAAAAAAAAAAGAAAGAAAAAATTCGACTCACTTTTTTCAGTTGAAACAACAGACATTTATTTACAGTTACTTCCAGAATAACGCCTTGTCTCTTGTTTAAAATTCTTCTCATACGCCAATGTGCTTAACAAGACTTGGCCGTGTCGAACACGTGGTACTCGGTCTTTGTCAGGACATGTTTACGATACGCCTTTCTCTGTCGTTCTCAGACCACGTGTGTAACACGTCTATTTCTGTCCTTCTTGCGCCAAGTTTTTCTTTTTTAAAGAATCTTTGTCTTTCCTCCTTCTTCGCTGTGACGTCACCTCGCACATGGCTCGGTCATTTGCCTATGTTGGTTGTCATATAGCGTCTGCTGCTGCCATACGTACGTCCATGAACTGTTTCATGTATTTGGTGGATGCGGGAGGGGGAGTTGCGGAGGTATTTTTTGTGTTGTTGTTGTTGTTGACAGGGCTATTCTCCAAAGGATTCCTATTTGGAATAATGAAAAACTGATTTGCAGTCAAGACAGATATTCATCTAGCTTTTATATTTTATGATCTTCTGTAGAAGAACCCCGCCACTAATGGAAATATAAGTTTTGCAACAGAAAAAGAAATAGTACAGTCAGTTATGTACAGTGTGCACACACGCACATGACCTGTTTTTGTCAGTTCTGTGAGTCGGGTTATGATTAAGGTTCCATATTTCGTCGTACAAAATGTAGAATGAACGTTACTGTGGAACGCATTGTGAAATGGTGGACTGCTATCCGTGCGTGTTTAGATGCAGCTAGAAATATAAGGGAGACGATGTTTGTTGCAAATTCTCGATGAAATAAAAAAATTAGATTTAAAGCCAAAATGGATATTCAGCTCGATTTAGGAAGAGCTGTGCACCATAAATCGCCCAGCTCGTCACAGCACGTTCAAAATAAACAAAACATATAACATTCTTAAGATGCGTCCATTAAATTTGAGCGATTTTTTTTTCTGTTTTGTTTTTGCCACATCTGCGGAGGTGCCGCTCACAGCACTTTTCTTGGCTTGGCAAAGTACAAATCAACTTCACAATCTAGTTGGTAGTGATCTCTTCTCTACAGCATCTTTCTCACGGAACAAACGTTGCTAGTCTTCTTTTATTTTTACCCTGTTTTCCATGTACGCTGTGTCTGATTCCTCCTCATTGCTTGACTGGTTCCTCCTCATTGCTCGACTGGCTCCTCCTCATAAGTAATGATAGCAAGAACTCGTCTTACTACAATCACTGATAAGAACATTCCTTTTTTTCCATGTTCTTAGAATCGGACTGAATTTCAATAAACAAAGCTTCTTTCCACTAACTTCCCATCTGTGGATCATGCTACCATGTGACTTCTTCCCTACAGACTACAACATGGCCGTCTTTAAAATTCAATGTCAACAAATACTTAACATAAATCCTCCTTTTAAGCAATCAAATTTTGTCTAACTCATTCAACGTTTGCAATCATTTCATGAGATTGTTTCACTGTCCAATTTACAATCTCATTAACTCTTATCCTCTTGTGGCTTTTGGTCTTAGTAAGTGGGAATTCATTATTACGCATACAAAAAAGTATCCGACAAACAGAAGAAAATCTGAATGAGATGCATGGTGTAACAAAAAAAAAAGAAAAAACGATTTCTTATACCTGCACGCAACTATGTATGTGTGTCTTTGCGTGTGTGCCTGGGAATTGTGGTTATATAATGTCTTATTAAAAGAGAGGGAGAAAAGAACTGGGAATGCTGGTCACTTGTTCAGGCAAACAAGTTTCATTTTAGTTCTAGTCTGACAGGTCTGATTACGCCAAGACAGAATTCTGATCGATCGATAATTATGGGAACGCTCTTTTCACGTTCTTTTCTATCCCCACTGCTCTCTCCCCACCTTCTCTGACTCTTTCTCTCTCTCTCTCTCTCCCTCAACGTACTATTATCACCTGTCGTTGTGTCCTTAATCAAAACGTGAATTTAAATGAGTCACACAATAGTATCTGACATCAAGTATTGGGAAAAGATTGACACAAAGAAAACATGTGTGTGTGTGTGTGTGTGTGTGTGTGTGTGTGTGTGTGTGTGTGTGTGTGTGTGTGTGCATACGTGTGTGTGTGCGTGCGTGTGCGTGCGAGCGTGCGTGTGCGTGCGAGCGTGCGTGCGTGCGTGTATATATGTGTGCGTACGTACGTGTGTGTGTGCGTGTGTGTGCGTTCGCGTGTGAATGAGTTAGATCACAGATATGATATTTAAATGTATTATTGTCTTATTAAATACTAGCGGAGAAGGGGCGCCCGACCTAACCCTGACGTAAAATACGCTTAAATATTATATTTTAATTTGTCCAGATTTCGTATATATTATTATAGAGTTGTGATTTCAAAAGTAAAAAAAAAAGTATTTAAGGTGCCATCAACTAAAATCGAAACCGAAACTGTAATATTCAAAGCTGATGACGTTACCACTGTACCAACGTGACCCTCATATAAAACCGATTAAAAATTAAAATAAAAAATAAACTAAAATGAATGTACAAAATGTGTAACGATTTTTTTTTTCAATTTTGACCCATTTTTTTGACCCCTTAAAAACTATTTTCAACGGCTAAAGACCCATAAAAGAACGACCCGTAAAAATCCAATCATTTGAGGCTCCTAGTGCCTCTCTGCGACTCTTAGTTTCGGAGGTGTTAGAGCTTGAATGTATAGAGACAGACAGACCGACAGGCAGACATATAGCCGTTTATATATTAGATTATGATGAGATAATCCCAGCCAAAAAGGTAAAGCTCAATATATAAAAAATAGAGCAAAATATAAGTTTAAGGATTAAAGTTAAATTGTTTGGATTAAAATATATATATAAAATATATATAAACAAAGAACACAAAATAAACAAAATATATGTCATTCCTAAGATGCGTCCATTTAATTTGTGCGTTTTTTTTTGTTTGTTTTGCTTTTGCGACATCTGTAGAGGTGCCGCTCACAGCACTCTTTCTTGACTTAACAAAGTATAAATTAACTTCACAATCTAATAACCTCTTTCTCACGGGACAAAAGAAAATTGAAAGACCAGCTGCCAAATTTTATGGACTGAAAATAGTATCTCACCCTAAATTCAAGCCTCACTTAGAAGAATTTGAAAGAATGATGATGAACTTAGTTAAGAGGATTAAATTAAAAAAAGCAGAAGCACCCAATTAGTGTTACTACCGGAAAAATAAATAGGTTTGCACAGAAAGTATTTAAGAAAGACTCACACCTTTTAGTGCCCGCAGATAAAACTAAAACTCAATACAAAATGGACTATCCCACTTACAAAAAGCTTATTTATAAAGAATTAAATAGATCTTACAAATCTTTTTTAAAAAAATGAATTAGATAGGATAAATATTGATGCAAAAACACACTTAAACTAATGAACATTCATAATTTCACTGAAATTGTTACTCCGAGAACCCCAAGATTTACATTGAAGGACCATAAACCAAACTTCCAGGACAACCCTTTGATAAGATTGAGTTGCCAATCAATTTCTGACTTAGGACTAGTAAGGAAGAATATCTTAGATGGAATAATACTCTATATAAAAGAGAAATTAAAATTCTCCTCTACCAATGCTCCCAATCTGTCCTAAAATTATTCCTTATCCCCGAGGATAAAAAAAAAAGATTTAATTTTATAACTTTTGATATTAGTAATTACTACCAATTACTACTTCAATACTTCTTAATTTTCGCTAAAAACCCCTCCAATATGACTGATTTTGGAAATAAAACCGATTCTCTTGGCAAGACGCTCTCTGATAAGTTTTGATAGAAAATACTGGACTAAGAAATCCTTCTCAATGACATCAAAAGTTAGATAGGATAAATATTGATGCTAAAAACACACTTAAACTAATGAACATTCATAATTTCACTGAAATTGTTATTCCGGGAACCCCAAGATTTACAATGACAATTTTGACATCATCATGGGTGGCTGACTCTGCAAAAGTTACTGACCTAGTTGTTCTTTTCTTATTAAAAGAAATCAGTATAGAATTCAGAAATTTACAGGGAGGTCTTTATAGGGATGATGCTTTATTTATCACAAAAGGTAGCCCTAGGCAATACAATTACGCCATAAAGAAATTACATGAGTTTTTTTGTTTAGAAACTATTGCCTTTCAATGACCGACCAACAATATAGATTACGGCAAGCCCGTTCCACACAAGATATCCTAACTGTAATCTCAGAACGTATCTACTATTCACTGGGCAAAGCAGTGGAGGGGAGAGCGCTAGCCCTCGATATATTTGACAGGGTATGGCACGTTGGTCTTCTCAGGAAAATCAGATCATACGGTATCACCGGATAAATACTTAACATAATTAAATCCTTCTTACGTAAGAGAAAAATTCAGGTTGTCCTCGACGGTCGTACATCCAAACAATATAATAAAAATGCGGGGATATCTTGGAGGTCTATCCTTGGACCTTATTATTCCTAATATTCATAAATGACCTGCCTGACAAAATTGTCTGTGAGATGGGTATATATGCAGATGACATCACGCTCTATAACAGACACGACGGGAAAACAAATGAACACATATCTAAAGAAATGGAAGAAACACTAGAAGAAGACCTACAATCAGTGGAATGGGCACATAAATGGATAGTCACATTCAATGCTGCCAAGACTAAGCTTGTTTCCTTCAATAATTACAACAAACCTTCTCTACCACCAATAGCAATGGCGAAAGACATATTACCTGAAAGTACTTCTTTTAAACTCCTCGGCCTAACGTTCACAGGGCACATCAGTTGAAACAGCTACATTGAGAGCATTGCCAAGACCGCTGTGAAGAAGGTAGGCTCTCTTTACCGTGCTAGAAAACTACTAACGCCTGAAAGTATCTTGCACCTATATAAGGCCACCATTCGCCCATGTATGGAGTATTGTTGTCACATTTGGGCTGGTGCATTTTTTACTAGTCTCTCGCTTCTAGACAGGGTTCAAAAGAGAGTCACCAACCTGATAGATCCTGAACCGTCATCTAACCTCCAGCCTCTGTCTCACCGACGAAATGTTGCATCCCTCTGCCTGTTCTACAAGTATTTTAATGGTGAATGCTCTGACGAACTGCAAGCACTTGTACCTCCTCCCCGACGTAAATACCCCGACAAACTCGACTAGCAGCTAAATTCCACCCTTACAAAGTAGAGGCCCATCGATGTAAGAGAGCTTTCTTCTCTAATAGTTTCTTCCCCAGAACTGTTACACTTTGGAACACCCTCCCGGGTCCCTGCTTCCCCAACTGTACTGACACACAGAAGTTCAAATGTAATGTGAACAGACACCTTGATGCCCAACTCCCTACATAATACCCCTGTAGCGTATGTCCCTGATAGTAGCCCCCTACATCAAAATGGCACTGTGCCTTGTTTGGGGCGAAAATGTAATAAAAAAACAAATTTATATTGATCCCAATAAGAAAATATCCAATTTCCTAGATATATCTCTAAATTTAGCGTTCGAATCTCACTCCAACTTTAGCCTATTCTAGGTATATAAACAATCAAATCATACCAGATCCATTATTCGCAACTTTTTTTTTTTATAATAATGCCTTAGGTAATTCAGGATACGCAGATAGGATATAATAAAAACAACCTGGAACATAACAAGAAAAAAATCCGTAATTACTCATAGTATGACTCGAAAGAAAAATAATAATACAACTCCAAATTTTTCGAGCTAAAATAATCCCAACCCAAATTACTTTAATACAACGACTAGTTCCAGCATAAATCAAAATAGGAATAAAAATAATAATTAATTAGGGCGAAAAAATCCATCTGGTTCAACCCACCGTATAGGTCTAACGTTAAAACTAACATACCTAGGGATTTAAAAAAAATAGTTGAAAATTTCGTTTATATACCCACATAGATACGGCACACTATTAAATAAAAACTCGATAAAATATCTTGTCTAATATCCAAACAACAGAAACCACTACATTAGAGAAGTTAAATAACCACTATGACAATGTTCCCATAAATAGGACACTACCTAACTCCCAAGTTATACATGAAACTGCACTTGAAAATAATACAGATCAGAATATCCTTCTCCTTCTACAAACATCACCCCTATCCAGAATAGGAATTTAAATTATGGAACGATTATAAATACTAGTCTTAAATCTCATACATATATCGGCACATCGACAAATCTAATAAAACTTAGAATCTGCAACCATAGAAGTTCTTTTAAAAATGAGAATACAAATAGCAATAAAGGAACTTCCCTAACAAATTTAATTAAAAACCTTTCACGTAATAAAATTCCATATTCGTTAAAATGGGATGTATTGAAAAAAAGTCTAACTCTTACACCCTAAGATCTAAATTCTGTAATATATGCATTTCAGAGCTGTTAAAATAATTACTTTTCCTAAAGCTACAATAAATACTAAAAATTAATTAGTTTCATTATGCAAACATAGAAAAAATTCAAATATAGCCAGTTCGAAATAACTTAATTCACCTCATTTAAATCATGATGATATATATGTATGTGTATGCATATCTATGTATAAATATTATGCATATGCATGTACACATATATAATGTGTCAAACATTTCACGTCATAAATTTTTTAAATTCATTGATTCACAAAAATTTGATTTATTTGCTCTATCTTGTATATCGAGCAATTCTTATTTAGGTGGGATAATACTTATAGAATATTACTAAATTTAGTAAGTCTGGATATATGATAATGTTTACTTTGGTGCTCACTTTGATCCAACTATTATTATGAACCATTTATGTATGAATCTTTATCAATTAATAATGTAACCTATTTGAATTATACACCAACCACTATGACGATGCAATTCATCCATCTACGCATCTAGAAACAGAGTCATTAAACCTGACATAGTGATATGGGACAAGAAGGAAAAAGAAGCAACCTTAGTAGAAATTAATGTTCTTAATGATGCTGGGCCAAAGAGAGGTGAGAGGGGAGCGAAAATTTAATATTAGGAAGATCTCCATTATCCAGTGGTTATGAACCGTTTATTTATGAATCTTTATCAATTAATAATGTATCTATTTGAATTAAATTTAACCAGATTAAACTGCTCTAGCAAATATGATCAAAAGATTATTATTATTATTATTATTTTTTTTTAATTAAAAAATTTTTAATTCGTTTTTTGACGCATGACATAAATCATAATTCTACGAAACGCAGCAAAAGCTATAAATTTTTATATTACGAGCAGTTGTAGATTCAGTACAACTGCTCGTAATATAAAAATTTATAGCTTTTGCTGCGTTTCGTAGAATTATAATAATAAAACAGTAGATGTATTATTATTATTATTATTATTATTATTATTATTATTATTATTATTATTATTATTATTATTATTATTATTATTATAATAATAATAATAATAATAATAATAATAATAATAGTAGTTATTCGTATTCTGTTGCTAATATTTAATCGCAGTATTGTTATACCTACTATTTTGTGAGCTTTGTTGCAAATGTTGTTTGACTTCTGAAATACGTTTTTGTTGCCAGAGTTATCAACAGAACTATAAAAATATATTTTATGATTGATGCGAGTGGACGCCGGGTTTGCGTATATTAGCATGACGTTATCGCTTGTCTATGACTTTTATGTATTTTTATTTAAGTTAAAAGTGACGCTAAAATGTAAGTAGTTATTTTCTGGCCAATTTCGGTCGATATCTTCAAAATGATCAACTTAGAATCTATAATTTTTGAATCGAATGACGAAATCGATACACTTGAATGTTGCCTATCATGGGTTAAGCCCAAGTCTTGGAGTCGCCACTGAGATTTATATGGTGTCTATGGTATATCTTCTAAATGAATAAATTAGAAAGTTTTTACATCTACTCTAGCTATATAACCATCAAAGCAATTTGTGCTTATATATTTCTGTGACACATATATGTATAGTAAACTGCAAACACATTTAGATCTTAATTTGCATATTTTTTTTTATATAAACAACTGATAATAAATTTATATTTTGTTATATACAGTTGTAATTTTGCATTGTCATATTTTCTTTTATATATATGCAGCGTGATCCCTCTCTTTGGTAGAGGCCATCTGTGGAGAACGATAGCGTTTTTGAATAGAGCCAAGAAGCACACTGACATTTAATAAGAACCTATATAGTTATATAACTCTGTGGACCTTGTTCGCTTGCATCTTGTCCTCGACGATCGGGTGATTCCTTCTTTTAAAAAAGAGGTGACAAGTGAATTTACACGCGTGCGCGCGCAGTGTTTATACATTTAAATTTCATTTAGAAAGAATCAATTTTCAAAATAAAAAGTTATTGCTTGAAACAAAGAATACAATGTTTAAAATTATTTCCTTAATTCATGGAGTTTCAATGTAAGTACATCGTTTCAGAGGAAAATCACTAGCAAAATATTATTACTGGTTTGAAAATTATTTTGCTAAATACAAAGAATATACAAAGAAAATATTAAAGATTAATCCAAACATAGAGAAAGGAAATGGAGGCTGAAAGAAGATCTTAATTTGCATATTTATTATATAAACAGCTGGAACGAAATAACTCAGAAAATTTTTGTCTCAACTGGACAGCAGTTTCACATAATAATTTTAATAAACAAAATATACCGTAAAAATTGATTTTCACCGCCATTTCTCTTCATAATTACCAAAACAAAACAATGAAATGAAAACCCCAAAAAACAAGAAACCTTTTCTGCGTTTATTTCCAAAATGGGGGAAACACTAAATAAACAAATGCTACCTTAAATATGTTTTTGTGTTTTAATTAATATATTTACAGGTTTTTTTCACACTACTTTTATTCTTAACTAAAAAAGGATATTAAAATTGCTTCATTTGCTATTCTGAAAGATTACATTATTTTTTAGTTTTTCATTTCATTGTTGTTGTTTTATTTTTCATTTCATTGTTTTCTTTTGGTAGTTATGCAGAGAAAGGACCATGAAATTCAACTTTCACGATATCTTTTGCTTATGAAATTGTTATGTGAAACTACATTCTGTTTGTGAAACTACATTCCTGTTTGTGAAACTTACTGTCTTATTTGGGGGAAAAAAGAAAAAAAAAGTTTCTTAGTTTTTTTTTCATTTCATTGTTTTGTTTTGGTAATTATGCAGAGAAAAGAAGGTTTAAATTCAATTTTTCCGGTATATTTTGTTTATTAAAACAAGAAAATTTATTAGTTATTTCATTTCATTACTAAGATACTCATAAAAAGTAGTTAAAAATTAAAACACGCTTATTATTAGTTGTTGTAATCAATAGTCCATTTTTTTTTTTGCTAGACTGTACAGTCGACTCGCTAATTTCGTTTCGCTAAAATTTATGTTCTGTTCCATTTTTTTTATATTCGTTCTCGGTCGCCATCTTGCATACGACTTTAGTCAAGATTGCCCAATTCCTTGTATTTTCTACAATATTTTGTTAAATAAGGAAATACTTCGCAAAGTATTGAATTATCATTTTAATTATTTTGGGGGTTTGTTTTGCAATACAAAGAGATTCGAAAAAGTGGTAAAAAATAATATACAACAAATAAATGTTTGACTAGAAAAGTTATTTTGTAACCTACCTGAATCATTTATTAGTTTTAAAGTAGCTTTAAACGCTCTTTATTTCATCTCAAATATTAGCTTTTTACGAGTCGTAAGAATTCAAAATTACGAAAAATGCCCCCCCCCTCTTCTTCTTTGCGAGGAAGCAGCAGTGAGCCTCGTTTTCAGATTAGTTTTCACGCACATTTTTGAAGACTGAATCGCGCAAAAATATAAAATACAATACTCAACGGACCGGTAACGTGGTCTAAAACAAATATATAACATTAAAAATAGAAAATAAAATGAAAAATTTGTTCCCATAAGTTTCTTTCTTTTTTGGGTGCGGAGAGGTGTGGTAGTGACGTCTCTCTCTCTCTCTCTCTCTCTCTCTCTCTCTCTCTCTCTCTCTCTCTATATATATATATATATATATATATATATATATATATATATATATATCGATGATTACAAATATTTTTAAGACCCTCCCCTCTTTAGATAGAGCACTGTCGTAAATAATCTCACCCGGTATTTAATTGGCTGAAAAATGCGAGGCTCGCTGTTTGTAAACAAGCGGTTTGAGCTCTCTAAAAGTGGTGGACGAATGTTTGTTTAAAATAGACATTTGTGGAGGTTGTTTGCGGACGCCGTTCGATGGGTAGAACCGTTACCATCGTCATAGATGGCCTGTCAGCTGAAAATGAGGTCCTAGCAAGCAAGATAAGTGGAATACAGACTGTCGATAATCAGCAGACATTTTTTACAGAAAGCGTTAGAAAACTTCAAAATTGGATTAAAAAAGATAAACATGATACTTTGTACTACAACTCATCCAATATTAATAATAAAAATATTAATAATAAAAAACGAATTGAAAGGGAGAAAAGTTGTTAAAAAGTTTAAAAAGAAAAGGAATACGATTTGATTTGTATGAAACTGAAGTTTATTCAATAGAAATAAATAAAAATGAACAATAAATATTTTTTAAATCAAAAAAACAATATTTTAAAAATCCAAACTGAAAAACGAACAATAAATTAGTTTAACTGAAAAACGAACAATAAATTAGTTTAACTGAAAAACGAACAATAAATTGGTTTAACTGAAAAACGAACAATAAATTGGTTTAACTGAAAAACGAACAATAAATTAGTTTAACTGAAAAACGAACAATAAATTGGTTTAACTGAAAAACGAACAATAAATTAGTTTAACTGAAAAACGAACAATAAATTGGTTTAACTGAATAACGAACAATAAATTAGTTTAACTGAAAAACGAACAATAAATTGGTTTAACTGAAAAACGAACAATAAATTGGTTTAACTGAAAAACGAACAATAAATTAGTTTAACTGAAAAACGAACAATAAATTGGTTTAACTGAAAAACGAACAATAAATTAGTTTAACTGAAAAACGAACAATAAATTTGTTTAACTGAATAACGAACAATAAATTAGTTTAACTGAATAACGAACAATTAGTTTAACTGAATAACAAACAATAAGTTAAAAATTAAATTCAAACAAATGTTTGTATAAACAAAGTTACTAAGGCAGAAATATTTCACACATTGAATATTAAAACTTTTCAAAAATCTGTTGTAGAATTTAATTAAAAGTTTAAATTTTTCTTTTTCTGATATTTTTTTTTACTAATATTGTCATTCTCTTTGCGACAAACATTGTTTATAAGGGAATTCGATGAACTCCATATCAAAATTTTTTCAATTTGCTGAATAGTGTGACCCTCATCACAAGAGTCAACATGAAATAATCGATTTTGATCAGCCAAAATATTTAAAGTTATGTACATGGCTAATTTTCTCTGATGAATCGAATGTAAAAAAGAATCGCATTTTGTAAGTGTGTTTATAACTATATAATTATATAAGACAAAAATATTAGTTATATCATTTGGGTATAGCAGAGAACATCTGTTAATACCCTGAACGTAGCTGTTTAATTCAGCTATTTAACAGCCTCTCTCCCAGATATTAAATTTTTGCAGCTATTGCATTTCAGTTTTTTGAAAACTGCATGACAGCAATAACCTGCTAAGTATAATATAACAGGAAGTACTTCCTTGCATTGATTAACATCATCTTCTGTTACATCTATGTTTAATTTATAAACATGTAACTCTTGCTCCCTTGTCATTTCATCCCAGTTAGTTACTTTTAAATTTTTCAATTCAATAGTTCGATTATTAATTGGTAAGCTGAATTTTAAAACTGACAACATTCTGAGTTTTTTTTTCACATTCATACACTTGACGTATCGATATATTATACTGATCTCCACTAAGTTGTTGATACTGGCCAAACCTTGCCTCAAGGTTATCTGTCTGAAACTTTCCTGGTAATATATACACCATGTATGAATGAACACAACTAAACGTAAAATGAGCACTTACAGTTGACCCCCTCTCCCCAACAAAAATTTTGTTTACATTTTTTGAAAGGGGGTGCTCATTTTACGTTAAACTGTATTCATTGTACGTTGACTCCCAACCTCCAACACAAAGGTGGCCATACTCATTTTTCTTCGCTTTTATTTGTTAAAAAGAAACGATGCCTATAAAGTAGGTCTCATTTTACGTTAATTTTTTATAGAAAAGTAATCCCCCATTTTTTTAAACTAACATTTCTTCATATCTTGGAAACTACTCGTTTGCCGTAATTTTAAACGTTGTTTTCGTTTACAGCGCCGCTAGCAGTGTCAGAATTTTGAAATTTTTAACAACCCTAACACAAAACTGCGAATAACATATACAAAACTCGTAATTTCTCCGTTAAAGTGGTTTGTTTATTTTCTTTATGGAATATACTTCCAAAATAAACTATTAAAATTGTTTAAAAAATAATAGAAATATCATTTTTTTACTGCCGGCATTTTGTAAACACTTTTTTTTTTTAAATAAAAAATAATATTTCTATTAATATTTTAAACAATTTTAATAGTTTATTTAGGAAGTATATTCTCCAAAATTCTGACACCTACAGGGCCACGATATTTACCACAAATAATTATTAATACGCTTTTGGAATAACACAAACGGTCATAAACTTAAAAAAAAGTTTAATCTATTTCACGCTGATATAAATATTGCACAGTAAAATAGTTGAACTAATAAGATAAATGATTTTCTTATTTAGAATTATTTAAACAAGGAATTCCGTTTATACGATATCGCTTTTATTAAATTGTTAGGTGAAAGTACATAATATTTTCACCATACTGCCCATTTTAAATAAGTTTCTAAATAATAATTTATTATTTGAACACATAAATAAAATTACCTGTAGAATTCATTTTTTATAGACATACTTTCATTTTTATTATAAATACGTTCTAAAAAATTAAATAAATAAAAATAAAAAGGCACTTTTTTTTAAAAAAATATCTCAAACATTTTAACATTTACTCTGCTATATTTAGATGGATTAACATCCTTTCTTTTTATTGCATTAATCCACTGGTAAATTATTTCCTTTTTTTGGGGAAATGAAAACACGGTAAATTTTGGTTGATTTTCGTAGTTACCTCGGAATTTTGGAACTATACCTCTCGACGGCATATTTAAATATATTTAACCCTCCAAAACTTTAAACCAACTTTCGGTTTAGTCATGAGACACATGACCAAATTTCAACAGACCGCTGTTCATGACGTCACCAAACTAAATTATAGTCGTCGCTAGGCCATCATATTACTGTAGCGGTGATAGAACGCGATGATTCTAGGTTCAGCCCTCGGTTATATATATATATATATATATATATATATATATATATATATATATAGCTCTCTCTCTCTCTCTCTCTCTCTCTCTATATATATATATATATATATATATATATATATATATAAATACATCTATATATATGTGTATATATATATATATACATCTATATATATAGCTCTCTCTCTATATATATATATAGCTCTCTCTCCCTCTATATATATATATTTATATAAATACATCTATATATATGTGTATATATAGATAGACATCCATATATATATATATATATATATATATATATATATATATATATATATATATCCATATCAACCCAAAAGCTCTTATTTCGCCATGCACAAACCATTCACTAAATCTGGCTTGTGTATATGCAGCTTCTGTAGCGGTTCACTCTATTACATTTTTTGGCACACTGGATTTTTTGCATCTACACATCGCTAGGCCGTCTTGATTCAATTGACCGATCTAAATATCAAGCTGGATGTGGAAACTAGATGAAACAGTCGAGCAGACGATGTAAATGTTGTGATAAAACTCTTTAATTTTCAAGTCGATACTGTCGTTCCCGTTTTTTTTATTTCTGAGTTTTTGGAAAACTATGCTCCAAGAAACCAATGATGCCCAGAAGTATCTTCAAATAAAAGGGCTGGATCTGCAACCAAGTTCTGTCAGGCTGACGGCGTTGAGAGATTGCCTCCTTCAGAATATAGAAAAGATGGTGGACACTGCAATAGATGAGTAAAACAAACAAACAAACAAACAAACAAACAAACAAACAAACAAACAAACTCTGCTCTTAAATGGAGATAAGCATGGAGCGTCATGTCCGAAAAAAAAAACGAATGGATGATGAAGGATTGACTGACTGGAGTTTGATACTGAGTTGAGACGGGAAATGCTGTTTGTCATAGACAGGTTGGCTGAAGAAATATCTTGCAGATTTCAACAAGTTCACAATCTTGCAAGTAAATACGTTTTTTCTTATACCGTCAAATCTGATTGATGATAATTATGATTGTCAACTGGTTGAAGTTGACGAAGATATAAAAAAAAGAGTCATTCTTTGCCGAAAGGAAGAGATTACAGTATTTTGTGAAAGCTTCGGGAAAAGATAAAAATCAATGGACCTCTTGAACTTTCGAACTTCATACAGAGATACCATATTGGGGATTCCGTCTCTAATATATTGCTGCGAATTTTCCTTACGCAAGCTGTTAGCGTTACCAGCTGTGAGCGCTCTTTCTCGAAACTGACGCCCATAAAGAACTATCTTCGATTAACAATGAGCCAGACAAGGCTTACAGACTTGGCAATCTTTGCCGGAAAAAAGCGCGAAAAATCTGTTTGTAAATTTTTAACCAGCAGTTCTCTCACAAAAAATAAATTTACAGCATTATTTGCAATTTCTAAATAAATTTATTTAATTTTTAAAGACTATTTTTTAAAGTGATTGAAATTTTAACAACAACCAAAAAAGTAAATAAAAATAATTCTATCATTCATAACATTTTCAGGTTTTCAAATGTTCTCATTTAAATTTATAAAAAAATATTTTCTAACGTATGTGACTCCTCAGTTCTTAAATTTCGCGCTTAAACCGCGCTATTACTCACACGGAGTTCAAACAGCACCAATACAAGACCTATTTTCTCTTCGGAAGTTTCGACCTCTTAATAACAACAATCTGAAGAAATAGAAAAGAAAATTACATCGGACTATCCTCTCCCTGATAAAGCCATGTTTTTGGCGAAAATTCGGACTTTAACAAAAAAAAAACACAAAAAAAAAACAAAAACAAAAACAACAGCAACAACAACAACAAAAGCAAAAAGTCAATAAAATAATTTTATCATTTCATAACATTTGCAGTTTTTCAAATATTCTCGTTTAAATACATTAATTATATTTGTTTGTGTAGCCAATTAATTTAACAATCTTTTTAAAATTATACGTTTGTGTTTTGAAAAATATTTGATTTCCTTTGTTTGCGTATCCAGTCTTTATTTACCTCTTTACCTAGCCAGTTTATTTCATTTAACATTTTTTTTTCAATAATTTGAATAAAACGTTTTTGTTTTGAAAAATCTTTGCTTTTCTTGGACGGCGACTGTATATGCATAGGAGTACTGTAATAAGATGAAAGCTTAGGACTAATAGCAGCAGTCTAAAATTAGACCCTTAATTGTAGTTCCATGAAAATAAATATTTTGAGGGCTTTTTGGAATTTTGAAAGTTAACAGGTTATCAAATGCCAGCAGGGGGGTAAGGTGGGGGCGGCAAATCTTACGACAGCCCTAGTCACAAAAATAGTTGCTACGCCACTGGGTTTTCCCTCCACATTAAAACGATCTTATGTCACATATTGCTCTTGTGGTGAAGCAATTTAATACCAATAGTCTATTATAGATAAAATAGAATATAACTACAAGCAATAATATACAACTAGTTGCTGAAGAGCGATAAATAGATAGAATGTTTGAGAGAGAGAGAGAGAGAGAGAGAGAGACAGACAGACAGACAGACAGACAGAAAAAGCGAGAGAGAGAGAGAGAGAGAGAGAGAGAGAGGGCGAAAGAAAGGGGAGAAGATATAGGGAGTAGAAAGTCGTTCATTTGTGATTTTGCTTTTTGTATATTAGGTACCTCCAACGCGCGCCACAGTTTTAACCCCCCCCTGTATGTAACACGATGTAACTGTAATTTATTATTATCATCCTAACTTTTTTTTACTATTTAAAAGAAGAAGCTTCAAATAAACTGCTAATATTTTAAAAAGATTTTTACAGCTTACAAAAATAATAAAAATGCGAGACAAAAATCGTGTTTACATTATCGACGCATTAAAAACAACGTTCCTATGTAATAAGGTGTTTTAAGCGGTTGACACACCTATGTTTTAAACATCTAGCAAAAATCAAATAATAGTCATATTTACCTGAAATTTTCGATCTTTATTCATTATTGAATAAACTTACATATTAAAAGTAGGTTTCGTTAAATATATTAGAGGATATTTTTCAGGTGTTCTATCTACCCCCCCCCATATTTCATGTTACGAAAACTGAAAAAAATAAATGTAGGTCGATAAAATTTCAACATTTTTTTTAAAGCTGGAAAGATCAAATAAATAAAAAATAGTTATATATATATATATATATATATATATATATATATATATATATATATATATATATATAAATCCCATAATTGTTTCCACTTATCTCAAAGTTGTAAATAAAATTGGACATAAAATCATTAATATTATGTTAAAAAAAAATAAAATTAACAATTTTTCTTGATTATTTTTCTCGGTAACATAATTATTTGAATTACAACAACAGCAAAAAAAAAAAAAAAAACGAATTCTAAAAAATAATTATTTTTAAAAAGCTTTCAATGATATTAAATTCAAATATTACGCGATATGAAGTTTAAACCGATGTTTTTATATCACAGGTTTCCAATATAAAAAAAAATATTCATATAATATAATATTTGACTCTTGAGATAATAAAAATTGCAAAAGAAAAAATCGACCAAGAAAAAAAAATTCATTTCGATTTGATTATTTAAAATGACAGAGGTTGAAATCAAAATTTGCGCTTTTTTTTTCAAAAATATACGGAAGCCTGTCAGGACAAGCATTTGTAGATACATGTATACACAAACCAGATTAAAATTAATTTTATCGTCTGTCTAGTTCGTTATTAAAAATCTATTTGCTTTACAAAAGGTAAGTCTTATATTATTTTTATACATTTTTATTGTTCATTTTTTTTATTGTATATTTTATTTATTCAGAAATTTCTGATAAGTTTATCGTTTAATGTATAAATTTTGAATTCTTTGCGAGCTTTTTTCTTATATCTTCAAATCATTAACACGGACTAGTTGTTTTTCGTAATATATGAGAAATTACTTTTTTGTGAACTTATGCCCTGATTTCACCGTTCTAAAATTATAACGTTAGTAAAATAACGTTATTTGCAAATAAATTTTATAGTGCTAATGCTCTTCCATAGAAATTACAATAAACACACGAACTGGTGACGTCGTGTTTTTTGTTTAGAATGATGACGTAGTATACGACAGTTTAGAGGTACCTATTGTATATTTTATATTTAACTGTCATTTCAAACACAATTTTCTCTGCTTCAAACAATCTCAATATCTGACACAACAGGTAGCATGTATATAAATATAGATTAAGGCTTTCCGTGGCCGAAAAAAAAAAAGGTTTCATTTTTCTTTTAAAAAAAATGGTTGCTTGCAGAGTACGTTTTGTTCCGTCTTCACAATCCATACGTTTAAAACAATATGGCAGCTCATGTTTTAAGCATAAGATTCAACCGGTTTAACCTGTTATTCAACTCAATAAAGTGCTATTATGAGACAATAAAAAGACACGGCTAACAAATTTATATAACGACACCCGTTCTCAATATTATAAAACATGTGAATTGTATCGCCCTTCCATTATAACATTCATTTGTTTGTGTTAATTAATAAAAGCTTAGTTAATTGTTATTATTATTATTATTATTATTATTATTATTATTATTATTATTATTATTATTATTATTATTGCATTCAAGAAGTTTTCATCGATAAGCATAATTAAATGTTAACTCTATTTTGCTCAGGAGTCTATTTTATTTAATGAATCGATTCAGCTCATATTTTACCGTTTCTATTAATTTCTCGTAAGAAAATATTTACATTTTTAAAAGGTTGCAAAAATATATGTCATTGAAAAATCGGTTTTACAATAAAAATCGAATTGTTGAAATTTAAATCCTAAAAATATTTAATTGAAAGCAGAAATATAAGGCCAGTTTTGTAAACAAAAAAGCAGAGCACTCTTCGGTAGCTGATATTGTTTATATAAATCGAAAGATTTTCCGTGTTCGTGATGTGTTGATAACCTAACGATTAGAATCTGTCTGTCGAAAAAACAATTTTCGATAGCAGCTTTAAGCACTTGCCAGTCTAGTCCCACTGAAGAGCTGCGATACAGCGAAACAGTTTGTGATTGACTGAATTTACATATAAAATAACATTGATATTCTCTGAAATGACATTGGAGCTGTAAAACATTAATGTACGTTCATCAATGAACTGTACATTACTTTTCGATTGAGACAGTATTGTAATGTTGCCACTTATCTTATAAATGAAGGGAAAACAGGAATAAATTTCTTACGGTTTCCCTTTATAAATTTTTAATTTTTTACTATGAACTCATCGCTTACCAAGGCCAACAGCCACTTGAGGACAAGGGTCAATGAGACTTAGATGATTGTCAACTGAAATATGAGGAAAACTATGCAAGCATTGGCATTGATATTTATTAGTCATCGGACGGATTTTAATAATTTGTTAACATTGGATTTGAAGATGACTAAGTTGTAATCAGCAGGCAAGCAGAACCGCTGTAATATGTTCTACGGACCGGAAATCCTTGCAAAGTCCTGTCTATGAAGATTACGCCTAAAACAGGAGAAGAAATTTCTTTTTTGGTACAATAAGAAAACGAGATCTTGCCGTGAATGTTTTTACGTTTTTAGTTACTTTATTTCCACCACAGTTAAATGTGGCAGAAGGCCGGAGTGGTGGAAGATAGAAAAACCTAGCACACTAGAAGTACTTTAGCACTGCAAAAATAGTCTGAGCACCCCTCGTCGACATTCCTCAATAAGGATGCCTCAGACGATTGGCAACAAACCAACCCTTCCACAAAGAGAGCAGGTAAAGCCTGGGAGGACCAGAGCTCTATAAGGAATTGTAACAAACCCAATACATTTTGGATGTGACATTTTCATTTATTGAAGGATCCAACTGTGAGTTGCTAAAAAATTGTTTTCATTTTGTTCAACGTACCTAAATAAGAGGCTCTGTCTTACGGTCGTTTTGAAATAGCATTTTTATAGGTTTGTCATAGTTTTTGAATAACCTTTTTATTGGTCTAGTATGCTTAAGCTTAAAATAAGCATTTTCGTTGATTTGTCATGCTTAAGTTTGAAAGGGCACTTTCGTTGCTTTCATACTTCCAAGTTTCAAATAGCGTATCTTTGGTATGTCATGCCAAAGTTTGAAACGGCGTTTTCGTCGGTCTCTCATGCTTAAGTTTGAAATAACATTTTTATCGCTGACCACACTAATTGTATGGACGCATCTTAAAAATATCTGTTCGTGTCAACTATTAAAAAAAAAAAAAGATGTCTGTAAATATCCATATAAGCGCATTATCTATTTCATCGCCTGCTTTTGGTCAGGATGAGAAGATTCCAAATCTCTGTGCTCGATGATTTGGCGTATCACGTGGTTTACACGTGGGAAAGTTCTCATTCATTTCGTGGTTCAAAGCGAGCTCCATTTAAAATTATGCATCGTTAAATCATTTTTCCCACTTCTTTTTTTTTCTGTAAGGGACGGAGGAGTATGAATGTCTGAAGGTGAGTGGTTTTGAACACGTGTCGTTCAGCGATTGGTCGTATCGCATCGTGTATAAATATCAATAGACAAACAAACGCCGTACACACTTGCTACATCCATCGTGTAAGGAAGATAATCTCTTTTGTCCTGGCGAGAAAATCAAATCGTCTACGAAGATGATCAGCCTTTTTGCTATTCTGCTGCTCGGCATTGCAGGTAAGAAAACTTAATTGCAACGTAATTTAATTGTACAATAGTGGCGCTTTCAAAAACTAGTGTTTTTCTTATGTTTAAGAAAAAGAATAACAATGGTAGTCACTTTTTCCTCTTAACTTTAATTCAATCCAGAAATTGCATTATAATTGACATTTAAAAGGATTTTTATTCTCACAACTTTTCGTCTGATGTAACTTCCATTCATTTTCAAGTGTATCTTGTTGAACTCTTGAATCTTCATCTTGGAATCTGTATAGAATTTTGAACAGAACTCTTTATTTAATACAGGTTTTCTCAAAGTGGGATCCACAGAGCCCTGGGGTTACGTGATTAAAGCTGAGGAGCTCCGGAAACCCTTGTTTAAAGAGGACCAAATGCCTTATATGGGAAATTAAATAGCTGTAGGCATTTAATTATTGATCTGTTTTACTGGAAAGAGATATGATACATAACTACAGGTGTAAAGAGTTTCAGGATGGTTCATGAAAAAGTAAATAAAAAAATAAATTAGCAAAAAAAAAAAAAATGAAACAATTTTTGATAAATTAAAAACGAATAATGGTTTTATATACGAAAATATAGAAAAATCACGAACAGGAACAACTAATGAACATGAAAATCACGAACAGGAACAACTAATGAACATGAAAATCACGAACAGGAACAACTAATGAACAATAAAATAACGAACAGGAACAACTAATGGACATGAAAATCACGAACAGGAACAACTAATGAACACGTTTAAGAAACCCCCAAAATCATTAGTTAGTGTTCAAATTTTAAATTAATGTTTTTCATATTTATTTTAGAAATCATCTTGTTAGTGTTCCGTGAAAAATCTTTACCCTGTTCAGAGGCTCCATGGTGTCCTGAAGTTTGGGAAACCTTCATTTAATACATGGAGGTGGCTTTTTCTCGTTCAGTCAGCCATGATCTGTTACTATTGCTTGTACTGAGGATTAATCCTCAAACTACAAAACACTGTCACTTAGAATTGATGATTTTTTATGCCTCCGTTCAGTCTCGAAAGACAATGGATACCCCTTGTAAGGGTAACTGCGTCTGTAATTATGAGACAAGGGTTGTGCAATCCTAACCACACCTCTCTTGAATCGGCACTTCTTGAGTCCAGTAGCAAAGAGAAGCCCAGGATAGCTGGAAACAATGCCGAGATAAGCGGAGAGAAAGGCATTAAGATGATCGCATTTATATGACTGATTAGCACTTAGCATTTATATCCGTTGTGCCACGTGTCATTGCAGAAATTCTAGTATAAATTTTAGGAGCCTAAAACTTATTTTAAAAGTTTCAAAATTACCTTAGAATTTCTACAAGCTCAATTTTTATATAAATAATAGGTCAAAAGTAACATTTCAATGCTTAATTAGTTTGAAAGTTATTTTGAAGCCTTGAAGTGTCAATGAGAAAGTAATTTCTAACCTTGACGGCAAAAACCAAATATTACAGCTTTAAAACACAAAATGATTTTGTGGCTGCGGCACTATAGTAAAATTGAACACAGAAAAGAATTGGAACTCATTTTAAAATGTATAATTTAAATATTTCTCGGGTTTGTTTTCCAATACACGTCGGCACGAAAAAGTTGTCAAAAAAAATCAAAAAATAAATATATAACAAATAAATGTTATCAAATCAAATATCAAAGGCAAGATATTAATTAATTAATTAATTAATTAATAATAATAATAATAATAATAATAATAATAATAACTAGCAGAACCCGTGGAAATTCCACGGTAGTTAATTTTTTTTAAAACACGTTATAAATAAATGAAGAAAACATAAAATAAAACAAATAACGACTAATTTAAAACAATTTTTAGAAAATTCTTTTTTTAATCTTTTAAAGCTAAAAACATTGATTTAAAAATTAGATTTTTCAATGAAAATTCAACACATTTTATTTTTTTTTTCTGAATAATTTTTTTAAAGGAACAGATATTAATTCACAATAAAATAAGAAGTAGAAGTCAGCCGAACATTTGTCTGAGTGAAGCCCGGTTATTGGCTGATGAAGACATCAACCTGCGAACGGGAATAACAATGAATCGGTTTGGTTTGCTAGTTAAACTAAACACTACGTGTATATATGTAAAAACACCAAGTAACACAAAGTTTCATGCATTTTTAATTTTTGGAGAGGAAATGGTTTTTATGATTTTTAACTGACAAAGAGCAAATATAAAGGGAGGTAATTCGTTTCTCATCAATAAATGTTTGTGATGATAAAGGTTTTTGTGATAGTGGACGTACTGACAAGTAAATTAATATTTATTTATTTAATAATAATAATAATAATAATAATAATAATAATAATAATAATAATAATAATAATCGCAGCACAAGATAACTCGATAAGAACCAACTTTTTTTACATAGGCATCACCACTCATCAAGGCCACTCGATAATGAGGGTTAAAGAGTGTACAGTAGTCAATTGGACAATATAGTAATCGTTACTAATGGAAATTCGGTAAATTTGTTAACTTAAGTAGAACGGCTCATCAAGAAATTGTTTATGTTGGACTTGAAAACAACCATATTGTAGTCAGCTGGAAAGCAAGCAAACGGAAGACAGTTCCACGGGTGTGCAGTTCTAAGAAAGAAACTTTTTTCATGGAATCTATATTTAGGTTTAGGCACAGATAAAGAGTAGAGGGATTATTGATATTGTTTTCAGCTAGATGAGTGTTTCTTGTGAAATTTTGGTGAGGGGGGGCATAGATTAGAGCTCAGTCGAACACTTGCCATGAAAATAAGGATAAGGCAGAGACAAACTCGCAACATCTCTTCTGTGAGAAAGGGGTTGCAGGGAAAAGAAAAAGACATTCCCTACCAGGCTACGAAGTTTATTTTGAACTCTATCAAGGCAGGATAAGTCCTGTTTAGCAGCTCCTGTCCAGATGTGGCAACAGTACTCCATCCTTGGCCGTACCTGGCTTTTATATAGATAGAGAATTGCATCAGCAGTGAGATATCTACTGGATCGATAGAAGGATCCCACCATTTTTCCAGCGGCCTTGGCAACGCATTTGATGTGTGTGTGCCATTTCAGATTAGGAGTAAAGGTCAACCCAAGAACTACATCAAAGCAAAGATCGACAAAACATAAAAAAAACAGCAAATGCAGACTCTGTGGACAAAGAGACGAAACGATAAACCATATAGTAAGCAAATGCAGCAAACTGGCCCAAAAGGAATACAAGAACAGACACGACCAAGTGGAAAGGGCAGTACACTGGGAATTATGCAAACAACTGCATCTCGAACGCACAGACAAATGGTACAAACATAAGCTGGCAACAGTAATTGAAAATGAAAATCACAAAGTCCTAACAAACTGATAAACCCATCCAAGCAAGAAGACCGGATGTCGTAATAATTAACAAGAAAGAAAAATCCTGTGAAATCGTAGACTTTGCTGTTTCAGCTTACCACAGGGTGAATATCAAAGAAAAGGAGAAACCGAGCAAATACACAGAGCTAGCCAGAAACCAATTGATACAACTGTTACACACACACACACGCACACAAATAATGTGGTTTTCCTTTTAAGTGCTATCCGCTTACACATTGTTCATTCAATATGCTTGATGTTTATTTTAGACCATGAAGGGTTAACAAAGCAATGGTTATACAAAAGCAATTAAACCTGCATACTTTACGTAATGGTTCTATAAAGTTGGCTTTAAAAAATAATTACTCCGTGTTATGGATTTTTAATCGTTTTATTTTCATACATTCATGAAACAGATCACTTCATGCATTTTATGAGCAAGGCGTTTTCAAGTGAAAGGACTAATCGTTTTTTAAGCCATCATAAAAGTATTAAGGATTTGCGTCCATGTAATTCACATGTTTGTCCGCCATTCTTTATTTACTTACATAAAATAAAAAGCGTTTGAATTCTGATTCATTTTAATAACCGTTAAGCTTTTGTAACTCGAGTATTTTCCATAAGATGGGCAGACAAAACATTTTTCTGTAGAACAATCGTATAATCCACAGGACAGGGAAACCAGCTTTCTTTCTGTCGTATAATCTGTAAAATGGGAAAATGCAAGCCTAGTTTCCCAGCAAAATGAATCATCATCATCATCATCGTCGTCGTCGTCGTCGTCATTAGTGTTTTGATCACTCTTGAAGGAAGAACTCCTCGTTGGTTTCTTTACATCCTGTTTTGTTCCTGGCTAGGCGTGGCTACGTAGGACACAATTGGCTGTTAAGGTCGTCCCTTATCCTTGTTTTTGCCATTCCTCTACGTCTTTTCCATTGTCTCTAGGCCCCTTCTGCCCTTCTAGATGTCAACCCGTTGTCTGAAGATCTCGAAAGGTGACCTACCAATTTATGTTTAACCGTTAGTATGGTGGTGATGGGTTTCCGTCTGACCCAAAAGTTTCTTAGCTTTTCTATCGACTCAAGTTCCCTTGTTTTGCTACCATATGTCATAACAAGAGTGATTTATCCATTAAACGCTTTTATGTTTATAGTAAACTTTCTACTCCTCATGATTTTCTCTACTTTGGAAAAGGCTGTCTATGCAAGCGATATTCACTGATTTCAGGCACGATACCAGCGTTGATTCTTACCATATTTCCTAGATAGATGCAGTTGCCAACTTCCTCAACATTTTCACCGTGCGCTATAACTGAGATCTTTGTGGCATATTTGTTGAACATGACCTTGGTTCTTCCAGTATGCATTTTAAGGCCAACTATATGTCAATAATTCCCGCACTCTTTATCTGTGCCTAAACTTAAACGTAGATTCCATGAACAACGATTCTTTCTTAGAAACGCACGCCTGAGGAACTCTTCCGTTTTCTTGCTTTCCAGCTGACTACAATCCGATTGTCTTCAAGTCAAACGTAAACATGTTTTTGATGAGCCGTTCTACTTAAGTTAACAAATTTACCGAATTTCCATTACTAACGATTACCATATTGTCAAATTGACTACTGTACATTCTTAACCCTTATCCTCGAGTGGTCTCTGGGCCTTGATAAGTGGTGATGCCTATGTAAACAAAACTGTGTAGTATTGTGAATGTGATTAGGAACCCCTTCTAATTCTTGTAGCATTGATATCACAGACAAATTCTAGATGGACAACGTATTTTCCGTTTATTTTGATACTTCTGCCTTCCCAGTTAATTTTATTGATCACCGAATTGTGTATACAATATGTCATTGTATTGTCCGGCACCGCTTTTCATATTGACCATTTCACTGTCCTGTTAGAGGTTTTTAGTTGTGGTTCCATTGCAAAGGTATTAATACAAGTTGATGTAAACGCTGTCAATTTCAAAACATTTCAAAACTGTGAACATAAGTATGAATTCTGTGTAATCGAATGCTTTTGCCACAGTTGACAAAGGCAAAACAAAGTGGTATACCGTGCGCACTAACTTTCTCTTGGAGTTGGTTTACAATTTGAATGTGATCCATGGGGGAAAATCTAGGTTGGAAACCAACTTGTTCTCTGGGTAGTTTTCTGCCAAGTGTGTATTGCATCCTTTTGATGATAATCGGAGAATACTTTATAAACGACAGAATGGAGACTTACTGGCATGTAGTATTTAATAACTTTCAAGTCTTCTTACAGTTAGGATATTAACTGGCGTATTCTTAATTTCAGCCCGGCGTTGCCCGGGTGTTTGGAGTTGTATGTTGAGCAAAAAAAAAAAAAGAAAAGAAAAAGCGGTCAATTTTTTTTTTTTGACCCCTATTATGACACCTTAACATTTATTGTTTTGGGTTCAAATCAAGTTATTAAGTTAGATCCATGTCCAAGGAACCTATATCTAAAATTTAAAGTGTTTAGACCCAAAGTTGTCGGAGGAGTTTGGTAGAGTTCTCAAAGGTAAAATCGTTGAACTTTGACCCATTAACAGCCAAACTTCTGGCTGAAAACTGATTACAAAGATTTTCCCTAATCTCAGTACCCTGTATATCAAATTTCGAGTCTATAGCCTTAAAATCGACAGAGTTATTGCGTAGGGAAATGTACACACACAGATACACACACAGACACGTTCACTTTTATATATAGATAGATTTGTTGTATAAGCTGGTGAGAATCTCTGCGATTCTGAAAGGTGCCCTGCAATTTCATATTTTTCTGGAGATTTCTATGTTTAGTCGCTTGATTGAGCACTATATCTCGGACTAATACAAGTATGTTGCGTATCAGCCTTCTTCTGTCTGTATAGGGTTAATCGTGGGATCTCCTGGTTTTGTAAAGCTATGTGTAGAACATTTCACGTAGTCTGATTAGCCGGTTTTCAGGGTGTCAGCGTTTATTTTCAATGCGATGTTGTCAGACCCCCCCCCGCCCGAGGCATTATTTATTGTAAGTCTTCCACATTGTAAGCCCTTATTTCTTTATCAATTCGATGAGGTAGAGTCTTACATGTTTCAGAATATTCAACGTTCTGAATATTTCTACTTCACTGTTTCATTTGTTTATTTTTTTTTCGTAGTAGTTTGGTTTCTGCTCAGAGTTCGTAAAGCCTTGGTGGATTGTCGCTTTCAACGGTGTTCAGCGTCGTTTCTAAGACAGTTGGACTGATTAAATCGCATGTCGTCTCAACATCTGATTCTAATAATGTTGCTTTAAGTGAGAATTCTACCTTCAAACTCTTTGGCCTAACATTTGCGGGCAATATGAACCGGAACAAATACATAGAGGACATTGCAAAGGCTGCTGCAAAGAAGGTGGGTTCCCTCTATCGAGCTAGAAGACTATTCACATCTGAGAGTATCCTGTACCTCTACAAAACCACCATTCGCCCATGCATGGAGTATTGTTGCCACATCTGGGCTAGTGCATCTACCACTAATCTCTCCCTCTTAGATAGGATCCAAAACTATTTTTTGGGTTCTATCTAATCTAGTCACTCTAATCGATTCCACTTTATCAACTAAGTTCTAGCTCCTGCCCCATCGCCGCAATGTTGCATCATTGTGCCTGTTTTACAAATATTTTAATGGAATATGTTCTGATGAACTCGTTTTACTTGTACCCCCTCGACGTACATATCCCCGACAAACACGCTTAACAATAAGATCTCACCCCTTCACTGTTGATGTCCCTAAATGCCAGAAAGCTTTCTATTCTAATAGTGTCTTCCCTAGAACAGCTAGACGTTGGAATTCCCTTCCTGCTGCCTGCTCCCCTGGCTATACTGATATGCATAATTTTAAATGTAACATAAACAAATATTTTATAAATCTTTCCTAGACATGGCCCCGAATAATAACCCTTACGTCCAAATGGCGATATGCTTTCTAAGGAGTAAAAGAAATTTAAAAAGAAAAAAGTGTTTTGAACTGTTATCCAGTTTCAGTTATTTAGGCCCGGTACTTTGTCAGGGATATGTTACACATTCTGTCGTAATTTTATCGTACAAGAGGGTCCAAATAAATTCCACCAAGGATACGTGGACTAGCAGGAATGCATAATCTTATCAAAATCCACGATTCATAAGAATTGTATTAAATATTTAATGCCATATACAGGCATGGACACTGAACGCAGACCGACAAAGGAGGTTACATGCAGTATAAACGAGATGTCTCAGAAGACGTCTTGGCATCTCATACAAGGACCATGTCACAAACAATGAAGTCCGTAGAAATGTCATTCAACAAGTGTGTCACTATGAAGGCCTACTGATCACGATGAAAAAGGGGAAACTCATATAATATACACACCTAATATGTTCAGAAGGACTTGCAACAGCCATCTCTTAAGAAACAGTAAAGGAGAAAAGAAGATGGAACAGACAGAAGAAAAAGTGGGCCGACAACATCCTTGGTTGAACAGAAAAAAGCTTTGATATTACCCAGGCCGTCGTCCACAAACGCATCAAAGTGGAGCCAGCTGTTTCACTGTTCATTCACCACGCAGCGCCCATACCACTCTGGCAGGTTACAAGACCAGTAGTTAGTAACAATAACAGTTCCTTTAAAATTCGGCCAAATCAATATATAAAACTAATGGGGGTACCCGGCGTTGCCCGGGTGTGTCAAGGTGGTGTAGTAGGGAACCCGGGTGTGTGTGTAAAAAGTGGTAGTAGGGGGGTAGAAATAAAAACAAAAGTAGGCAGTTTGGGTGGAGAGAGGTGTTAAAAAAAAGTGGTAGTAGACAGGCAGGCTCGACCCCCGTAAAGGAAGAAAGAAAAGAAGGTTAAAAAAAAACAAACAAAACGTGACGTGTTAGCCGATGTCTCCATCGCGCGACCGGAAGTCCTGAGCATTGAAATTAAGCGTAGTCAATCCAACCGAGACGATGACTTTGCGAAAATGTCGACGCAAAAGAACGACTCTCTCCTTGTAGAAAGCTGCCCAGTTGAGGGCGAAGGAATAAATGTTTTTGGCCAATTTTTCGATATTTGTAGTCCGAGATGTCGAGCTTTAAAACGATACCGATCTTGTTAGGATCCATCGCATCTGCCATAAGTTTTTGGAAGACATACAGACATTCATACATGCATACACACAAACCGACGATTGAGGTTTTTATTATAGATCTAGAAGGTTAATAACTTTGTTTCCTTTCTTTTCAGGTGCTAATGCTGAGTGCACTGCAAACCTGTATAACTGCTATCTTCCATATTTCAATTTATTTGACATGAATGCTTTTTGCCAGTAAGTGGATTTATTATTCAGTTATGTTGCGAACCTAATTTCGTTGCTTTTTTTATACTGCATATCAACCCCGTTTGTTGATTTAATTCGACATTTAGTCATTTTGACAAAAGTTTGTGATCTTTCAAGTCAGGAGAATTAATTAATCATGTTAGACAGAGGCTACAATTTTTATTTCTATTTTCAGTCCAGAATGTTCATATAGAAACACATCCAATAAATGCCATCAATCGTGCGAAAATGTAACGTTCTACCTGTATTTTGTTTAATTTTCGATTTTTTTTTCAAGGATCGACTACGGCTCAGATAATACCATCATTTTGTTTTTCGTTCTAACTCGACAGGCTTTACACTACCTTTATTTTTAAATAAAGATCACTTTAAAATAAGTTCAAAAAAAAATTTATAAAGGTAGGTAGATGGTTGGTTGGTTGTTTTGTTTTACGGCATATCAATCCATTTCGGATCATTTAATGCCAACTCAAATTTTATAAAAGTTGATTAAAAAGTAAAGAACAATTTCAACAAGTTTATATATTTAAACAAATCAATACATTTAACAGATTTTTATATTCAACAAATTCATATTTTAAAAAAATTCGTATATTTAACAAATTATAAGTATTTGATACACATTTTATAAACAATTTCAATTTGGCTGCTTAGATTCTATGGCATATCAACCATTATGGATTATCTAAAAATCAAATCCAGCCTACATACGTCGCGTGCATATATATATATATATATATATATATATATATATATATATATATATATATATATATATATATATATATATATAAAAGCGAAAATGTAAGTATGTATGTATGTATGTGTGTTCGCTTTTTCTGTATGTCAACAAAAGGCTTTTTTTCAGAGAAGCGGTCGCTCGCTTCACAACTTTTTAAAACTTTTTATATCACATATAAATCGTAATATCTCACAATTAACAACGAAGCTTGCCTGTCTATTTAATTTGCTCGCTTTCGGGAAGATAAATATTCAATATTTGTCGCTCGCCGCATGTGGGTTAGTCTTTTTCCTATAACATCTTGGGGGGGAGGGGATTTAAAAAAAAAGCGTTCAGCATTAAATGAATACCATCCCGCAGTCAAACTTGACCTCATTAACTCATTAAAACGGGCACCTGCTAAATCCAAGTAATTAAATAAATTCAAACGTGTTTCCGTTAGCATCTGGCGGTGGGGCAATGGTTAACGTCGCACGTTTTTTTTTCACACTTTAATTTACAACTTTGCCTCAAGGGTTCGGGTTTGATCCTCATACTCACTTTTTACCCCCCCCCCACACACCTACAAACACCCGGGCAACGCCGGGTACCTCTCGCTAGTATATATATATATATATATATATATATATATATATATATATATATATTTATATATATATTGCACATGCCTGACATGCAAACACATATATCAACCACTGAGTTATTTAAAAATCAAATCCAGCTAACATACGTCGTGCGCATATATATATATATATATATATATATATATATATATGTATATATATAGTCATCCACGTACAGTACTGTTTCGCTGTTTCACAGCTCATCAGTGCGGCTAGACAGGCAACTGCCTCAAAGCAGGATCGAAACCTGACCGCCCAAATGGCAGTCAAGGTTTCTCACCATTATGCTATACGGCTGCTGCTGTGTGGGTAATGAATTAATGATGTTTTTGACATCGTCCAAATGCCTGCGCTTGACTTGTTTTACACAAAGAGCGTCGCTTAATACGTTAATGGCAGTTTGTATATCTATATCATTTCCCGATAGGGAGCATTATAGTCATCCACATACAGTACTGTTTCGCCGTTTCACAGCTCATCAGTGCGGCTAGACAGGCAAAACCTAACCGCTCAAATAACAGTCAAGACTTCTCACACGCACACACACACACACACACACACACACACACACACACACACACACACACACACACACACACACACACACACATATATATATATATATATATATATATATATATATATACATATATATACCAGGTGTGTAGAAGAATAACTTAACTTGCATTTGGTAACATTTATTTGTTTTGTATTTATTCATGTCTTTTTACTTTGTTTACTATTCTGGAAAATTATCAGAGTTTTTCACAATCATTTCATTTTAGATTGAAATGATGCTGTTCCGAATAGAATTTTAATGTGTTGTATTACCGGCTATGTGTTGGAAATTTCATTACCACACGTTCAACATTTAAAGCCACCGCGTATACCTCGAAGCGCTCAAACTTCAAAGATTTTGATACTTTCGGTTGCTTTCACCGTTTAGCTTTCAAATATGCTTATTCCTCGAGATTATTCGATTGAACAGTCCGAAGAATTCCACACACTGATCTGAATTTCCACCCACGTGATACTATCGGCGTTCCACCCAAGTTTTGGGAAGTGAAGGAGAAAAAGAAAAAAGAATTATGACAAAAGACAAGAAGAAATAAGTTTATCGGAGCAAACAAGAATAAAGGGAACGGGGTTGGTGGAAAAGATAATGGATAGGGAATTGTTCAACAGCACACACAAATGAAAGCTAAGGTTGGGTTGTGCATCAGGGTTGTGCGGTGAATCACAACAAAACGACTTGAAATATATTTAGCATTAGAATAAAATAAAATACGCATCAAGTGCGCTTGAAAGCTAAATCACAACGCAATATTAGAAAAATAAACAAATATTTTAGTTGCTTGAAATTAATAACATAAATATATTTCGGAGCTAAACTCCATCCTCAGTATGTTATTTTCTTTCTTTCTCCCTCTTTTCTTTTCTTCTTTCTTACCATGTTGTAAAGTTGGAGAAAGAAAAGTCTGTTTGTAAAGAGCCGCGCTTGTATCTCTGCGGTTTTGTATTTTGAAATGTTGGAACAGTGCGTAGGCAACGCGAGAATAATGTCAAGAGTGTGAGTTCCATATAGAAACGTTGATTTAATTTGAATAAAATAAAATACGGATCAAGTGCGCTTGAAAGCCAAATCAAAATGTAATATTAGCAAAATAAACAAATATTTAACGTTAGTTTGCAGGCACTTTGAGAGAGTGACAATTAGTTTGACAATAATTAGGAACTGTTTACGAACAGTCTTGGGTTTACGACAGTTGAGGTTACTGAACGAACGCGACTAGGATGATAACATGTCATGTTGTGCCGCTGTCCTTCGAAATGTTTCTGTAATGATTATTCAAGTGGTGGAAAATTTCAGAAACCTTTCCAACAGCCCATAATAGACAAAGGTCACCATTTAAAAGAAATACATTTTTAAATGATATGAACAAAAACGGCAACCCTTTGTTCAAACAATAGTAACATTAAATTTTCATAAATATTCTTTCCTCTTTCTTTTATCAACCTTTTAAATATGGAATATATTTCTGCCGCCGTCTATATATACGTCTCACATGAGATCTATTTTCTTTTCTAATCTTTTAAAAATACTTGGCGCTGCTGAACACCGTCACGAATTTGTATTTCTTTTATTTAGTTACTCATTTCAATTTGAAATACGTTCGCAAATTATATGAATTTTATATGTTCTTCTTGTTATTGCAGAACTCTGGGCTTATTGAAAAACTGCATCATTCAAAGCAACTGCAAAAAGACTGTATTCGATAAGTATGTGTTATCCCTCGTGCAATCCCACGGTGAGCATCATCTGTTCATTCTCAAGTGTTTCGGTAATTGGAAGGTCAAAATGTTTTAGAGGACAGCTCGTTCATAGTATAGCCCGGGGATTGTTACCGAGTTGATCCGATGTAATTACTTACTTTTCTTTACTCTTTTTTTTTTCTTTACCTCAAACAAGGCACAATGTCATTTAGAACGTAAGGGGCTACTATTTAGGATCGTGTCTAACAGGGGACTTATTTCCAGTCGGTATGTATGTCTTAATTAGCCAATCATATTCCTGTGAGGAGGAACCCGGATGTACTCATATGTATTTCGTCAAAGATAAAATGCAAAAAATAATTGACAGCTATTGAATGACGCAACTAAAAATTAAAGTTTTTTTTGTCATTTTGAAATGAATTGTTCCAAATCAAATAAATTGTCATACATAAAATCATGGCGCCTCGTCGACTTAACCGGTTTAAAAGTCTACTCTGAACTTTGATTTTATTTGAATAATCCAGTTGCTACAGTTTCAAATAAAAAAAAAAAATAAGCGTCATCCATTATATCTATTGGGGGAATATTTGGCTCAGAATTATTTTACGAAAGAAAATATGTTAAAAAATGATTTAAATTGTCATAATAAATAAATTACAGGTTTTATTTTCACAGTAGTCGAATTGATGTATCATCTCCGTAATGTATTAGCGAAGTTTCTTTTTAAAGACTTTTTTAAAAGATTCTAAGATTCTAGTATTTTCATATCATATTATCTTTGTAAAAAAGTTTGTTTTATAGAAGGGTGTTTTAGAACGTTCTTTTAATATTATATATGGAATATCGTAACTGGTATTACAGCGTTACGCATCTAAGAAAATAAACTTTGCATTAAAAGAGAGTTTTGTTGAACTTCTTCCATTTATAGATTTTTTGTTATGCTGTTGATCCTGTCGTCGTCCTAGAGGCTTCCTTGGGAAGGTTAGCAGGAAAACTCACAAAAAGACGCAATTTATATATTGTTTCATTTTCTTAGCCCTCATGTATTTTTAAAGTAATAAGAAAGAGGAAGGAGATAACTTGAGGTAACTTTCTTTGTTATTTACCAATCTATATAACGGACATATATTCGTGCCTCTGTGATGTATCTAAATCGGTACATGTTATATAGCGTCTATATCAATGAGTGTGTTTATATATATATATATGTATATATATATATATATATATATATATATATATATATATATATATATATAAAATTTAGTCATTCAATGAATTTAAAAATTTATGACCTGAAATGTTTAAATTTCAAATACAAAGATTTTTATTATTCTATGTAAGACAAAGAATACACTTGAAATATTATAACTCCTTATCCTATAGGATTTCGATGTCTACCATCTCTTCGGAGGAGAAAATATTAGCAAATAGTTATAATGGTTTACACCTTATTTGCTAAAGTCATTTGATAAAGTTCATTTGCTCTATCTTGTATATCGAGAAATTTTTATTTAGGTGGGATAGTACTTATAGAATATTACTGCCAGTAATATCTTGTAAAACTTATACTCACAGGTTTCCATACCAGTTGATTGTTAGATAATTTTATTCTGAAGAATATATATATATATATATATATATATATATATATATATATATATATATATATATATATATATATATGTATATATATATATATATATATATACATATATATATATATATATATATATATATATATATGTATATATATATATATATATATATATATATATATATATATATATATATATATATATATACTAGCAAAGATACCCGCGATTCACGCAGGACTTTGTATGTTGTAAGACCTGCACCAAATATGACCTTAACCTTTGTCCTTGACCTTGAAGAATGGTGTGCACCATCCCTAGGTCAGAGATCATCATTATGTCGGTTTGGTTATGATTGGTCTAATGGTGTGGGCTGTAGGGGGTTTGTATACGTAGGCTATGACCTTTACCTTTGATCTTTACCTTAGAAAATGATGTGTACCATCCGTAGGTAGGGGAACATCATCATGTCAGTCTTGGCCATGATCAGTTCACTGGTGTGAGCTGCGGAAGAGTATATATACATAGGCTATGAACTTGACATTTGACCCTAACCTTGAAAATAGTGTGCACCATACCTAGTTCGGAGACCATCATCATGCTAAGTTTGTTCATGATTGGTGCAATGGTATGGGTTGTAGGAGATTTGTACATACACACGCGCACGTGCGTGCGCTACTACTTTATATATATAGATATGACTGTCTCCAAATGAAGGCTTATCTGTGATCGTATTCATACCGTGCGTCTCATTTTGTCATTTTATGCAAAATGTTCATCTTTTCTTTGTCGTTTAAGTTGTAATCTGTAAATATTCAAACAACAGTTCAATATTGGGGGACAATAACGAAACGAGACAGTTCTTTAAATAAAAGAATAATTAACAATTTCCTGTTAAGGGTACATAAGACAAAGGGCACATACCTTCTTTCATTTTTTTTTCTCTTTCATAGTTCTTCTATAGTTCCCACACGGCAAAAATAATTCTTTCTCTGAAAGAAATCGCCATGACATGAACTCTTCTGGAGTTTTCATGCATTTCTCTGGCGTCTTACATTGTCTCTAGTTAGCCAGTCGAAATGCCTCTGCGACTGACGCCTAGTCTGTCTGCTCTCTCTCGCTCTCTCTCTCTCTCTCTTTCTTAGCTGAATAACCTGTGTATATAAACACTATTCCTTTGTTTGTTAACTAATGTCATCGGTCAATCTTATTTTTATTCTAAATTAAATTTTGTTTTGCTAAAATTAAAATTCCAATCTTCACTATATAAATAAACTATGTGCCATTTTATTGTTTATTTTGCTGAAACTAAATTTCAACTGCCGTTGTTGTAAATATTTCTTCCTATTGTTTCATTTTTTCAACATTACTTTTTTACTATTGAAACATTCTCTATTGAATATTTCCTATTTCATAACACTGATAATCGCAACGAATTTCGCTTCAATTAGGTCACCCAGCGTTTTCCGGGATAACAATATTCAACAATTTGACTTGTGCACATATTCGAGAGAGCTTCACTATATGCTTAGAAACAAAATTCTGCAATCTGTCATGGTCTTGGACTAGTCTTTTAGCATACTAGAATTACACTTTTCTGATCGATCACTCGTTTGGTAATCACTATCTTGACCTCTCTTCAATTAAATCTTTATATACTTTATTTACATAGTACCTTCATTTTATTTTTAATGTTTCAGGGTTGGTCTACTCACTGCTTCGGTTGCTTGGAAAGCTGGGTAGAAAGTACCAGTCAAGAATCCGTTCTTGACAATCATCCCGACTGTCGGACCGAGGTAAATCGCCTAGGAATTAATTGGGAGGTCCGCCCTCTCAGGCCTTGCCACCCGACTTTCGGTGGGGCAACTTTATTGCTTGCTGCCCGAAGCGCCCCTACCGGGGAATGCCGATGGGATGACTAAGCAATTTTGTTAAGCTAGAGTGCCCCTCCTTTAGTGTACATGACCTAACAAATCATACCTTGCTGTGGTGGGCAGAAAGTATATATCTAATTTCTTTACATAGCTGGAGTCTGACAGCCTGAAACATGCCAAACCACGTTATTCTCACTCTCTCCTTGTTTTTTGGGGAGGGCGGTATCTGAACAACGTCGTTGATGGATCTGTTACTAGTGTTATATAGTTTCATTATTGTTATTCTTTGTTATTATAGTTGTTAGGATTTTTCGTTGTTATGAAGTCTTATTAAAGTGAGTCTTAGTAAGAGAGTCTTATTAAGTGAAATGTTGCGTTCTGTGTTCGTGTTATGAAGAGATTCATATATATATAAAATGTTCATACTTAGAAGTGTTAGTGAGGAGGTAGTGTTGAGACAGTCTTAGTGTTCACATTGTAGATATGAGATGTTGAGACATTGTGTATGTAAAGACATTTTAAAACACATGATATATAAGACATATAATGACAATTTTCACTTTACCTTTTTGGTAGAATTGCAACACAAAAACGATGTTTATAAAAACACATGATGGGTTTATTTCTTCTCCGACCGGTCGTGGTTTTCTTAGTCAAGAATTCAAAGTTTTACATTCTATGTTTCAAAGGTGACCGTCTCGCTTCCAGACGTTCGACTGTCCATGTCTGGACTCCAGACTGTTGTCTCTCGTCCTCAGACTCTCTTTCAGACTCTCTCTGCTTAACTCTAAAGTTTCTAACTATATCGAGAACTTTCCATTTTCCATGACGTCATACACATGTTAAAACATGTGTCTTCTTTCACGTGTTCTGGAAATGCGTGCCCAAAACTTTTTCTTTGTTTACAAAAGGAATTTTAACCTATTTTTCCAGTAACCTATATTTCCAATATGTTAAAAACATGTTTATTAAATTATCCTATAGTTGCCTTCCTTTTCTTAAAATTATTTTATCTCTAAGCTAAACAATGGTTTGTTTTACATTCCATTTGCTAATTCTCTCTCGTAATCTATTTCTAAACCTAAATTACGAGGTTCGAATTTCGTCTATTCTATTTCATTTTCACTTTAACTAAATCTCTCTATATTTATACTTACATGAAAAGGGGACAGCCCTTATCATGTAACACTAGTAAGTTTCTTTTTTATGTCTGCATTTCTTTACCTATCTTGCAGAGTTACTCCAAGTACAGTTCTAAAATATTTCATTTAAAAGGCATGCTCTGGCATTATAATACATATTTCATTTGCATATATCACCTGCACCTATTATTGTTTTAATCAAATTGCTTTTTTTCTGTTTCATTTTTTTTTTTCAGGTGACAAGTGTGACGTCTGCAAGGTAGTTAACTGCTCAAGGCAGATCCTGATGTCCAGCAAGAATATGACAGTATGTCGGTAAATACATGCTTAAACAACATTTCTTACATTATCAATTAAAATGATGTCAAATTATAGATCTTGATTAACTAAACTGCCTCAAAATCACAAACACCTACAAGGTTCCTTATAAGCAGAGTAACTATATGACTTTCCATGTAAACTATAATTTAGTAGCGTTCTTTTATGCGTATATTTATTATTGGATAATGTTTCTTGTACTGGATAGACGTGTAAATAAATCGGAAAGGTATGTTCAGTCCTAATAAGATTGTTTGAACCAGGAAAAATTGAGTTTGAACGTCAATTAAGTATAATTATTTTATTACTTCCGCCAAAGAAGTTATGCATTCGGTCGAGTTTGTTTATATACAGTTTAGCACCCACACCACCTGACTAATTATCACTAAACTTTGTCAAAATATCTGTTATGGTCTAACTTTGAACTAATTTAATTTTTTGACATCTTGGTCAAAGGTCAAGGTTACAGAAAATTGAAAGTCACACATTTGGCCATAATTTCGATTCGAGACATGTTACTTGACCCATATTTGTAGTTAAGTAAGTTCCACGTCTCATTTAACTTTGACCGTTAAGCTTGACCTTGAAATTTCCGGCCAACGTTAAAATTTTGACGGAATTTTAATCACCGATTTTTCCAAATTGGATTATAGAACTAATACTCTTTAAGACCACTCTACAAAATTTTAGCCTGATCAGATAAATATATGTCGAGTCGTCCAATGAATTAATCATAGTTCTCAATCCTTTCGTAATTCTGAAAATCTCAGTAACCTTTATAAATGTTACATGAAGTTTATCCGAAAAAAAAAAAGAGACAAAAATAAGTCACTGAAATAAATCGGTAACAATTTTTTGTTGAAGTAATGTAAATACGGAATTTGTTGAATGTATTGAATGTTTAATGAGGGTGTTGGTTCCAATGTTGCGAGTTACATTGTCAGTGAAAAAGATTAGGAATAAACATAAATTCAAAGCAGGTATTATATGATACGTTTGGACGGATAGAGAGAATAAATTTTATTCAACACAAGCAAAGAATTATGGGATATTTACAAATAATTAAGAAATACAAGAGTTATCGGACTTCCAACATCCAGCATTATTGAAGTGTACTGAGATCTGAGTTACCTCTCTTGAATCATCTTAGCCAATGTTATAAAGTATGTGATATCCTGACCGGAATTAAAAAAAAAAAAAAAAAAAAAAAAAAACTCAGCCCACCTACGTGGGGGAATTTAAAACGATATCCGTTCTCCTTTTGGCTGGGACTTGAAATCCATCAGACACACCTCGATTGGGTCAATCCTTGTATGATTTTCACAAACCTGGCCACATGAGGCATTATTATTTTTTGGATTGTTTGTTTACTAATATTTAATTATTTATTAACATCAAAAATACAATAACGCTAAGTATTAAACGATTTTTTAAAATTCCATTAAAAATACTTAACTACAAACTGAAATGACTTCATTGCATTCCAGACAATGTCAGATAGGCATAAATAGTTGAATAATATAACATTAAAGAATACATAGAAAATATTAATAGAATAATCTAATTATTTAAAATCTGGCTTCTGAATCAAAATAATCTAGATACTATTTAAAAGTTATGGTGTTTTTGTAGTTTGTATGCCCGAACGCAAATAGAAGCATCTGATTGGTTGACAAAAAGGAGGAATAGGCAGAGCAAACATTACAAAGACATTAGTTTTACGATGTCAATACTCGAGTTAGAATCTCATATAAATATAAAAGATATTTTAAAAACTAAATACGTTTTATCAATTTAAATAAATATTTTTTAACAAAGTGATTCTCTTTTAATTATATGGCAAGAAAATATTTGGCATCATTTCGAAGTGCATTATTTTTGTTTAAACATTATTTCTAATGTGTTTTGCGATATTCACTCTCTCGTGCACAGTATTTTTTTTTAATTACATTTTCACCCCAAACAAGGCACATTGCCACTTTGGTGTAGGGGGCTACTATCAGGGGAAACAACTACTGGGGTACTATGTAGGGATTTGGGCAGCAAGATGTTGGTTCACGTTGCAATTGAACTTCTGCATGTCAGTACAGTTGGGGAAGCAGTGACCTGGAATGGAATTCCAAAGTCTAGCGGCTCTTGGGAAGAAACTACTGGAGTAGAAAGATCTTTTACATCTAGGGATCTATACAGTGTGGGGGTGGGATTTTGCAGCTTGTCGGGTCTGTCGAGGGTGTTCACGTTGTGGGGGCACAAGTGCTTGCAGTTCATCAGAGCATTCACCATTAAAATACTTGTAGAACAGGCAGAGGGATGCAACGTTTCGTCGATGGGACAGAGGCTGAAGCTTAGATGCCAGTTCAGGGCCTATCAGATTGGTGACTCTTTTTTGAACCTTGTCAAGGAGCGAGAGACTAGTAGCCGATGCCCCCACATACTAAGTAGCGTAATTTTTCCACGAAATTTCACACTTTTCTTCACACTAACGGTAAAGCGATAGATGATAGATAAATATGGAAATTGGCATACCCAGGTACCGTAACAACGGAGAGTATATAAACTAGCATAGAAATATTTATTGGTGTCATTTTGAAAAAAAAAAAAACGGTTCGGAATTAATTCCATTTTTACAGTAGTCAAGCTAAAGTATCATCCCTTAAATGGATTCGCGAATAGTTCTTTTTTTTTTCAATTTTTGTTTTAAGATTCTTTTCATTTCATATTATCTTTGAAACAACGTTTGCTTTATACAAAAAGATTTTAGAATGTTCTAATATTATCTATGGAATATCATAAGTGATATTGTAGATTTACACCGATAGGAAAATGGATGAAGGGTTAACGCGTCGTGCATCAAAAAAGGAGTTTTATAGAAATTCGTTTGTAGATTGTTTTTGTTATAGTTTCGATCCTGTCGTCGCCTGAGCGGCTTCATCGAAAGAATCAATAGCAAAACGCGCAAAAAAGAAACACAATTTATTTGTTTTACTTTCCTGTCGCTTATGGTAATGATAATACACTTAGCCAACATGTGACCAGCTAGTGTGCGGTTGCAATGGGTTTACTCAAAAGCGAGTATGTGGGTGTCAATTGCATGATTGTCTCAACAACAACAAAACTCTATACATGTCTGTCTTTCCCTCAGTCTGACTGTCTATACAGGGCGTTCCAAAGGTCTTGGGGGCCACATTTCAATTTCATATCTGCTTTAGTGAAAATAAGTCTGATGACTTCATTTTCCAACAGGATGGGATGCCACCACACTGGAGCCTCAGAGTTAGACTATTTCTGAACACAACATTGCCAGACAGATGGATTGGACGATCTGGGCAAGATGACCTCCCAGATCTCCAGATCTCACATAGTGCGATTTTTTGTGGGGGTTTGTGAAAAGAATTGGTCTATGTGCTTCTCATTCAAAGAGAGGTGGATGAGCTGAAGGCCCGAATAACAGAAGTTGTTGCAACCATTAACAATGCAATGCTGAGACGCGTTTAGCAAGAATGAGCTTATCGGCATAATTTGTTTTGGGTGATCAATTGTGCTCACATTGAATATTTTTGAGTATTCCGTGAAAAATTTCAGATTACAGATACGTTTTCTCGAGATATTCAATGTTAAAATGTACCCAAGACTTTTGGAACACTCTGTATATTTATCTTACTTTACGTTTCACGTCATTGTTGTTTTAGTTTCTAGCAAATTATTTTTTTTAATTCCAACTCTAAAATTGATTTTTTTTTTTTCATTTTTTCTAACCAAATTCTTTGTTTTCAATCAGCAAATTCATTAAACACCCAATGTCTATTTTGGTAAATTCATTAGATGTGTGCCGATAATCGATAATCGATAATCGAATTCCCTAATTCTAATATTATTTGTGTTAGGATTTTATTTCTCAAATGCGTAATTTTAAACTTCTACTTCCTATCAGTGCACTTGAACCAGTTATCCTCATTGCTATTGTTTATCCCAGCTTTTAACCAATACTTTTTCTTCTTATCCAGAGCTATTAGTGCAATTACAAAGTGCCATACAGATAACAAATGCAATAATGTTGTGAAAGAATATCCAACTTTCTTCAACATTTGCGGTAAGTATTTCGAATTAAACTAGTTTACAAAAACATTTCTATTCTCTTAAGTACATATATGAATTAAATATATGAATTAAATATATGAATTAAATATATGTATTAAATATATGTATAAAATATATGCATTAAATATATGAATTAAATATATGAATTAAATATATGTATTAAATATATGCATTAAATATATGAATTAAATATATGAATTAAATATATGCATTAAATATATGAATTAAATATATGCATTAAATATATGCATTAAATATATGAATTAAATATATGTATTAAATATATGCATTAAATATATTAATTAAATATATGCATTAAATATATGAATTAAATATATGCATTAAATATATGCATTAAATATATGAATTAAATATATGCATTAAATATATGAATTAAATATATGTATTAAATATATGCATTAAATATATGCATTAAATATATGAATTAAATATATGTATTAAATATATGCATTAAATATATGTATTAAATATATGAATTAAATATATGCATTAAATATATGAATTAAATATATGTATTAAATATATGAATTAAATATATGCATTAAATATATGCATTAGATGTATGCATTAAATATATGAATTAAATATATGAATTAAATATATGCATTAAATATATGCAGTCAATATATGAATTAAATATATGAATTAAATATATGCATTAAATATATGCATTAAATATATGCATTAAATATATGAATTAAATATATGTATTAAATATATGAATTAAATATATGCATTAAATATATGAATTAAATATATGTATTAAATATATGTATTAAATATATGTATTAAATATATGTATTAAATATATGAATTAAATATATGCATTAAATATATGTATTAAATATATGAATTAAATATATGCATTAAATATATGTATTAAATATATGAATTAAATACATGAATTAAATATATGCATTAAATATATGAATTAACTATATGTATTAAATATATGAATTAAATATATGAATTAAATATATGTATTAAATATATGAATTAAATATATGTATTAAATATATGAATTAAATATATGCATTAAATATATGCATTAAATATATGAATTAAATATATGTATTAAATATATGTATTAAATATATGTATTAAATATATGTATTAAATATATGAATTAAATATATGCATTAAATATATGAACTAAATATATGTATTAAATATATGAATTAAATATATGCATTAAATATATGAATTAAATATATGTATTAAATATATGAATTAAATATATGAATTAAATATATGAATTAAATATATGCATTAAATATATGTATTAAATATATGAATTAAATATATGAATTAAATATATGAATTAAATATATGAATTAAATATATGCATTAGATGTATGCATTAAATATATGAATTAAATATATGCATTAAATATATGAATTAAATATATGTATTAAATATATGAATTAAATATATGCATTAAATATATGAATTAAATTTATGCATTAGATGTATGCATTAAATATATGAATTAAATATATGCATTAAATATATGAATTAAATATATGAATCAAATATATGCATTAGATGTATGCATTAAATATATGTATTAAATATATGAATTAAATATATGAATTAAATATATGTATTAAATATATGAATTAAATATATGCATTAAATATATGAATTAAATATATGCATTAGATGTATGCATTAAATATATGAATTAAATATATGCATTAAATATATGAATTAAATATATGAATTAAATATATGAATTAAATATATGCATTTAATATATAAATTAAATATATGCATTAAATATATGAATTAAATATATGAATTAAATATATGCATTAAATATATGCAGTCAATATATGAATTAAATATATGAATTAAATATATGCATTAAATATATGCATTGAATATATGTATTAAATATATGAATTAAATATATGAATTAAATATATGCATTAAATATATGAATTAAATATATGAATTAAATATATGAATTAAATATATGCATTAAATATATGTATTAAATATATGAATTAAATATATGCATTAAATATATGAATTAAATATATGAATTAAATATATGAATTAAATATATGCATTAAATATATGTATTAAATATATGAATTAAATATATGAATTAAATATATGTATTAAATATATGAATTAAATATATGAATTAAATATATGAATTAAATATATGCATTAAATATATGTATTAAATATATGAATTAAATATATGCATTAAATATATGAATTAAATATATGAATTAAATATATGAATTAAATATATGCATTAAATATATGTATTAAATATATGAATTAAATATATGAATTAAATATATGTATTAAATATATGAATTAAATATATGCATTAAATATATGAATTAAATATATGCATTAGATGTATGCATTAAATATATGAATTAAATATATGCATTAAATATATGAATTAAATATATGTATTAAATATATGTATTAAATATATGAATTAAATATATGCATTAAATATATGAATTAAATATATGAATTAAATATATGAATTAAATATATGCATAAAATATATGTATTAAATATATGAATTAAATATATGAATTAAATATATGTATTAAATATATGTATAAAATATATGCATTAAATATATGAATTAAATATATGAATTAAATATATGTATTAAATATATGCATTAAATATATGAATTAAATATATGAATTAAATATATGCATTAAATATATGAATTAAATATATGCATTAAATATATGCATTAAATATATGAATTAAATATATGTATTAAATATATGCATTAAATATATGAATTAAATATATGCATTAAATATATGAATTAAATATATGTATTAAATATATGCATTAAATATATGCATTAAATATATGAATTAAATATATGTATTAAATATATGCATTAAATATATGTATTAAATATATGAATTAAATATATGCATTAAATATATGAATTAAATATATGTATTAAATATATGAATTAAATATATGCATTAAATATATGCATTAGATGTATGCATTAAATATATGAATTAAATATATGAATTAAATATATGCATTAAATATATGCAGTCAATATATGAATTAAATATATGAATTAAATATATGCATTAAATATATGCATTAAATATATGCATTAAATATATGAATTAAATATATGTATTAAATATATGAATTAAATATATGCATTAAATATATGAATTAAATATATGTATTAAATATATGTATTAAATATATGTATTAAATATATGTATTAAATATATGAATTAAATATATGCATTAAATATATGTATTAAATATATGAATTAAATATATGCATTAAATATATGTATTAAATATATGAATTAAATATATGAATTAAATATATGCATTAAATATATGAATTAAATATATGTATTAAATATATGAATTAAATATTAGAATTAAATATATGTATTAAATATATGAATTAAATATATGTATTAAATATATGAATTAAATATATGCATTAAATATATGCATTAAATATATGAATTAAATATATGTATTAAATATATGTATTAAATATATGTATTAAATATATGTATTAAATATATGAATTAAATATATGCATTAAATATATGAATTAAATATATGTATTAAATATATGAATTAAATATAGGCATTAAATATATGAATTAAATATATGTATTAAATATATGAATTAAATATATGAATTAAATATATGAATTAAATATATGCATTAAATATATGTATTAAATATATGAATTAAATATATGAATTAAATATATGAATTAAATATATGAATTAAATATATGCATTAGATGTATGCATTAAATATATGAATTAAATATATGCATTAAATATATGAATTAAATATATGTATTAAATATATGAATTAAATATATGCATTAAATATATGAATTAAATATATGCATTAGATGTATGCATTAAATATATGAATTAAATATATGCATTAAATATATGAATTAAATATATGAATTAAATATATGCATTAGATGTATGCATTAAATATATGTATTAAATATATGAATTAAATATATGAATTAAATATATGTATTAAATATATGAATTAAATATATGCATTAAATATATGAATTAAATATATGCATTAGATGTATGCATTAAATATATGAATTAAATATATGCATTAAATATATGAATTAAATATATGAATTAAATATATGAATTAAATATATGCATTTAATATATAAATTAAATATATGCATTAAATATATGAATTAAATATATGAATTAAATATATGCATTAAATATATGCAGTCAATATATGAATTAAATATATGAATTAAATATATGCATTAAATATATGCATTAAATATATGTATTAAATATATGAATTAAATATATGAATTAAATATATGCATTAAATATATGAATTAAATATATGAATTAAATATATGAATTAAATATATGCATTAAATATATGTATTAAATATATGAATTAAATATATGCATTAAATATATGAATTAAATATATGAATTAAATATATGAATTAAATATATGCATTAAATATATGTATTAAATATATGAATTAAATATATGAATTAAATATATGTATTAAATATATGAATTAAATATATGAATTAAATATATGAATTAAATATATGCATTAAATATATGTATTAAATATATGAATTAAATATATGCATTAAATATATGAATTAAATATATGAATTAAATATATGAATTAAATATATGCATTAAATATATGTATTAAATATATGAATTAAATATATGAATTAAATATATGTATTAAATATATGAATTAAATATATGCATTAAATATATGAATTAAATATATGCATTAGATGTATGCATTAAATATATGAATTAAATATATGCATTAAATATATGAATTAAATATATGTATTAAATATATGTATTAAATATATGAATTAAATATATGCATTAAATATATGAATTAAATATATGAATTAAATATATGAATTAAATATATGCATAAAATATATGTATTAAATATATGAATTAAATATATGAATTAAATATATGTATTAAATATATGAATTAAATATATGAATTAAATATATGCATTAAATATATGTATTAAATATATGAATTAAATATATGAATTAAATATATGCATTAAATATATGCATTAGATGTATGCATTAAATATATGAATGAAATATATGAATTAAATATATGCATTTAATATATAAATTAAATATATGCATTAAATATATGAATTAAATATATGAATTAAATATATGCATTAAATATATGCAGTCAATATATGAATTAAATATATGAATTAAATATATGCATTAAATATATGCATTAAATATATGTATTAAATATATGAATTAAATATATGAATTAAATATATGCATTAAATATATGTATTAAATATATGAATTAAATATATGAATTAAATATATGCATTAAATATATGTATTAAATATATGAATTAAATATATGCATTAAATATATGAATTAAATATATGAATTAAATATATGAATTAAATATATGCATTAAATATATGTATTAAATATATGAATTAAATATATGAATTAAATATATGTATTAAATATATGAATTAAATATATGAATTAAATATATGAATTAAATATATGCATTAAATATATGTATTAAATATATGAATTAAATATATGCATTAAATATATGAATTAAATATATGAATTAAATATATGAATTAAATATATGCATTAAATATATGTATTAAATATATGAATTAAATATATGAATTAAATATATGTATTAAATATATGAATTAAATATATGCATTAAATATATGAATTAAATATATGCATTAGATGTATGCATTAAATATATGAATTAAATATATGCATTAAATATATGAATTAAATATATGTATTAAATATATGAATTAAATATATGTATTAAATATATGAATTAAATATATGCATTAAATATATGAATTAAATATATGCATTAGATGTATGCATTAAATATATGAATTAAATATATGAATTAAATATATGCATTAAATATATGCAGTCAATATATGAATTAAATATATGAATTAAATATATGCATTAAATATATGCATTAAATATATGCATTAAATATATGCATTAAATATATGCATTAAATATATGAATTAAATATGCGCTTTTTTGTTCATTATGTTTTTTTTTTATTTTATGAATCAGAATTTTTTTTAGATGAGTATTGCCTATTTTTATTTTTTGGCTTATTCGAAATATTATTCTTATCACATTCGTTATTTGCACACGATTTCAGCGATTGAAATTTTCGACCTTCTTCGGGTGCATTTTTTCGAACTTGGGAACCCTTTAGTCGAAAACTGAACTTTTTTTGTCGAACTCGTGACTCAATAGGGAATTTCGAACTTTGTCGTTTATTTATTCCACAAGATCAGATTAATTTTATTTTCATGCAAAGGAACATAGAGATAAAGAAAGAAAAACAAGGTACTTTCGACGTAACAATGGTTATTTTATATTATTTTTTTACTAGGGGGTCACCGCTTATCAAGGTCTAGCAGCCACTTGTGGATAACGCTTAATGGGTGTCGGGTAAGCAGTGAGAAAACATCGTAATGATCAGTAACGGTGGAACTTGGTTAGAGTTTGATTATTTAAGAGGTCGGCTCAACAAGAACTTATTTACATTAGATTTGAAAACAACCATGCTATAGTCAGATGGAGAGCAGCCCTGCGGTATTGTGTTCTACAGATGGACAGTACTAGGAAAGAAACTTTTCTCGTGGGCTTTTTGTTTAGTTTTTGTCACTGATAGGGTGTAAGGGAAATTATTGACAATTGTTGTAGCCAGACGAGTATTTGTTGCGAATGTTTTGCGCGGGAAGACCGTTGAGATAAAGCTTAAACATGTAGAAAATCTATAACTATTACTGCCATATATGAAGTAGACTTTTCTGTTTTATTGATAATATACTATGGAGATGGTAAGAGGAATCATAGCTTTGTATATCTAGTCTGCAGCCGAATTCCTCTAATCACCCACACAGTAGTTCAAAGGCGTACAAAGGTAGCATTAGCCTTTAATATCCTGCTGTCTATTGCATCGTATATGAGTACTGCCTATGGCAGGATACCGTGAAAATTCACTTAAACCGTATATGTTAGACACACCTAGAAACTAAAACATATTTAGGTGACCTACCTCGGTAGATTGATGAAAATCAAGTGGAAAGATAAGATACCAGGCACAAAGGTTTTTGCCCAGTCAAACCTCCTGTCAGCATGCATCATGTTGCAACAGTGTCAGGTTCGTTGGACGGGATATATATGCTGCATGCCAGATTAAAGATAAAAAAAAAACAGTTTTTTTTTTACCGTGAGTTGAACAATGACAAAAGAACTGTAGGAGAACAATGAAAATGATTCAAGAATGTCCCTCAGACACCTTAGTTTTTATTACTATTCGTGATAAAACCTAGGCTAGGACAGATATTCTTGGCATACTGCAAGCTACAGGGGGCACGTATGACCCGCTATATATATATATATATATATATATATATATATATATATATATATATATATATATATATATATATATATAATTTATTTATACAAACATTAATGGCTACATATGTGCATACATGTTTCTGTAATCACCTGCATTGGGGGATTACACCTTCAGGCCAAGAATTACCGCCGAGAACTGATATTTTAAACAAAAACATTTTCTTATTTCGTTTACAAAGTAAGAATGTAACCTGGGTGGGAGTTATAAGCGGGGGGGGGGGAGGACAAGTGAGGTCTTTGAAGATAATAAACATCTTCTTCTTTATTTCCCTTTCTTTTTATCTATCCCATCTTTTGGTTTTTATGGCATAAGGTACTTGAGAATTTAGCAATTTTGTCTTGCATTCCGTAAATTAAAAACACTTCTTATGGTCACTGAGTACTGACTGGTGCCTTTTAATCTACACCCATCCACACACATACATGTATACACCCCCCACACACAGAGACACACACACATACACACACACACACGTGAATACAGATATTCAGAAGCGGATATATGCTGTTCGTTTTATTTTACTCACACACACGCACCGAAACTAGGCAATAACTATAACTACGCCAGAATAAAATTAAAATTAAAATTAAAAATAAGGTCAATAAAACAAATAAATAGAACAAAACAAAGCAAAATAAAAACAAAAAAACAATAAACAAACAAAATAAAAAAAAACATAACCACGAAAGTTATCAAAACTCCACATGTATACATATATATTAATATACGTATAAATACTTACACCTTGCTACACCCGCGCATATATACACACACACATACATACATAGACATATAATGATCATATACAGTTATAACATGTTTACATCTATACCTACATACATAGTAATATCCATATGCGGAACCTCAAACCCAGACATCCATGTACACAATTGGGTACCATACGTCATGATTGTTATTATATCAAAACTAATTTTAATCCCACTAATAATCCTAATAATAATAATTCTTGTAATATTGATGCTACTAATGACACCACCAATATCAATAATAATAACAATAATAAGACTGTACGATTGGGAAACCCAAAACCCGTGGACCCCAACCGGATACACGTCCCCACAAATCAACCCATATATATATATATATATATATATATATACATGTATATATATATAGATATACACATATACATGCACATACATATACACATACACACATACACACAACATATACATATATATACATACATAAATATACATACACACGTACACACATCTATATATATATATAAGCACACATACATATATATACGTATATGCACATATAGATACACACATACATATACACACACGCACACGCGCACTAGCATACATACAATAAATACACACATTCAGACCATCCGCAGGTGCAGACAACATCCCCATCCCCTCGTATCTCCAAATCTCCACAGACGTATACGAGACACATACACATATAGATACCAACACAGACCCACGCATACACCCACATACACACACATGCGCAGGGACACACAGAAACTCGCTCACTCACAATGCAGGAAAACACAGCAATACATGCACAAATGCAAAAACCTTTTTCAATAATAATAATAAGGTGCCTTTTTACTTCAGTAGTGTGGTAACCCCTTTATATATGAAACAGCATGTCACTACAGTCCACACGGGTGTACATATACATATATAACATACATACATATACACTCAGACACCCATACATTCTTGTAATATACATTGCTACAACTATCATATACGAGACAGCCTATTTAATAGTTCAGAAATATATATGCATATATATATATATATACATATATGCATACATATATACATCTACATCCATATACATATACATAATACACATACACACGCATATATACATACACAAACATACACGCATACATAAATACACTTATACATACATATTTACACAAAATACAGACATATATATATATGTACACTGCCACCAAATGATACATCTAAAATAGAAATAGACATGAACTCATTTACTACATAATTCTCTTTTTCTATCAAAACTCCACACGCATAGTTATATTACCCGCCCCCACCTGCTTGTTACCTTTTCCTAAGTTGTACGTTTTTTTTACTACGTAAAAATTTATAGTGAATTCAGCTTGAAGTTCATAGGTCTATCCTCATATTAAGCAAGCACTCTTTCGATGGTTATACATAAGATGTATAACGATACAATAATAATATATAATAATATATGACCGAAATCAGAGTATTTAGGTTATACAAACTGAGTATAAAAGCTTATATATTGTAGTACTTACCTTCATCTTTATTCATTTCCCCTTATTTCTTTATTCCCTTTTCCTTCATTCACCCTTCATTCCTTACTTTCTTTTATCTATTTATTCATTCATCCTTTTTTTTTTATTAATCTTCCTACCCAGGTATATAAAGATCATATATCCATACATGCACACACCCAAAAATATCCATATGCATACACTATTACGAGGTTTACCGAAAACATTCTATTACTCGTTTGGTTCAAATATAGTTTCATGCAGGTATTTATTTAGGTTAGTAATATTATAACTGCTTGATGAAGTAGAATATTAAGCGACTTATGTAATTCATACGGGTAGGATCATAGTTGCGACCTCACTTATCCTCTTTGGGGGGTATTTGATGGGGGATAGTTATACTCATAGTTGTTCTGGTCTACTAATTTAGAGTTCTTTAAGTGCGTGTATTCTGGAATGTTTGCAGGATATAGCAGTTTCTTGTTTAATATTTAATAATTTATCCCTATCTTTAAACCTAGTTATCTCAAGTTTTTCTGATAAGCATAATGGGCATGGTGAGTTCAATGAGTGGCAAGTATTAGCCCTTCTAATAATCTTCCATTCTATACTAGGTGTTTTATTTTCTCTAATAATTTCCAGTAATATAACGATAAGGAAGTGTCCTTTTCATTTTCGTTTCGGAGAATAATGGGCAAAAATGGGCAAAACGACTTTTTCGGGGTATCAATGGGATCGCTGGACTCTGCAGAGGCAACAGATCTCGTTGGACTTTATATCATTTATAATTTAACAAAGTATTATTGATGGAAGGGACATAGGCTTATATCGTGATGATGGGCTAATAATGTAGGGAAGAGAAAGTGGAAGCCGATTTATAGAGAAGTGTTCCCAAATAAAATAATCTAATGAGGCTAAATGGCATGAACATGGTGGTCAGTTGACAGGTTTATTTCGTGAAATCAAATGTAAATGAAATAAATTCACAGAAGTTGCAAAAGATGTTTGAGTGTCAGTCTTTTCAGCATAAATTGTCAAATCAAGCTGAACTAAAAATAACCGATAGTTGCCAAATCTGCAATTAAAGAAAATAGAGTTGTCAATTTAAAGTTCGACGCCCCCCCCCAAAAAAAAATCGCCCCGTATAAGATGATGTCGATTTTCCAAAAGCTCTGACCGAATTTAAGTTCCGGACATATTAATGTATATGTGTATTAACGTTTTATTTTTCTTGTTTTTGTTGTTTTTTTAATGTTTTTTACCGTTGAAAGTGACCATATTAAAGTAATTTTCGGAGAAACTGCTATGCAAAGATTCCAAATTGAAACTAACACTGCCTCCAGTGCACTGATGTTGATAATGACTAATTATGGGATTATACATATTTTTCAGACTCCAAAGACGGAAAAGACGGCTTGAAATTCGAAAACCAATTGTTAAAAAAACTCAGGGATATTTGGACCGCAATGAAGACAAAAGGACCGAAAACAAAGCCTGCCAAAAAGTAATATATATATTTAAAAAAGAAAAGAAAACACGTGGATTCTTGCAACAAAGAAAGAACAAACGGATAACTAGCTCATGACGTCATGGAATTAACAAACAGTGTTACGTCATGGTTTTTGTTTATGTGCCTTGAGAAATAAATCTTATACTCAGTTTCTATTTCCTGAAAATGCGTTGCGTGATTTAATACAAACGGAAGCATACATATATGATAAAGCTCCATCATTCCAGTAAGTATAGGAGCAATTGGCCAAATGGAATTTTTTTAAAAAAATTACGCGGGAAATATACCCGGCGAACCAAGTGCAAGAGAGATTCAAACAATTGCACGTATAGGGATGGTTAGAATCTTCAAAACGATCTCTTGGTTTAGAATATATGAGATAGCAGGTGAATGTTTGGTATCCGGTAAGATGCCTCATCCCCATCTTGAACAAACTTGTATTAAAAAAAATTGAAAAAAATAAAATAAATAAACAAATAGTATAAACATATAATTATGGCAACTAAGCTACACAGAAAACTTTTTGAGAGAATTTTCCGGATAATTGCGCGAACTTACATCCATACATACACACACATATAATAGTATTAAAATATACTTATAGCCAGTAAGGTACATGAGAACATTTTTGGTGGAAATTTTCAGGCTAAAAGCATGGATTACACACACACACACACACACACACACACACACACACACACACACACACACACATATATATATATATATATATATATATATATATATATATATATATATGTGTGTGTGTGTGTATGTCTGCACTTTTAGCCTGGAAATATCCTGACGAATCCTCACGAGGATGAAACGGGGAAAATTCTGTGTAGCTTAATTGCCATATATATTTTTTCTAAACTTACAATCTAGTTCTACTCGCGTATTGAGCACTGTTGAACTAAATACTGAGACATCTTGCTGCTCAACTCCCTACTTAGTATCCCTGCAATTTATGTAAAAAGATACATAGTAGTAGCGCCCATGCATCAAAGTGGCCAGGTTAGGGTTAGGGTTAGGGTTAGGGGTGAAAATGCAATAATAAAATAAATAATATTTTATGTAAAAATACGAAATAATATATATATATATATATATATATATATATATATATATATATATATATATATATATATATATATATATCACATACATGTATAAACAGAATATGCGCATACAAACAAAAATAACACGCACAAATTCACGCACACATTTCGTACCATTTAAACATCTCCGACGCGTGCACACGCATAAACAGAATTTATCAATTTGAACCCGGCAGCAAGCAGGCGCAGTTTAAACTAACATAAATGATTCCATTGACTAGACATGGCTTAAAATACAATCCGCATACATACCCGTATCACAGTAAATTATCATTACACGCACAGCTGACAAGGAAGACAGTACAGAGTAGCACACATATACGTATTCACTTCACTCTCACTGATACTAAATAATAACTATATTAAATTCTATATCTTCAGTTGGAAGCCATGTTTAGTTTCAGAACAGTTTCCGATGGTTAGTTGTTCTATACAAGTCCTGGAGATGGCTGGTTCTCAGTAGACAGTTATTTTGCACAGGTTCCTGACTTTATAATTTTGTAGCCACAGAGCAAAAGATTCTTCCCGTGTTGACACAAAAACATATGCAAGGTTGCTAAAAAAAAGTTTAATTTTTATGGAACAATTCTAGTTTCTGATTGGTTGGTAGCAGAACGTGAATTGATTTGATTCGTCAGTTCCTAGCAGTATCGTTTATAAATAGAATCTCCCAACTGTGAGGGACCATACCCTCATTATGAATCAAAAATATTGCACACATCTACCACTTACACACAACATATCGGTAGCAGAAAGAGTTGACTATCTCCAGGATGTTTTCATCTAATATCATCTCTTTGTGGAAATAACCGTCAATAGGGCATATTTGTTGTTTTGCACAGGTTCCTGACTTTATACAGAGCAAAAGATTCTTCACGTGTTGACACAAAGAAAACACATGCAAGGTTGCTAAAGAAAAGGTTTAATTTTTATGGAGCAATTCTGGTTTCTGATTGGTTGGTAGCAGAACGTGAATTGATTCGATTCGTCAGTTCCTAGCAGCATCGTTTATAAATAGAATCTCCAAACTGTGAGGGACCATACCCCCATTAATAGTAAAAAATATTGCAACACTATACACACAAACTTAGATAAAACTAGTAGGGAGATCCGACGTTGCCCGGGATCGAATGATCATCAACGACTATTTCACACTCCCATATTTTTATTGTCATCGAAATCGGTGAAATTGTCCATTTTTCAATCAAATCGATTCATTGTCTGCTCTAGTTTGGGATCCATTGCGGTGCACTGGGAGGAAGCTTTACATGCTTCTCGTAGTGACTTAGTCCCCAATACATTGTAGCCTATATTGCACTGTAGAGAATCTTCTTTTGATTTTATAAAATTATTTTTATATATAATGGCTTGCATTAAAGTTTAAAATGCAAAAGTCAAGCACAATGGTTAAATTGTACTCTAAACAGAAACATTCATTTCGTAAGCGCCCCTGTCATATCATAGAACCTACTGTTGATTTTATATGCCTGCTTGATTGGTGATAATGGCTTGAATTAAAGTTTAAGATGAAAAAGTCAAGTATTATGGTGCAGTAGCGCTTTAAATAGAAACATTCATTTCGAACGTTCCCCTGTCATAACCTACTATTGATTTTATATGAAAGACCTTTCTACTTGTGCGGTAATAAATCTTCTCAAATGCACTTGTGATGTTAGGTTGTGTACGGTGTTAACTTTGGTTAAAATCGCCTGCTACTTTTTATTCATCGAATTATTTCGTTTACCGATACCCATCGAAGACATTCCATTACAAAACCTATTTAAGAACACTGCCAGACACATAAAGTACTTTTGTGTGAAATTTCATAAAAATCAGCCCAGCTGTTTTTGAGTCCATAAGAACGAACTCACATGCACGCACACGCACGCACGCACACACACACACACACAGTTCCTTTTATATAATAGTAGAGATAATTATAAGCGATCTTAAAACCATTTAAACAATGAAATGTATTGTTCTTATCTCAGATTAAGCATCTTTAAAAGAAAATCCTCCAAATCAATTATAATAATCTATTATAGTTAACTGGGGGTTTAGTATTCTTTTTGTTTGTTTGTTTTTATTACCTTATTTAATCCAAGACAAGGCATATTGCCCCTTGGAACGTAAGAGACTACTATTTGAGACCCTATCTAACAGGAGACAATAGGGAGTTGAACAGCAAGATGTCTGTCCACATTACATTTAAACTTCTGTAGGCTAAGATAAACAGGAAAGCAAGAAACAGGGAGGGAATTTCAATATTTAGTAGTCCAAGAGAAGAAATTATTAAAACAGAAAGTTTTCCGATATCTAATGGCCTCAACAGTGAAGGGGTGGGTTTTTGCTGCTTCTCGGATTAATCGGGAGTATATACATCAGGGAGGTTTAAGTGCTATGAGTTCATCAGTGCACAAATCCTTAAAATACTTGTAAAATAGGAACAGAGATCTGACATTGCGATGATGAGACAAAAATTGGAGCTTGGCCAACAGTATGGAACCTATTAGATTTGAGACTATTTTTGTGGTATATGCACCAGCCTAAATATGGCAAGAATATTCAATGCACAGGCGAATTGTACATTTGTAAAAATATAGGTACTCTAAACAAGTATTAAATCCAACCGGTATATTAATTTTATGCATATAAATTTGAATAACATGGAAAAAATGTTTAAACTTATATTACATATAATTAAAAAAAATCATACATTATGAAACTAAAAATCTTTAAAATAATTAAAAATTAAAAAATATATAAAATATGGCAATTACTTGACTCTGCTGTGTGCTCAGGCTTTTTGGGCACCTGAGAGCAAGCAAAGTCCCATACAAAGCGAGGGTATCTTTGCTAGGATATATATATATATATATATATATATATATATATATATATATATATATATATATATATATATGAGAGAGAGAGAGAGAGAGAGAGAGAGAGAGAGAGACAAAGGATACGAACCAATGAGAGTTTTTTTTACCCGTTTCTAAATTTTCCATATTGCATTGTTATGCATTTTTCTCTTTGAGAAATTCTTGGTTTTTCTCATGAGTCCAGGGAATAAAATATTAAATATTTCCATACAAATATTCGTTGTTCCATGTGAACGAAACAGATCTGTAAAATATATTGAAGTTTTTTTGTTTTGGAAAAAAGAAATGGTTGGTAAGATGAATAAAAAATTGGACGTTCGAATATAGCAAAATTCTTCTGTCTGGGAAATTAAAAATGTTGGTCAGTTGGCCTTATATGCGAGATCGTGACTTTCTGTCACTTGGTCACTCTAAGATCGTCTGTATTAAACGTTAAGCTTCATTAATGTTAAAATTTCTATTAAGTTTGTGGCGGTGAACGGTGGCCCTGGGTATGTTTCTTGCTAATAGAGTCAAAGGTGGCTTCCTGGCAGGATATCAATCTTTCAACCAGCGTTGATCGTCATCTCTTGCGCTGATGCTTGCTTAAGCATGAAACACTAGTATTATAATACAATTGTATATACGTATAAAAATGATTATATATAAGAATTTTGATAATTTAAGAATAAAACTTTGGACTTTTGAATATAGCAAAATTCTTACACACACACACACACACACACACACACACACACACACACACACATATATATATATATATATATATATATAAGAATGTGGCTATATTCAAAAGTGCAAGGTTATATTCATCTTACGAACCATTTCTTTTTCCAAAATCAATGAAAAACTTTAGTATATTTAGTTCAGCTCGCCTCATAATAGTTGTCAATATATTATTTAAAGCTATACATAAACATTTCCCCAATATAATATATATTATTCATAGGACCAGTATAAAAGTAAGTTGGATAACATGCAATGAAAATACATGAACAACAAAACAATTAGCAATAATAGCAGTAATAGTGATATTAATGCTAATAATATCACTAATAGTGTCAATTATGTAACTGTTGAATAACAAATAATTGCCTACTAATGAAAAAAATGTATAACACAATGTCATATACAAAACAACAGAAAATATGATTAGCAACAATAAATAAAAAGTATACACAGGGATTACGGATATAAATTCAAATATATATATATATATATATATATATATATATATATATATATA
>NC_136484.1:47335609-47380609 GCF_053919585.1 Euprymna scolopes
ACACTCCATAAACCGTTAAAATAAATCCTCACACAGCAGCTATACACCCCCTATTCAACCATCACACATTTACCCCTTAATCTCAATACTATGTTAAAGACAATTTATATTCTTATATATCATACTATATATAATAAGCTTCTCCTTATTTATTTAGAATTCATTAAAGCTTCCCCTAACACTCTATAATTCCTCTTAATCTTTTTCATCCCTAACGAACCTTACGCTAGACGCCGCATCCCCACCAAGCTACCTAGCACCTTCTCTACTCTTCTGATGAGAAGTGTTAGGCTTCGAAATGCCCTAGCATAAAGAGTCCCTTCTATCCCCCAAATTTTGCCTGTATTCCATTATTCAATAAATGATCCATTCTATATCTACCTATATATAGTTTTGTGTCTTCATTTCATTCTCATGTTGTCCTATTATATATATATATATATATATATATATATATATATATATATATATATATATATATATATATATATATATATATATATGGTCAGGTTTGAGATGTTAAAAAGCCGGGACTGATGAATACAACGAGCTTGTTTGATAGTGCTCAATAACAAAAGCTAAATATTTTTTTTTATTTTAGAGTAAACAGTTATATATGGCCGCTACAAACAGCCATCTGTTTCAGTCAATGAGACTTCCTCATGCGACCCTGAACCCATCGACGCTACAAAGAAAAGGGGAAAAAAGGGAGCTCTTAAAAATATAAAAAGTTGCGAACTCTCTATAAATCCACAGTTCCAGTCAAATTATAACCCACTTTAATCATTTCATATTTACATCCAGCTGTTAAACTAATTTTGAATAATTTTACTAAAAGGTTGAAATGCGATCTTTCCATATTGTTACCCTCTTTTTTAAAGAGCTCGCAACTTTTTATAGTTTTTTTTTTTTCGAAGCGCTCCCTTTTTCCATTTTTTCCCCTTTTTTGTGGCGTTGATGGGTTTAGGGTCGCCTGAGGAATCTCATTGACTGAAACAGATGACTGTTTGTAGCGACCATATGTAACTGTTTACCCTCAAATAATATATATTATATTGTAATGACGAAATATATTAGGATGAGGCATAACTATATGATAGGTTTTGGAAGAGGGGGGAGATGGTGCCGCTATATAAAAATATTAAAAGGAGTTTAGTTAAAAGTAGCACCAGGAAGGTTGTAGCTATAGTGTAAACTAAAGGGGAGATTAATGGCGTGTATATACATACATACACACATATATATATACATATATCAACAACAACAATAACAACAACAATAACAACAACAATAACAACAACAATAATAATAAATAAATAATAATAATAATAATAATAATAATAATAATAATAATAATTTAGGAAGGTTATGTGGAAGCAGGTATATAATAAAAGTAGAGTTAAATTCAAGTCTGATGTTTATGAAAAGTTTGTGTTTTGAGATAAGATGGGCTTCCGAAATCCTTGAGTTACCAAGGTTTCTAACTGAAGTTTGAATGCTGATCTGGATATTTCGATAGGTATTGTCGCAAGAGGTAATGTGTTTGTAGAATGAAGAGATACGAGTGTTCAAACGTTCATTGATGTACAGGTGTAAATATTTGGTGGTCTTGCTTATATAAGAGTTACTACACTTAGGACATTATAGGTTATAGACAACATTGGTATGTAGACGAAAACCCCTGTTAGAAATTGAGCAATTGGTCATGGAGCCGTTTTTTTTTGTTTTTATTTTTTTACATAGGCGTCACCAGATTATCAAGGCAAAGAGGCCACTCAAGGATAAGGGTTAAAGAGTGTACAGTAGAAATTAGACAATATAGTAATCATTAGTAATGAAAATTTGGTAAATTTGATAACTTATATGGAACGGCTCATCAAGAACTTATTTACGTTAGACTTGAACACAACCATATTGTAGTCAGCCGGAAAGCAGGAAAACGGAAGACAATTCCACAGGCGTGCAGTTCTAAGAAAGAAGCTTTGTTCATGGAATCTACGTTTAGGTTTAGGCACAGATAAAGAGTGTGGGGGGAAACTATTGACAGTGTTTACAGCTAGACGAGTGTTTCTTGTGAAAGTTTGGCGAGGGGGTACCATAGATTGAAGCTCAGTCGAACACTTTCCATGAAAATAACGATACATCAGAGACAAACTCGCAACATCTCTTCTGTGAGATAGAGGTTGCAAGGAAGAGAAAAGGACATCTCCTACGAGGCTACGAAGTCTATTTTGAACTCTATCAAGGCAGGACAAGTCCTTTCTAGCAGCTCCTGCCCAGATGTGGCAACAGTATTCCATCCTTGGACGTACCTGGCTCTTATATAGATAGAGAATAGCATCAGCAGTGAGATATCTACCGGATCGATAGAAAGATCCCACCATTTTTCCAGCGGTCTTGGCAACAGATTTGATGTACGTGTTCCATTTAAGATCAGGAGTAATGGTCAAGCCCAGAAGCTTGTCAAAATTTGAGGCTTCCTGAAGACGAGAGCCATTCATTTCAATTGATGCCAGATGTGGATAAGAATGTTGATGATGTAAAGAGAGAAGCTTGGTTTTAGATGCATTAAAAGTAACCAGCCACTCCTTACCCCATTGTACTACGTGCTCAAGATCAGAGGAGAGAGAATTGGAGAGAACTTGGTCGTTTACTGTCTTAGATGTGCTACCATAAATGGTAGTGTCGTCAGCATAAATGTCTACAAATGATGTAAGGATGTGATTTGGAAGATCATTAATGTAGATCAGGAAAAGAGTTGGTCCCAGGATGGACCCCTGAGGGACACCGGCATTAATACTGTGAGCTTCTGATTTTTGCCCCTCAACTACTACTCTTATGAGCCTATCAGAAAGAAATGATTTAATAATTGAGAAGACATTTCCAGCTATACCATAGCTAGCGATCTTATGAAGTAAACCTTTATGCCATACCCTATCAAAGGCCTTAGATATGTCAAGAGCAATTGCCCTAGAAAGGTTGCCTCCGTCGAGAGATTTGCTAATTCTATGGGATATAACTGTAAGCACATCTGCTGTAGATCTAGCAGAACGGAAACCATATTGAGTGTCACTAAGAAGGCTATTTTTGTTGAGATGGTTGATTACTTCCGTATTTAACACAGATTCCAGCAACTTACTCATGACGCACAGGAGACTTATTGGCCTGTACTGAGAGGGGGACGAGCGATCACCTGAATTCTTAAATACAGGGCATACTGATGAAATTTTCCAGGGAGATGGGAAACTATTCTCCTTAAGACAACGTTTAAACAGTTTTGTAAGTATGGGCGCTAGTTCAGGTTGAAGTTTTTTGAATACTATAATTGGAATACCGTCAGAACCAGTTGCTTTACTGGAATCAAGGTTTTTGATTAGCTTGGCAACATCACGTACAGATATACGTATATCACATAGTGTGTTTTCTGATACAGGAGGAAATATTGGGCGTTGGCGGCCTTGATCGCAAAGGGTAGAATTAGATGCATATTGACAAAGAGTTTGGCTTTGTCTGATGCTGACGAGATTACCTCAGGTCCATTGATAATAGTTGGGATGGAGCACACGCTTCTGTTCAGGATTCTGTTTGCTATTTGCCAAAACTGGTGGGAACCAAGCCGCTGCTCAGCTACTTTAGACTTAACAGATTGAGCATACAACTCTCTTGCGTTCTTTATTACTTTCTTACAATGGTTTCTGGCAGTCCTGAAAACGGCTTTAGTTTCCATACATCTATTACGTTGGAAACAGCGGAAAAAAGTGATTTCTGTGCGCAATGGCAGCAGCACATTCTGGAGAGAACCATGGCTGGCTGTTAGGTTTTTGCTGAAACTTTTTCGAGGGTATGAAACGGTCAATACCTACAATTAACCATTCCGTCAGGTTTAATACTATAGAGGACACATCCTTTTTAAACATGGAATGCAGAGGTAGATCAGATATAAATGTACGGAAGCTATCCCAGTCAGCCTTAGTGTATCGATATACTGTACGATGGAGAGGTACATCTGGGGACTTAATACATTTCATTTTTATCTTAATTGATACAACAGAGTGGTCGGAAGATCCAAGAGGCGACAGAACAGAAACTGAACATAGTTCAGGGCAAGTTGTGAGAAAAAGGTCTAGTAGGCTCGCATACTGGCCGTCATTGTCGGGCACACGGGTGGGTTCTGAACAATCTGAGTGAGGTCATAGGCAATGGAGAAATCATGACAGAACCTCCCCTCATCATCGGTCTTGTTTGAGTGGGTCAACCATTCAACGTTGTGAACATTGAAGTCTCCACATACATAGGTTTCAGATATGTTGGTAGTGTGTTGTTTTTAAGAGGTGTTGTCGTAAATAGGTACCAGTGTGGATGAGTTGGGTTCTAGGTTCTCATTATGAATGGCCTTGAAGATTGCAGTTGTGATTCTGTCATTGATGAAAAGTAGTTAGAGGAAGCAGGTGTAAGAGAGGTTGTGATGTCTGCGTCTTTTTATTGTTGTTGCCGGATATGGTTGAAGTAGGGTAATAATTGACAGAAGGTTTGGTGGAAGTTGTTGGTAGGTTTGGTTTTGTCAATGGTGATAGAATATTTGTTCCGTATGTGAGTAGTTTCCTCTGCCGCCCCAATGGGGCCACACGTCCACGCGGTGCCTTTTATATCTCCCTTACTTTCCTTTCCCTTCACTTAATGTGACATCACTTTGCGCACGGTTTCAGTCATTTGCATATGTGTCATGCGGTTATTGCTGCTGCTACTACAAGCGCTACCGGCTCTGTTGCATAACAACGATAATAATAATAATGATGATAATAATATTAATAATAATAACGCACACTCACGCATATATATACATATATATGTGTGTACGCGCATATATGTGTGTGTGTATGTATGTGGGCGTGTTTTAAGGCAAATGTTAGTTAATGCCTATGCGCAAACATGCACATGTATATTGATACATGGATATTTCGCTTTCCAATTTTTATTTTTCTATTTGTTTGGTTGTTTGTTTTTGTTGATTTCCTAATCTTTGAGTATTTATTGAGATCAAGCAAACAAAATATCCCTGGAGGATAAGTCAACCATATTGTTAAATCTGAAATGCTACCATTCCCAAGCGTATCCTCAACCCCTGGAACGCCCACGCCAAGACAACTGTCTCGTGAGACAGTAAGCAGTGACAGGCGTGGCAGAATCTAGAGAATACAGGGTTAAGGGGAAAGATGGGGTTTTGGAATGTTGATTCTATATTTGGCTCCAAACCAAAAGCAAGGATTGGCATAAAGGGATGGAATAGAAATATGATCCGGATAACTCAGACCAACAAAATTGCTGAAGCATTTCCGGTGTATTATTCCTGTGGGACGATTAAGAACCTTCTGATGCATTTTTGACTGATTAATTAAATTAAATTAATTATAGAATAATGAAAATAAATTAAGAATTAACACATTTTTGTGTGATAAAATATCTCCAAATTTTATTAAATGTTTCTGAGCAACGAGACAATAAAAATAGAAAATTATTTCCCGCCGGATGTTCTCGATTAGTGAAATTCGAAGGAACTCGTATGTCATTCCTTAGCAAAAAGTAAATGCTCATTGACATTACACCGAATAAACCCCAGTTCAGCTTTTGTGGTACAACATGTCACGAGAATTACACTGGAGACATAGAATGGAAGTTGAGAAAAATCTATTTCTGTCGAACACGTGCTAAATTCACAGACAAGCATAAATACTTAAATATTTATTACACACACATATCTATCTATCTATCTATCTATCTATCTATCTATCTATCTATCTATCTATCTACTACTATCTGAATGCCCGGCGTTGCCCGGTCGTACAATACGTTTAAACATGATATTTTAATTTATGCAGATTGCGCATGTACTATTATAGAATAAATCCTCTATTGATTATTGTATATTATAAGGAATAATTTGCAAAAGAAAAAAATGTTTTAATAATAATGATAATGTTGTTTATCAAATCCGTCTGTGTTTCTTTATAGCACGCCAAAAGCACGTCAGCTGATATTTGGGCTTGATGATCTTAAAAATAGTCTTTCTTCTCTTATAGATAATAATAATAATAAGAAGAAGAATTTTATAGGGGAATATTTTACGTTACACTGGTGTAAATATATTCTCCTGTAAAAATTATTTTTATCTATAAGAGAGACTATTTTTAAGATCGGAATTTTTTCGATTTTCGATACTTATCGGGTAATTTTCTGTACAAAACACATCTAAAAACACTGCCAGAAATATAAATTACCTTTGTGTTAAATTTACAAATGATAGGCTCAGCCGTTTCGGAATATATAAGGAAGGAATTCACACACACACACACACACACACACACACACACACACACACACAAAGTGACTTTTATATAATAATAGAGATTATATAAAAGGAACTTCGTGTGTGTATTTGTATGTGAGTTCGTTCCCTTTGTATTCCTAAACAGCTGGGCCGATTTTTTGGAAATTTCACACAAAGGTACTTTACGTACCTAAAAATGTTCTTAGATAAGTTCTGTATCGGAATGTCTTCGATAAGTATCGACAATCGATAATCGAAAAAATCTGTTGAAAGGATGGAACAGGCGATTTTGACCAAAGTTAACACCTTATACTATACTTATATTTCAACATCACAAGTGAATTTGAAAAATTTTATTACCACACAAGCAGAAAGGCCCGACATATAAAATCAACAGTAGGTTCTTTGATATGACAGGGGCGCGTTCGAAATGAATGCCTCTGTTTAGAGCACAATTAAACCATCTGGTGTTCTGATTTCCTTGCTCCTCCCACACCTCTCCCTTACAGACTCCCTACCTTCATTGAATCTCTTATGCCACTCAAAAACTGATGCTAGATTCATTAAAGATAGTCCAAGAGTGGTCTGAAGCATTCCATAGATTTTTGTGGCATTTTTACTTAGTTTAGAACAGAATTTTATTGCATAACGTTCTTCTAAAATGTCCTCACGTCCAGATTGCATATTTGAAATTCACCAGCTATGACAATCAGGCTTTAGTAGGGTGCATTCCAATTCCTGCTGTATATGCTCATTTGAATCTGAAATTATAAAAATCGGTCAGTCATCTTATAAGATGTATAACAATAACATATTAAATTTTCAAGTGCCTACGACAATTTTAAATGACTGTACAAAATAAGTCTGGAAACTTGTTGGAGACATCTCGTATACTGACTGCCATTGACAGTTTTAAAACATAGAAAATGTAGAATCGAGTAATATTCTACCTATAGTAATAAAAAAGAAATGGCAAATCAACATAACCGTATTAGTTATAACTAGGGCTATGACAACAGAATACTCTTTCCATTCTTTTAGCTCTCGGTCAAAAGAATGGAACACGCCCTCAAATACCTGAAATACTCTGCATTAGCAAAGTGGCATTTAAATTATGTTTTGATAATATTGATACTTTTCTCCCGTGAGCTCTTTGCAAACTTGTAAACGAAAGATCAAGCGACTTTTAAAAATGGTCCTATTTTTTAAATTGTTAGATTCAGTCTTTTTATATTCGTTATAACTAGTCTCCTTGATTTATCGTGTGAATATTGGGTCTTTCTTAAAAGTAGGAAATTGGAAGTTAGATAACATTCCTTCTATATTAAAAAAAAAAAACTTTTGTCCTCAAATACATCACACACTCTGTATAATGTAAACATTAAAACCACGTGTCCAATTGAAATGAATATCATTCAGTTTCATTTATATTATGTTACAGGTGAATAAGTCCAAACTGCTTATCAACCGAAGGGTCTTTTAAAAGTCGAGTCTTTGTTCCAAGCAATAAAGCAATTAGCATTGAAAGATGATCGGTGACTTTTCAAAAGCCGTTTTCTAATTAACTTTCTTTCTTTGGAATAAAATGGATAAACGAAAACAATGGCGTTGAAAAGGGTTTTCTTTATCTAGTATGTTTATTCAACCTAGATTTGTGTTTTCATAATTCTTTTTATTTTTATGACGATATAAACAACAAAAAAGCTCGTGTTGTCTCTATACTTGAATAATATTAACAAATATCGATCACAACAATTGATTGATTTAAGGCAAAAAGGTAATTAATTGATTTGTAGTAAATCTCGTTAGGAGGAAAAAAAAAACTAGTAAAAAAGGCCACATATTCATATCGTACCGCAAGCCACAGAAGGGGTAACATTTGTTGAACCTGCATGCCGTGAAGAACACGAGAGGAAAAATACTATCAGAAAAAAACAAAAACAAAACAAAAAAAAAAAAAAAACAGTACTGTCAGCACCTCTAGTAGAGAATCATCCCACAGGTGTCTCACGTGCGGGAGATACTTCCGAGCTTGAATCAGACCGACGAACCATTTCCGGACCCACAGACCCACGCATGATCACGGTAATTTTCACAAGCGATTGATTCTACTGCTGCTGCTGCTGCTGCTGCTGCTGATCATCATCATCATCATCATCATCATCATCATCATCATCATCATCAGTGAAGCTGATATGAACAATCCCCAGAACAGCTGTCTTTGACAGTAGAAAGACTACCGACTTATGTACTGCACCTGCAGTAGAGTAATGACTATCGCTTATCCTAGACAAGTATGTGCAGACAGTGACGTGAATCGTGTCTGTTTATGGAAATTATTCGTTTTGGTGATCAATGCATGACATAAAATATACGGTATTACGGTATTATCACGTTGACTCACTGGTTCCAGTTAGATCACCGAAGTTAAGCATTGTTGAACCTGGTCAGTACTAAAATGGGTGAGGATTTGGGAATACTAGGCGCTGTATGTTCTCTTTGTTTATTTCAGCGTTGTTTCCAGTTGTCATGGAGTTCTCCTTGCCACTGGAATCTATTTCACAATTGAGCCCATATCATGCATCACCTCTCCAGGATGATCAGACGATCTTCATCGTTCAGAGAGACGAATATTCACATGACATTTTGCAATCGATATGAGCAGACATATTTTTTCTATTCAGTTAGTTCGGCGACTTATCCGCTACTTAGTTGAAGTTGGTTTCTGTTGTAAACTCGCTTCCTCGTTGCAATAACCAGTGATTGCCAAAGGTTGCATCAGATAAAGGCCGATTGACCTTTGGCTTTCTGTAGGTCCCGTTTGATTTCACACGTGAGTTAGGATACAAGTTGGGTACCTTACCAGAATTTACACCGAATTATAATTGAATAATTGTAAGACTGAGAAAAATCTTAGTGGATATTCGATTGAAAAAAAATTATATGACTTATATATTTGAATGGTTTTGTTTAGATCCGAGGTTACTGAGTATAATTTAGAGTTATAAATTAATTATTAGTCCAACACGTAGCTCGGGGAATGTAAAACAAAATGTTGTCTTTTTTTTTTTAACGAGACAACTACATTGAAAGGTTTACTTCGACGGCAGAAAGTTGAACTGTGAGAAAAAGAAAATAAGAGTTGAAGATTCTTTAGTTGTCGCAGGTTGGCCAGCAATTATCTTCAGGCGAAGATCGTCGATACTGGAGCGTCTGTTGGATGGGGACAGGAAAGAGAGAGAGAGAGAGAGAGAGAGAGAGAGAGAGAGAGAGAGAGAGAGAGAGAGAGAGAGAGAGGAGTCTTTTCGATGTTTGCCGAGTTCTCTCTCTTGACTAACCGAGATTCCCAAAGGGGCTAAAAATTCCTTAGGAAAGTGATTGAATCAATGCGCCCTGCAAGCTGATTGGTCAGTGCGTGGTCAAATTGGTCAGTATAATCATTGTTTCGCGAGAGGAAATAAATCTACAAATTAACTTATTTAAGGAGCCAGTGAATAATGTTATATTTTACTGAATTCATGTAGAATATGTAATTTGTAGAAAATAAGAAGAACGGCTGACTAACTGGAGTATACATGCTGGCGAATGAAGATATATTTTCAACATTGGATACACAGAATATGTATTACAGGGAACTTATACTAGTGGAGAGAAGGGTTCAATTGTTAAAAAAGCCTTCCTCACTAAAGACTAAAGAGCTCCATGTTGTCAATTCGTCACCACCATGGTAGTTACTAGACCTATGGGTTGGGTCGTGAAGGATTTTAAAAAAATTGGAAATTCAATTAACTTTCTTAAAGTTATATATTTGGATTTTATCGTCACTGGATTATTTATCTTCCACCAGACTATCCATTCATGTGTAATCGCCTTTTTCTTCACCATATTCCCTCTGCTTCACTTTTTTTGTTTTCAAGTAAGATATTTGACTTACTTGTTTCATCAAATACTTTTGCATGCAAAATCCGATCCCGCATTTTGCTAATTGCTACCCTCGAATGAGAAGGAAAGTATTTCTTCAAAACTCCGCGGATTAAGGACTATCCATTTATGTAGTGTTTCCTTTTCAGATTAAATATGTTTTTAACTCATTTCAAAGTGTTTTTAACATGTTTTCTTAACTGTTTGCTCGTATATATATATATATATATATATATATATATATATATATATATATATATATATATATATATAAGTGACCGTGCTAGCACACAGAAATATTTATATATATATATATATATAAGTGACCTTGTCTGTGAATGTGTGAAACTTCTCTACATCTCTTTCTGAATATTTGGTCTGAATATTTGGTCAGACTGGAAAGTTGATACATAGTGTATTTGGCCCTCGGAGACACTTTCGATTAGGTATTTAGCTTGTATAAATAGTTACTAAGGGATCAAAATTGAAAATATATGTTGACCTTGACAGAGGTAAATCGACTAAATTTTGAGCATGCATACATAGAGATTTTTTTTTTATCTTGAACTCGTTTAATTTGTACCTTTTTATTTTTTATCTATCTGTCGATAGCTCAAATGACAACATCGAATGTTGAAGCGCTAGATAACGACTAAGGTTGGAGCGCTGAATGTTTTGGTTTCGATTTCAGGCAATGGCACCGGAGGCATATTTGTTTATTTAATTTTTGAAATCAATACTATATATATATATATATATATATATATATATATATATATATATATATATATATATATATATATATATATATATATATATATTGGGTACAATAAAAAAAAAGCAAAATAGAATTTGCTCTATAATAATAATAATAATAAATACGAAATCGGCATGAATTAAAATATCCTATTTAAGCGTATTTTACGATCGGGCAACGCCTGGCGGCCTGCTATTGTATCTAAAAAAAGTTGAGGCGACGAGTGAAAGGGATATCGTATTTGAAATCAGTAAAAGTTAGAACATATTTTACGCTTGACCAAACATTTTGCTAAACTAATATAATTGCGAAACATATGCTCGAAACAAAGTCCATAATAAATGGGCGGTTGCAACGATGAGTAACGTCTAACATTTCCAGCTTTCCATATTCCATTAAGTCACATTTGAAAAGATAAAGAAATGCCAATAAAACCTTTACAAAGCGAATCATGAATAACAAGGTAATGAGACCAATTTCTCGTGGTATTTACAAATAACATTAACTTTCCAACGCTTGGAAATTAATGAAGAAAACGAAGGGCGAGTTAATTTTATATGAATAAATGGATTTTAAAAATCCATTAATAAAAGACACTATGACACACAGAGAAATCAAATAGTTATTCAAAATGTAACATTCTGAGTTGTATTATATGTTTCAATCATATATACGAGGCGCCTTAAATAAGTTTCCAGATTTTTTCATATGGGCACTGTTATTGATAGTACACACATGAAACTCAAGTCCCCTTCAAAGTAATCTCCTCCGGCTGCAACGCACTTGTATCGTTCTAACAACTTCTGGGGACCCCACGGAAGTCCTTTTGTGTGAGTATGTCAATAATCCTCGTCACAGCCTCTTTCATCTTCTCAATTGTCTCATAACGACAGCCTCTAAGGTTTTCCTTGAGCTTAGGGAATAACCAAAAGTCACAGGGAGCAAGGTCTGGACTACAGGGAGGGCGCTGGACTGTCTTGATGCCTATGTTAGTCAAATAGTCTGTGACAAGGATGGGATTGTGGACTGTTGCATTCGCACAAATCTTTCACATTTTCAGTTCCTCGTGAATAATTGTAAGTACAGTTCCCACACTGACATCAAACTGTACACTTATTGTCTCTATAGACACACGGCGATCCTTATTCATGAAAGTTTTATTTGGCCAATCAACTCTGGTGTTCTAGTTTCCTCACTCCTCTCAGGCTTCTCATCATCTCTCACAGATTCCTTGCTTTCCTTGAATCTCTTATGCCACTCAAAAGCTGATGCTCAATTCATGCAAGATGGTCCAAAAGCAGTCTGGAGTATTTCATACGTTTCTCTGGCATTTTTTTACAAATTTAAAACAGAATTTTATTGCATATCGTCTTTTCTAAAGTGTCCTCACGCTTAGATTGCATTTTCTAAATTCGCCAGCTGTGACAATCAGACCAGTAGAGTGTATTGCAATTCCTGCTATAGCTGCCCATTTGAATCTGAAATCATAAAAATTAGTCAGTCATATCATAACATGTAAGCAATAACATACTGAATTTTCAAGTGTCTACGACAATTTTAAATGCCTGCACGAAAAGTCTGAAAACTTATTGAAAGCACCTTATATATATATATATATATATATATATATATATATATATATATATATATATATATATATAGTTATATTTTGTGTACAGAAAGTTGTTAGTTGAGACAGGTCATTGGTACCGTCGGTTTCAAGCCCGATAATAAGGCCCGTTTAAGGTATCCTTATCGAGCTCTCTTCAGCCAATATAAGACGAATATTGGCTGAAGAGAGCTCGATAAGGATACCTTAAACGGGCCTTATTATCGGGCTTGAAACCGACGGTACCAATGACCTGTCTCAACTAACAACTTTCTGTACACAAAATATAAGTACGCTCTTAAAATTTGGATTTTCCTTTTAATTGAGCACTCTGCTGGAATTCTTTTTCCAAAAAAACTAATTATATATATATAGTTATATATATATATATATAGTTATATATATATATATATAGTTATATATATAGTTATATATATAGTTATATATATATAGTTATATATATATATATATATATATATATATATATATATATATATATATATATATATATATATATATAGTAAGTTATAAAATATATATGGCGATTAAGCTACACTGAATATTCGGCGTTTCATCCACTCTAGGATTCGTCAGGCTTATGCGCATAAGCCTGAGGAATCCTAGAGTGGATGAAACGCCGAATATTCAGTGTAGCTTAATCGCCATATATATTTTATAAATTACTAACTAGCTCTACCTACGTATTGAGCACTTTTGAAGTAAATACTTAAAGTTCACGCATAAATCTATACTTTTGTATATTGATTTTATGTGAGTAAATGAAGTAGTTATATATATATATATATATATATATATATATATATATATATATTATGGCAGTAGAGTTTAGTTTCCTAAAAGTACATCCAATGAAACATGTGTCTACCAGAAAGTGCTCAATGAGTAAACAAAGCAGGTATATAAAATTTATTTATACAAACATTGATGGCTACATATATAGCCATCAATGTTTGTATAAATAAATTTTATATATATATATATATATATATATATATATATATATATATATATATATATATATATATACAAATGCATTATATACAATAAAAAAGTTTGTGTGATTGCCGTGTGCTAGCACGTTTTCATCTTAAATTCTACGCAATTATGCAGAATGTAGAAACTGTGCATAAAAAGAATTCAGCATAATAGTGAAATGAAATGAATCATCTAAAAAGAAACCATAAAAATAAGTAAGTAATTAATTAACGCTCGTTTTTTTTTTCAAAGAAATACACAAATTAGTTAAACTTCATGTAGTCGCTCGCATATCCATGACTGAGTATATTATAATTCACTCCAATAATTTTTAAATAAAAGAAAGTAAGCTTTTGATATCAATGTCAAGGCGAGGAGAACCTCAATTTTATAAATAGAAGATATATACGCAAGTATGTACATCTGCAGATATAGTCGTAAACACGCAATATTTAAGTTTTTTTAAATAATAAATCGCATAAACAGGTGTTTAATCTTCTTGAAGGTTATGAATAAGAAGAGTAACTGGACGTTCTATTTTAAGCCTTCAGTTTTGCTTTACTGACTAGGCATTTTCATCGAACCTCAAATCTAAAAGGAATTGGAGTATATTCTTACTCACGAGAAACACAATATACAGAATCTAAGCCAGTTTGCCATATATTTCCTTAATAACATACTAGCAGATTACCCGGCGTTATTCGAGTAATATATTTCTGTTAAAACATATCGATTTACTAGTGACGTTCAGAGAACATTTTTAAGGGCAGGTGCTCAAGTGAAAAAAAAGGTGTCTCCGTGGGGCACAGGCCTATAATATATTCCTCTGAAAAAGTCACTTTAAAAACAGGAGTAAAAAGGGTAGATGCTTGGGCACTCCTAGCACTCCCCTCTACACATCCAGCACATTTCTATCTCTGGACATACACACATACATATACACAACTCTCCTTTATATATATATATATATATATATATATATATATATATATATATATATATATATATATATATATATATTCCACAATATAAGGAAAGTGTAACGTTATCCGGAAACCAACACACGTTATGGCCTCAGTCGCAAAAGAGACCAAAACTAGAAAAGAACTTCTTGCTTTTTTCTTTGTAGCAGCATTTATATCCTTATTGTTACGGTTGTGACGTCGTCCACGTTATCTAGTTCCGTGCTTCACGTCTCTAACGTGATTGTTCTCTTTCTCTTTTTTATAGTCTTTTTTTTTCTTGATCAGTGACGTCATTTCGTATGCATTTAAATACGTGCGTCAGTGCTATATTACAAAAGTAACTCCTTGATAAAAGATCAGGATTATTTCCCTTTAGTACATAAAAGGACCGAAAAAAAAAAAAAAACGACGCCTCCCCTGACGAAAACTGGTCCAATTGACCCTGAAAGGATTAGTATTGTGTTTTTAATTTTAGATATTATTCATCCAGGGCAAGGCTGATTAAAAATGTATCAACTTTGTGAGTCTTTGTTTTGTAGTTTTTGGTTCTTTTTTTTACTTTTAGCTGGACGCACATAAACATATATAACTAAAAATATACTAGCTGGGCTACTCTTACAAGTGTCCTTTATATAATAGATAATCAAGAAATCACAGAATTTGTGGTGTTGAATGTCATTTCAATCTGCGGAGCAATGAGTAAGCATGAAACAAGTTTCGAATATATATTACAAAGATTCATAACAACAATAAACCAAGTGGAATCCAAGCATAATTCGATTTAGCAACGTGGCCAATCATATAAAAATGTGTGACTCTGAAGTCCACTAACACTTTTCACCTTTTTAGCGCACCTATTGAAGTAGCAACAGTTTGCCAAACCTGAATCCCCTCAGTTCTCACTGATTTATTGTTTGTGTTATAGCTATTTTCAGAGTAGAATATTTTAGTCATTAAAATATATCTTAAGTCCAATAGAAATTACATACGAAGGAAATCTAACAGGGGTATATACATGTAGAGATATCTCGTACTGAATATTAGTTAAATACATAAGAAATAAAAGGAATACGGAAATAGATATAAACATTACAAAGTATGTATATATATGTGCGCGTGTTTGTATATGTGTGTATGTGCATGTCTTTGCATGTGTGTGTATGTGTGTGTATGCATGTGCATAGTAAATTGTGAAAGCATATGATAATTAACCTACATAGAATCTTCTGCGTTTCATCCCTGTAAGGGATCTACGGGCTAAAATGCATAAAATTCGTATTACCTGGTGTTTTTATATATTTACATAGTGTTAACTAATTGGATTTATTTTTATTCCCGCCTTCTGGTTAAAATGTTCATTAGCTAATGGCTGAGCTTTACACAGACAAAGGCTCGGCTGACTTCTACTTCCTATCCTATAGTTCTGTTTTGTATAGGATAGCGCATTTTTTTGTGTGTGTGTGTGTGAATGTGTATTTGTAGCATATGTCAACAGTACTCCATCCTTGGTCGTACTTGGCTCTCAGGTAGAGAATTGCATCAGCAGTGAGATATCTACTATAGCAGTAGAATGATTCCACAATTTTTCCAGTGACCTTGGCAACAGATTTGATATACGTGTTCCACCTTAGATCAGGATTAAAGGTCCAACGCAGAAGCTTGGCAAAAAATGGAGCCTTCCCAAGACGAGAGCCATTCATTTTGATTGATGCCAGACGGAGATCAGAGCGTTGATTATGGAAAAATAGAAGCTTGGCTTTAGATGCATTAAAATTAACCCGGCACCTTTTCCCCATTGCACCACGTGGTCAAGATTAGAGGATTCTCACTCATTAATTTTAATAGATGGGACCACAAAGTATCAATGGGATTTTGGTCTAGGGATTGAAAGGGCCACTTCATCACTGTAATCCCTTTTTTCTCAAACCAGTTCATTGAAACTTTTGACCTATGGCATGGGTCATTTCTGGTTGGAAGATTACATCACTTGGAATGTTATTATTAACTATTTTAGTTAAAGAGGTTTGGTTCAGCATGTTAGTATAAACTGTAGAGTTCATTCTGTCCTCATATGTGTACAACAGTCCAGTGCATGAAGAATTCATGCAGCCCCAAACGATTACGCTTCCTCCTCCAAATTTGGTGGTTGGAACAACACAATCAAGGATGAAATGGCTCTTCTTCAAAAACCGCTTCACAGGTGTCAAAGATATGATGAAAAAATGAGAATTTGTTACAATTTTTAAATAGATGTTATGGATGTGTATTCACATAAAAATTTCAATTTTTCTCTCTCAAAGTTTAAGAAATAGAAGCTGTTAATTTATCTCAAAATTATTTTCGTTAGACCAAACAATTTTGACCCAATCATCAGGTATCCAATTTTCATAGTTTTTTTTTCTTTTGTAAATTTCAGTCGTATTTTCTTGTTGGCATGAGACCAGTATTGCTTCTTCCTTGCTTTGCCTCCTTTTAATCCAACGTCTAATAATCTTCTTCTCACTGTTTGATATGTTTTGTTTGCACCCCCCCTAAGTTCAGCAGCAAGCTCTGAAAAACTTTTCTTCCTATCTGCTAGGGATGCTCTTTTTTCGGTTGTAGACGTTTTACGACCTTGTCCTTTTCTGTTTTTAAAAAAAAACTTTGTTTCCTTGTACCTTTTAATCATTGTTCGAACTCCTTTCCTTGAACATTCATCTTCCTGGCAATTTTTACCTGAGAATATCCTTCAGCAGATAAAGCAACAATTTGTGGCCATTTAATCTCTGAAAGCTGCTTCTTTGGAAGCATTTTCAATTAAACATACTATTATAGCACTGGCATGTTTCAAATATTACCTGAAAATAAGATACAACTTACAGTATGACTATGAATCATTTTGAATATTAGAATAAATTCAGTATGAAACTTGAAAGAGGTTCTAAAGCAAATAAAAACTATAATCTAATGTTAAATATTTTACATTTCCTCTCAACTGTTCACTGTACAATTCTTAACCTTTGAATGCGTAGGTTTAAACTATTATATAAGTTTTTTTTTATAGGTGCTCCATAATTTTGACGATGGCAGTATTACCCAGGATGTTGCCAAACTTATCAGCAAACTTGATATCAGCAAAACAGCTAGCCATAACAAAATTTCAATAACAGTCCTAAAAAGCTGCAACCGGAATTAACTCCTATTCTTACAAAGCTGTTCAATCGTTGCTTTAAGGAGACTTGCTTCCCATCAACTTAGAAAAACTCGTTAGTATTTACAGTATTTAAAAAGAATGGAGACCATTTTTCTACATCTCATTACAGACTAATAAATCTCTTTTGCGTCATGAGTAAGTAAGAGTCTGACATAAATGTCTACTCCACAAACTTGCTAACTATGGAATATCTGGAAGTTTCCTTTCAACCAGCAGGTCCTTTTTCTCGGATATATTTCGAGTCGTTGACTAGAAAATCGAAATTATGATTCGAACTTTTATATATTTTAAGGTGAAGCATTAAAAAAAGTCAATATTTGGAATGTCCTTCTTTTGCCTATACAAGAGCTTTTATTTGTTTTTGCAGATTATTGGCTAAATTGTTGCAGGTGGTAGGATCTATTTTCTGCCTCTCTTCATGAAGTTTGGCCTCTAATTTTTTTGAATAAACATTTATACATTCTCATTCTTTTTCCCTATATAGAACCACAAAGTTTCAATGGGGTTGGGTCATTTCATCACTGTAATCTCTTTTTTCTCAAACCAATCCATTGAAACCTTTGACATATGGCATGGAGCATTGTCTTGTTGAAAGATTACATCACTTGGAATGTTATTATTAAATATTTTAGTCATAAAGGTTTGATAAACCTGGTTCAGCATATTAGTATAAGTTGTAGGGTTCATTCTGTCCTCATATGTGTACAACAGTCCAGTGCCTGAAGAAGCCATGCAGCCCCAAACCATGAACTCTGAAGCAGATAGTATCAACGCCTCAAGAATCGTCTTCCTGTTTATCATAAATGATCTCTCAAGTCATATTATCATTATTAGTCGACATTTATGCAGATAACACAACAATCTACGCCAACACATCGAAGAGCATTAATGATCAAAATCTTTCTGATTGTCTCTCTTTCAACCTGGAGCACATGGTGCAAAAGGGGGAAAGATGGCTTTTACTTTAATACATCTAAAGCCAAGATTCTCTTTCTATCACCAGCGCTCTGATCCTCACTTTGACCAACTTGAAATGAATGTCTCTCTCCTTGAGGACACCTCCTGCCTTGATCTACTTCTGAGACTGGCCATCAATTCAGACTTGAAATGAAAGATTTACATCTAAGATCGCCGGAACAATATTTAGAGCATTTAACTGTTTCAGAAGGAATCTTACTCCTGAAACAATCTACTTGTATAATGAAACAATCTACTTGTATAATGATCAAATAAGTCCTAAAATTAAGTATTTTTTGCCACATCTGAGGATGTACTGCTCGGAGCAACCTTTCCTGCCTTGACAGAGTACAAAACAACCTTTCTAGCAGAAGAGACGTTGCTACTCTTTCTCAGCTCAGTCGTTATTTTTATAGTAGATGTTCAAGTGAGTTTCAACCTAGGGTCCTTCCACCTATAAAGCATGTAACTTTCATGAGCAAAGTTTCTCTTTTATAGCTAATCATTTGTTGAACACAATACCACAGGGCTCCTTCCCAGTGGACTACAACATGGTCGCTTTCAGGGCTAATGTAAAGAAGTTCTTGTTGAAGCAACCTTTGAAATAATCACATTCCGACCAGTTACAAGCATCACTGCTAACCATTACAATGTTGTCTCAAATTCCACCTGACAAATTTATTAACCCACATCCTCAAATGGCCTTTATGTAAGAAGTCGTGAAAATGATGTTAATTCTTTTGATTTAGATTACACAAAAAAAAAGAAAAAAAAAAAGAAAAAAGGTAACCCACGTAAATTTGCTGGTATCAAGATTCTTGATAAATTTGGCAACAACTCAAACAGATATATAGATGTCGTTTAGATTATTTTCTGTCCTGGGAGGAAATTCAATGATAGACGACTCTGAATGAGTGCAATTTGGTGCAAAGTTCTGAGCAAAGAATTTGACTTTGTTGGATGCTGACGAAATCACCTCAGGTCTACTCATAGTGGTTGTGGTAGAAGGCACGCATCTGTTCAGGACCTTGTTTTTTATTCGCCAATGCTCACTTACTTTGACTTGATGGACAGAGCATATGACGCTCACGTTTCTACAATCCTTTTGCAGTGATTTCTGACAGCCCTAAAAGTGGTTTTAGTTTCAGAACATCTACATCGTTGAAAACAATTGAAATAGTAATTTCGGTGTGCAATGGCGACGATAAATTTAGAGGTGTACAACAGATGGCTGTTCTGTTTCTGTTGGAATTTCTTAGGGGGTATATAGCTGTCTATACCGACGATTAACCACCAAACTAAGTCGGATGCTATAGAGGACACATTCTTTTTTAAACATGGAACGTAGTAGTATTTCCATATGAATGTTCGGAAACTGTCTCAGTCAGCCATTGAGGATTGATAAATTGTTAGATTGAAAACGACACCTGAGGTCTTGTTTCACTTTGTTTTTAATCTCGATGGAAACAATCGAGTGACCATAAGATCCTAGCGAAGAAAAAAATGGAGTATGAGCATAGTTCCAGGCATGTTGATAGATAAAGATCTAGAAGACTTGCAAAGTGTCCGTCAACATTGTGTACACGAGTGGGTTCGTTGATAATTTGTGTCAGGTCGTAAGCAAGAGAGAAACCATGACATTTGTGTTGATTGGATGGACTAACCACTCAAAATTATGAATATTGAAATCTTTACAGACGTGATTGTTTGTAGAAGGATGAGCGGATAGAATATGGTCAATTTTCTCAGCGATTTTAAGATAGCAACCCCATCATTGTGTGGGACTATAGAAAGTAAACATGAATGTTGTGCTGTAACTAAATGCTACACGGAAGAACGTGTAGGGCAATTTGAGGTCTTCTTTGGAGATGTCCCTGCCACAAGGGAAGCCATCTCTAATGTAGGTACATATTCCACCTTCGTAGCAATATTGAGTTTCAGGTTCGGCTGTCAAATTTGGTTAAGCTTTAATCGTGAAATCATCTAAGGAAATAGTTGGTCCAATGTCAGTTTCGTACAAAAACAACAGGATAGGTTTTGCTTTACGTAAATGGACCTCAAACTCTGGAAAGTTTGAACGTAGAGCCCTTATTTGGGAGAAGAAGACCTGGTAATCGGGGTTTCCGTTGGAATTTGGTGTTACTCGTGTGTTAGTTATAGAAATTTTTATGAAAGGTTAAAGAAGTTTTTGTAAGCATTTTTAGAGCAGAGTAGGGAGGGAGAGAGAGAGAGAGAGAGAGAGAGAGAGAGAGAGAGAGAGAGAGAGTAAGAGAAAGACAATAAGAAAAAAGATAATGAGTAAAAAAAATTATGGTTAACCTAACAATTTCTCGGGTAAATTCGACATACAGTTGTCAAAACTTCCAACTCCACAACTCGACACTCTTTTAAGTTGCCTTGCATACGATTATGTACGTAGCACACCTTCTTTGCAACACGTTCTCCATGTTCGCTTCGTGTCCGTTTTTATTTGCCTGTCTTATTTGCATAGAAACGACGACCGTCTGTGTCGCTTACGTGACCGTCAACCATAAAACCAACTAAATGTCATCATATTAACTTTTCTTTCTTTCCTTTTTTTATACGACCAACCCTTTGATATCATGCATACATGTTAGCCAAGTAAGTTACGATTTTCCCTACAGAAAGTGTGGAGAAATGCGTGACTTACCTGGATAGACCACGTGCGGGTCGATCACCAAAAATAAATAAAAAGAAAGAAAAGAAATGGTCAAGACTCTTATTTATAGAGTAGTGATCACGTGAGTTAGAAGAATATGCAAATAGAGGTGAACGATTTTGCGATATAAAAAGCCTGTGTTGTTAAGAGGAGGGGCAGACTGTTGGCAGAAGTCAGTGCTGTCAGACGTGCTTTAGAGTTTTGTTATTATATGCTGTGTTCGATTGTTGGGAGAGAGAAAAGAGAAGAGGAGGAACCAAGAAGACATTCTGCAGATACTTGACTTTGTGTTGGTTTTAAGCTATTTCGGCGCTTGGTGTGCGGTTACTAACAATGGACAGATTCGACATTCGCTTAATACCCGAGTTCGACGGATCTACCACTGGACCGGCTGTCGTTGAATGGATTGAAAAGGCAGAGAAAATCTGTAAACTGTGCAAAATTAAAGAACCAGCCACAGTTATCCCTTTGAGGCTAACCGGAGGGGCCTATGCAGTCTACCAACAACTCGGGGATGAACCAGACTGGGATGAAATCAAGCAGAGCCTGTATACAGCGTTTGGTACAGATCCATTTGTTGCGTGGCAACAGTTCACGAGCCGGACACTTCAACCCAAGGAAACAGTCGACGTGTACCTAGCCGACCTGCGAAAATTATCTGTACCGTTTGGTGGGGTCAACGATAAAATATTAAGCTGTGCTTTTTTGGTAGGCCTACCCGAGGAGGTCAGTAAACTGTTGCGGGCATCATCAAGAATCGATGAATTGTCAACTGATGAGTTATTGGCCCGAGCTCGAAACATCTGTAAGGAACAGGAACCAATTGCAGCAGCAGCTCGTTTTCGACATGGAGGCAATGTGGACTCTCTTCCAGATAGTAATAAGCATGCCACCCCAGTGTGCTATAAATGTGGGGAGGCCAATCATTTTGCTAAAGAGTGCCGGAGTGATAGGAGAGGTGTATATCCACAATCAAAGAGACCAGTGCAATGCTATCGCTGCAATAAGTTTGGGCACATATCTCGCAACTGTTCGGGAAACGAAGTTGGGGGCAAGGTACTATCGCTACCCTTGCCCCCTGCCAACCAATAAACACAGGATTGCCTGTCATTAGCGTTAAACTTGATGATGTGCAGTGTTCAGCACTTATAGACACGGGGTGTTCCCGGTCTATAGTTAGTGCCCATTGCTGTCCGGTGTGGCGGAGGAACCCAGTTGGCGTTATGACCATCAATGGCTTATCACGGGTATGTTGTGGTGAAGGGACAGTCACAATCTGCACTGAGAAGGGTGACACAGCTAAAGTTGACGTTCTGGTGATGCAGGAGAAACCCCTTGGCTACGACATGTTGCTTGGAATTGATGCAATACAAGCACTAGGAGGCGTTACAATCACAGCAGCTAGAGGTATCAGGCTTGGAGAAGGGAAAGACGTCTGTGCAGCCATGTCGATTGAAGAAAAGGACTTCTGTGCTACATTTGATGACAACGAAAGGGTGTGGACTGGGACTGCAAAGTGGAAATGGGCCATGGGCCAGGAACCAGATCGGCTGTGCAACACGATTCCAGAGTATGCAGTTTCTACCAAGAATAGGGCCGCATATGAAGAAGAACTTCAGATGTGGATTGACAACGGTTGGTTAATACCATACCCACAGGAACGTCTGGGACCACCCAAGGGATTAATTCCGCTCATGGCTGTTGAACAACCTACCAAAGAAAAAATTCGTCCCGTAATGGATTACCGAGAGTTGAATCGGCATGTTGATGCGTTTACCGGAAACGCAGATGTGTGCGCTGCTAAACTGAGAGAGTGGCGTCAAAAAGGGAGCAATGTAGCACTTCTGGATCTAAAGAGGGCCTACCTGCAGATACGTGTCCATGAGTCATTATGGCCGTTTCAGACAGTACTACTCAAGGGAAAACTATATTGTTTGACACGTTTGGGTTTTGGCCTAAACGTAGCACCCTTGATTATGAGAACCATTATTAAAACTGTTTTGATGCAGGATGAGACCACAGCAAAAGCTGCTTTAGCCTACATAGATGACATCTATGTTAATGAGGACATAATGTCTGCGGATGCAGTTCGAATAAAACTGAAAGCGTTTGGGTTAATAAGCAAAGACCCTAAGCGCCTAAAGGATGGAGTGCCCGTGCTAGGCCTCGAGGTCTGGGAGGAGGGCAATACGTTGCGATGGAAACGAGGGAGCCCACTTCCAAAGTTACCCAATGTATTAACAAGACGTACTGTGTTTTCTATCTGTGGTAAATTGGTAGGACATCTACCTGTCTGTGGATGGCTCCGATCGGCAACAGGAGTGGTGAAAAGACGAGTGACTACAGTAACAAAAGGATGGGACGATGCTGCGGATGATGATTCTCTCCAACAAATGATGGCTGAAATGTTGTCCAGAGTGCATAGGAATGACCCTGCCCGGGGTGAGTGGCAAGTGTCTGGAAACGAACTAAATGCATGGGTTGACGCAAGTTCGTTGGCTACAGGTGTCGTGTTGGAGCAACTAGGTGTTGTTGTGGAAGATGCATGCTGGCTTCGTCCGAAAAATGATGCCCAACATATAAATTTGGCAGAACTTGATGCCACGTTAAAAGGTCTTAATCTCGCATTGCAATGGCGGACTAATGTTGTGCATCTCCACACTGACTCATTGTGTGTTTACCATTGGTTAACCGACACCTTGACTGGAAAGGCTCGAGTTAAGACTAGAGCTGCAAGTGAAATGCTAGTACGAAGGAGACTAGCAATAATTAAGCGTCTAGTTGACGAATACAGCTTGCAGGTAGACATTACGTTAGTCTCGTCGATGCAGAATTTGGCTGATAGCTTGACTCGAGTACCAAAGAGGTGGATCGATGCAATGAGGCAGGGATCCGATCTTCAACAACAAACATGCGCGACTGTAACGGATCAATTAACACCTGACCAGATCCGTATGATACACCAGCAGATTGGACATCCTGGAATTCAGAGGACTGCATATTTTGTCCGAAGAGTATGCCCTGCAACTACAAAAGCATCAGTGAAAGCAGCCATACGTTCGTGTGAAGAGTGTCAGAGAATTGATCCGGCACCATCCCAATGGCAAAAAGGGAAGCTCGAGGTGGAGGGCAACTGGCAGCGAGTAGGGATGGACATAACACATTATGGGGGCAAACATTTTTTGACCATGACGGATTGTGGCCCGACGCGTTTCACAATATGGCGCCTGTTGACACGACAGGATGCAGCCAGCATTATACAACAGTTGAGAGCCGTCTTTTTTGAACGTGGTGCCCCGATTGAAATTCTGACTGATAATGCCGCCACATTTCGATGTCAAGAATTTCAGAAATTCGTGCACGAATGGGGGATTAAAATGCATTATCGGTGTGCATATTATCCCGAGGGTAATGGTATAGCAGAACGGTGTCACCGCACCATCAAAAGAATTGCAGCCAGGACGCAGTGCTCTATTCCAGAAGCTGTGTACTGGTATAATATAACACCCAAGGACAATGCAATACCAGCAACTGCACCAGCCAATGGGATTTACCAATATGAACAGCGTGTGAAAGGAGTTGATGCCATACCATCAGTGGTGAGTGTTGTCAATACACCATATCAGGTGGGAGACCTTGTTTGGATAAAACCCCCAAATGCTGGGTGCACTACGAAATTTTTCCGGGGAAAAATAGATGAAATCATAAGTCCTCAGACCATGTTGATTGGTGGCATACCACGTCACGTAAAAGATATCCGCCCTTGTTATACCTCTTCTGATTCTGAGGACGATGAGGAGGATCACACACCGTTCAGAGATGATCCTGATCACTTACTGCCCCTTCAGGTGAGCATAGAAACACCACCAACAGAACCAGATGAGGGAATGATGGGACATACTGATGACAATAGTGAGGAGAGCGATGGACACAAGGAAGTAATGCCTCATCGAAATACTCGACAGAGACGAATACTGCCCACCCCCCGTGATTGCGAAACCCAGCGAGAAGGGATGATGGAGCATACCGAGGAGATGACGCCTCCGATTCTTCGGAGAAGTACCCGACAAAGACGGATACTGCCCCCCTGCCCTGATTGTGAGACACCGCCTATGGAACCACGAGACGGGATAATGGAACAGACTGGTAGTAATGATGGTGGTAATGAAGAAAACAGCAATGAGGAAGTGCTTCTTCGAAGGAGTACCCGCCAACGACGATTGCCCGCATGTCCTGTTTGTGATCATGAGATCAGGGGGGAGTGTGGAGAAATGCGTGACTTACCTGGATAGACCACGTGCGGGTCGATCACCAAAAATAAATAAAAAGAAAGAAAAGAAATGGTCAAGACTCTTATTTATAGAGTAGTGATCACGTGAGTTAGAAGAATATGCAAATAGAGGTGAACGATTTTGCGATATAAAAAGCCTGTGTTGTTAAGAGGAGGGGCAGACTGTTGGCAGAAGTCAGTGCTGTCAGACGTGCTTTAGAGTTTTGTTATTATATGCTGTGTTCGATTGTTGGGAGAGAGAAAAGAGAAGAGGAGGAACCAAGAAGACATTCTGCAGATACTTGACTTTGTGTTGGTTTTAAAAACGAATGCAAAGGAAAAGCCGTAGCAGTTCTCACTAATTTGGTATTGAAACTACTGAATGATCCAGACTCCGTCCACCAGATGGTAATACGACAACCCCAATATTTTGCACCTGCTAATAGGACTGCTTCTCTGAAAGTTAATCTAAGTTCCGGGTCCTTGTCATACGGATAACGTCAGCCGAGGAAAACTTCTATCTTCAGCACCCTTATTGTGACATGGCAACAATAGAAATGAAAAAGAATTAAGTCATTTCCAGCTACTGCTTGCAAAAAACTGACGAACGAGTGTGACAGCATCTTCTTCCCCCTTTGTCGGAAACATTTAAGGGTGGATGAAGACTGAGGGACAAAATAGGGAAAGCGAAAGTTACCGGACTGCTGAAAATGCATCACCCATGCCTGTTCTACTCTCCATGAGAAAGCAACTTTATTTCTCTTTATTCACTTTTGAAACGTTTTTTTTTTCACAGAATTCACACATTTTGTCAAAATTCATTTTTTGTTTCAACTTCTCGCTTTATTGTTAACAAATATCCAGAAAAAAATCTTTTTTAAATCCAACATTCAAATTGTAGACATAAATCCGTGTTTTCCTACTGTGTGCAACATAAGCTCTCTTTAGTCTTGTGTCCGAATAAATTTCAATTCCTTGTTGCCAGAGTTGTGCAACATACATTCGAAAAGATAAGTACCTTGCGTCCAATATTAAAGGGTATAAGTTCGAATCCTCGTCGCCAGTGTTGTGACCTTAAATGAATAAAAATAATTAAGCCAACACGGTAGTATATTTATATATATTATATATATATTTACAAAACTGTATTTACAGAAAATGCAGGAATAGTATGTTATAGAAACTCTGCGTCCGATACTGTGGCCATCACTACTACAGCACTAAGTTGTGACTCTATTCATGTTGTCTGAAAGAGTCCATATATTCCCGAAATAAGATAGATGTGCATCACACCATAACATTTTCTCATCAATACTGAACTATATGTAAAATAAATAAATCAATAAAACAATAAAACATTTGTGTGTGATTTTATGAATTTATTTCCTGTGTCTTTCTTTTCCGAACATGATAGAATTAAAGCATTTTGAGGAATCAGAATCGTCAACAAATATTTGTCGATTTCGTTTGCAATATTTACACATGTTCATGGTTTCTCTTAATTAACTGGCAACAATGTTAAACATCATTTAAAAGCATCATTAAAAAAATATTCATATTTAATTTCCCAATCCGCGGTGCGACCAAAAATAACTATAAAAAAATCTGTTTCTCCCTATTATTGATTAAGCACTCCAAATCACAAACATCAAGAACATGGAGCGCTTAAGGTTTAAAGATCCATTAGACTAAATTGACTTTTAATGGTTCTGACATATTCACGATGCGTACACATCCTCCATTGTTCTTATAATTATTTATTATTTCTTTTTCGTATAGCCACCTGGACGGGGTTAGTGTGGGGGTTAAGAATATGTACTTGTTTTAATATGACTTTCCTGTTAAAATTTAATTTAATTTTATTATTACTTAAATTACTTTAATGAACTTTCTCGTTACATTAGTGACGTTAATAATGCCAAAATTGACTTCGAAATCGTCAGAATATTGCACCTTCCTCCGCGATACAAATGTCTTGATTATCCAAGAGTTGCGTTGCTATTATTACATATTTTTAACTGTCACATCGTACCACGTTGTTATTCACATAACAGTGCCAGTGTTAAAGTTATTTAAAAAAAAAAAAAAAAAAAAAAAAAAAAACATTAAAGATAGTTAAAAAAAAAAAAAGAAAAAAGAGAACAAGCCACTCATTTTAAATATGGGAGGCAATACGAACATTTTTAAAAAATCTCTATCTTTCTCTATTGTACTTTTGTGTCAGCCATATTTTCAGGATGATTGACATTTTAGAGACCTTTAAAGCCCAATTTAATTTTAGAGCCCTTTAAAGACCAATTTGTTTTCTAAAGTTTAAATGGTGAATTCAGTTTCATACGTTTATTCAATGAGTTGAATCAGGCACAGCTGATCCCGTCGATATTCATTATGTGAACCATGCACCCCATACTCTGGTATTAGAGGCTATTAATTATTCTAAGATTAAACGGGGGACGTAATTTATAATAAAGTGACTGTTAAGTTCAGATAATTCTATGATATTTGGTGAAATTTATTTTCAATCAAGCGTTAAAATTAGTTTGGCATTTGTGCACTCTTGCGAAGGAATTACATTTTTGGTTTTCAGTTTGGGGATTTGGAGAGTGCACATCAGGGGCAGACAAATGCAATTTCAGGACCGAATCGAAAACTCAATAAATGTAAACGAAAAATAAATGCATGTATTTTTTTTTTATAGAAAGTCTTTGTTACACATTTTTTGAACTAAAATAAATGCAATTAAATTCTAATAAATAAAAAAAAAATTTACACAAAAAACAGAGATTAAAAAAATTATTTTTTCGTAAAAAAGTCAAAATTTGGAAATTTTCGTAAATAATAAAATATAAATAACCATTAAACTTTATTGTTTGTCATGAATGAATGAAAGTTGTCTGCCTCTGCTGTGCACTCTCCAAATCTCCCAACCGAAAACCAAAAAAGTGGTTACTTCGCAGTAGTGCACAAGTGCCATTAATTTCATTGTTTAAAACAATTACTTTCACTTTCATTTCATTTGTTCAAATGTGTCCAATTACATTTATAAGACGGTGTGTCCGTCGCCCAGTCTCGCTGAAGTTTGAAAAAACATTTTAGACGTATCTTTCTCAATAGGTGTGTCTACCTCTGTGTCGGTTGCCTTGTCCGTTCGTCGATTTGTCATGCTTAAGTTCCATTTATTATTTCTGGGATCTTTATTTTACAACAGCCCCGTCATTAATAGAAAAATAATTTAATAAATAAATCCACAAATCATGCACGGTTCGTATACATACCTTTAACATATCTTTTTATTAGTCCTTCTAAACATGCAACAGGTTAGAGGTAAGTTTGATTACGGTTAGGGTTAAGACCCATATATCTACAGTGAGTCCTGTCTAGACATGCTTCGGCTTAGGGATAAAGTTAAGATCTAGGTCTCGACATTGAGACATCTATACATAGATATGGTTAGGGCTACGTTTTGGGGTTAAGTTTATGGTTAGCGTCCAATTTTTCAGTTTGTGATCGATGAAATCCTAATTTCCAGCCTTAAAAATACAGAATAAACGCCACTGTGGAACGTATTGTGGAATGATGTATAGCTAGCTGTATGAGTTTGACATGAATGGATTCCATTATCTTGAGTAATAAAACATTTTGTTTTAGGCAGGGCTCTTCGACAAAAAGATTCGTATGTTTAGACACGTATATAGAAAAGTCTCCGTGTGTTCGTCGGTCGGTCGGTCGGTCGTTCTGTCCATCGGTCTGTCACGTTTAAGTTTGAAACAGTATTTTATTTAATCTATCTTTTATTTAGTTTAAGTTTGAAATATTATTTTTATCAATAAACACACTGATTAAACGGGCGGATCAATATGTTCTTGTGTTCCGTTACTTTTATTTTTGGTTTGTTTTTCGTTTTCTGGTTTCCTCTGTTTGTCTTCGACGGCGTTTGTGTCCAGAATTTCTTGACCGACATTTTCTTTTTTTTTTTATTATTTTTTATTTTATTTATTTATTTATTTTTTACTGCTGATTGCGTTTTCTGCCGTCGTTATCCTCGTATCGCCACTAAATCCGTAATCGAAAGTATTGGCCCAACAGCAGACAAGGAAGAAGCACTGAAATCATCTGAGCTTTCTGGGTCGTGGCACCACCTAAAAAAACATAAATAAATAAAAAACAGAACAAGAATTGAAACGTTTAATAAACTACAAACATAACAATATATCTTATGAAATTAAAAAATAAAGTGAATAGTTTTAAAGTTCGATCTGATCAATACGTTCATTTCATCTTTTGTCTGATTAATTCGCTTTTTTTCTATTATAAGGGACGTAATCAAACTGCTGCTGATATTATGAGCGAACTTTGTCACTGTTGTTGGCAAAAAGAACTGCTTAACCAAATGCATCTAAATATCTTTAGTTCACTCTCGGCTTTTCGGCATCATAACTAAACAGTCTCTCAGTCTACCTTCTTGATAACATCTATATTTATCCAATTCATGTTGGATAAATATACCTTCTTGGTAACATCTATATTTACCAATTCATGTATAAATATACCTTCTTGGTAACATCTATATTTACCAATTCATGTTGCCTGCGAATCTCAGGTAGAGGAGTTTCAACGTTGAACAGCAAGAAGGATGCTACCAGCCATAGAATTCTGTGGTTGAAAAAAGCTTCTTTAGTTTTATTATAAAGTGTAACCCGGATATAAGAGACTTCTTACAAGGGCCACATAACGCTCTTATATCCGGGTTACACTTATATCCGGGTTACCCTATGCATTAACTCAGGCTCTAATTTGGGACCAGAGAAAATCTCTCTTATATCCGTTTTATTGTAATCGAGTCTCTTATATTCGAGTTACACTGTATATGCTTTGTTTATTTGTATATAGTGTGTCTTTTACAACCCTATGTACACTTTTCATGTATTTATATCAACCCTTTGTTTTAAATAGCAGTTATTACAGGTGCATATATCTATTAGATAAATAAAATATTCTTAAACACTTTCTCAGACCAGCTGAGGAAAGTTATTAGAATAGAAAATCCGGCGCTTTTGCAATCATCGTCATTGTACTAAGGGAGATAACCCCATTTTACTAAGAGATTAATTCAGTTTTTCAGATGAGCATTTAGGACACCTCAATTTTTTTTTTTCGACTACATTTTTTTTTCTACGATATTGTAATTTTTATTAAACAAAACATTTAACTACTTCACTGTTATAGGCATTTCCGGTAACTAGGGACCTTTACAGTGAAGAGTTAATATTTTGCTACTAATTCAGCGGGTCCGGAAATTTTTCCTTGAGGATCACATTCTGTGGGAGTACTAGTAAAACAAGCACAGGTATGCAACACTAGTTTGGCATCTTGTAGGGGACCTATTAAGTTATAATTTGTTTCCTTTTTTACACCCTATATAAGATGGAAAGGCCGGTGATTGGTGCTCCATGCAGACGTGGCAGCAATACACGGGCGAATTGTTGCTTAATATAGATATAAGATATTGGCAGATGTGAAAACTTTTTAAAGGCAACCTACCTTCTTGGCAGTATATTCTATATCCTTTTTTTTTCAAGTCATGTGGACTGAGAAGAATTATCGACCATGAAAATCAGTTGTTGGAAACCTTTCTTTTGTTTTATTATATATGCATTTATTTTTAAATAAATATCGTGTCTTTTACACTCGATGCATATTTTGCCGTGTATTTATGTCAACCCTTGAATGGCAGTTTTAATATTTGAATACGTCTATTAGAGAAATTAAATATTCTTAAACATAACTCGCGCAAAACTGATGATGTTTATGGAAAATGACGGTCCTAGTTAGATGCAATTTAGCGTAAAGTTGCGATCGTGATTAAACACAATTTTACGGAAAGACGCACTAGTTCATTTTAACAGAACAACAGTCCGTATGAATTTCTGCTTCGAAAGATTAGGAAAACTTCAAATTATGCCGTTGGGTCAGTGGCTTTTTTCGACATATTCTTATCAAATCGGTAGAAAAGTGTGTATTAAACGATTTACCGTGTAACTTGCATCCAGAGTCGACAATCTTTCGGATGGTACGTTCAATTACATTTTTCGGCATCCCTCGACATTCGCCCAGGTTACTGATGCAAGCTTGGAACTCACGAGCCGCCCTAGAAGAAAAAAAAATCAAACAAATTTCAACGACAGTACAAAATGCAAATGAAATAACGAATCTCATTTGTATAATGACACCAGGAGAAGCAGACTGCAAACAATATACATGACAATTTAGGTGTGATTTTGAAATAAATTTCAAATGACGACGACGACGATGATGATGATCATCATCATCCCTAAGTAACAGAGATCGGGAGAAATTAAAATCAGAAACTGTAAATGGTTAAAAAAAAAAAACACCAAAACATGTTAGAACTTTTCATCAACGTCACAATTCATACAAACTCTTCTTAACTTAAACCGTAATTCACGACATCAACTCTCAATGTCTGTGCCCTCTGTCTGCTGTACAAAAACTCGACTGCATGTTCTCTCCAATTTGTCTTTCTAATAACCTCTATTTCTCTCTTGCGCAAATTACTATCACATGTATATAAATAATCTATCTACATAATTCAGTTTTTCTTTTCTTCGTCCATCTTCCCCGATCATGTCACCTGACAGGCTAAAGAAAACCGCGACCGTTTCTATAAATAATACCTTCTATTACACCTTCAGATATCACTACCACACAACTTTTTTATTCACGTTCACTCTTACCAAAGCATATCGCCACTTGGACGTAAAGGGCTACTATTTAGGACCATACCTAGGAAAGATTAACAAGATGTTGGTTTATGTTACGTTTAAACTTCTGCATATCAGTACAGCCAGATAGCAGGAAGGAAATTCCAAAGTATAGCTGTTCGAGGGAAGAAACTATTAGAGTAGAAAGATTTCTGGCATTTAGGGAACTGAACAGTAAAGGGGTGTGATTTTGTTGTTAAGCGGGTTTGTCGGGGATATGTACATTGGGGGAGCACAAGTGCAACTAGTTCATTAGAGCACATTTCATTAAAATAGTTTTAAAGCAGCTAGCAGGAAGGCGGTGATCGCCTTCGACGATTACTTCTGCATAAGATCGAAGGGGTAACTTCCTTATTTCCACTTCCACTATTGCCACCTGCCGATTCCATCATCTTCTTTTCTGGTTCCGTAAGCAGCGTTTCTGAGCTTTTCCTAAGGGGCAGTGGAGGGTCAAGGTCATATTTGAATGGTATGTTATCTTCTTCATCGTCCTCCGATGTAGAAAAGGTGCGACAGGTACGGATATCGGTACACTGCATATGCTCGTTTGGTTAACCTGAACGGGATAACTGTTGCTGACTCTTTTTTTTTTTTTTTTTTTTTTGCACAACTTACAAATATGCTCAGCCTTTATTTATTTATTTATTTAATTAATTATTTATTTGCGGACTATTATCTTCATCTTTTTTATAGTTGTTGTTTAACGACGTTTCGGCCAACTATTCATCTGACCATCGTCAGGTTAGTAACCGCAACGGGCTAGGAATGCTGAATAAATAAATAAAATATACAAAGTACTCATTTCAAAAGAATTCAAATAATTAAATAATATATGCTCAACCTTCTCAATCCATTCGACGACAAATATTTCAGTGGCAGATCCATCAAACTCTGGGATTAAGTAGATGTCGAATCTGTCGATTTTTACTTACTGGTTACAACTTTGATAACATTAATAAAAAATATCAAATGCGATGATATTGTAATTTTTCAAAACATTCGAATAATTGTAATAAAAATGTGTTTTTTTTTATCAATGTTATAATCATTAAATAAAGTAATTGAAAAAAATGGTGTGAAAAAAAAATCACATTTTTATTTTCTTTCTAAGTACGTGCAAAATAAATGTCGCTGCTAAAAATGTATAAACATTTTGACCCCTCCCTTTACTTAAAAATTCAACAAAAAATCAGAAAATTAACCAATTTTAATGAAGCTTTCACTATTTATCAAATAATGATCACGAAATATAATGAACAATTAGTTTTATTGAAATCCTAGTGGAAATGTATTATTTTGTTTAAGCAAAAAACACCCTGTGAAACTTTCGGCATAACATAATTTTTATATAATCTTGAAAAATAATTATTTTTTAATTTAAAAGCAGAACATAGTAAAATAATTACATTAAAAAATAGTAAAAAAATATACAAACGTTCACGATAGGAATGTACGAATGCACGGCGGGGGAAAAAGGCCAGCACCCACTACCTCTTTTTAACTATCTGACGCCATTTTCAGACAGCCTTTTGACTTTCTGACATTTTGGGCTTCTGCATAATCGATATGACGATGACTTCGTTTTGTTTTGGTTGAACGAAGCGTGAATTTCTCGCTTTTGGAACTAATTAAGTTACTTTTTGTACAAACAGGGTGTGTTTTTTTTTTTAAATTCAGTATTTTAGGACTTTACTTTACTAATTATCTTTGAAACAGACCCAGAAAACAAGTTTTTATCTTTCAAAGGATGTTTACAATGAATTTATTTAACTTTAACATTTAGCTGAATTTGTTAGCTCACCGGGTTACCGTGAAAGCATTTTTCATTATAATTTTTTTTTTTTTTTTCATGTGTAAAAATATTTTTTTCCTTTTGGAAATTAACTTTAGTCTTTAATCTTCCAAATATAATAATAAAAAAAAAGCAGTCGAAAACCTACAAAAAATTATGATAAACCGGTTTTCAATACTACGCCCCCCATCTTTATTCCGGATTTTTTTGCTCGTACCAATTTTTACAATTCCTCGAATGTTTTAGAGTCTCAAATGAACGAATATCTTAATAGAATAGAACAATCAGAATTGCCAATGATTTATTCAACAATTTTACAACTGAGAGAATTATTATGACATTGGAAAGTTTTAATTGTCGCTGATGCGACGTCGTTGAGCGTCCTTCATTTGAATGTTCTCGTTTGTGGTCATCTGGTCAAAGCAGAGGTAGATAGCTCTGAGCTGATTAATGCATAAAAAATATTTTCTTGCCAAGGTTTTATTTTGTTGTTGTTGTTGTTTTTAATACAAAGTTATATCCCTTTAAATAGGAAAAAATATGTCAAAATAAAACTGTAAATTCTAAAAATATCCTGTAAAAGTAAACACGAAGAAAATACATGGAAATAAATACACTGTACAGATAATAAAAAAATTATTATTAAAATTAAACGACAATCAAAATGAACGATACACAATAGAAAACATAAACATTACTTTAACTACAGTCATTGAAAGGGACAATAAGCAACGGGATTTTTTTTTTCAGTGAATAAATCTATATTAATAAAAATTGATGTGATAACCTCTTGTATGTCTGTGTATGTGTATATGTGTTTCTCGCCTCTACGTAACTTACATTTCAATATTTATTTATTATTTAGTTTTAGAGTGTTATTAAAATAAAATAATGCAAAGAATCATGAATAACTAAAATTCTATTAAAAAAATAATTTAATTACAAAATTAAATCCACGAGAATGCATTTCGCATTTCTTAAAACGGTCAGCCATTTTAATCTTTATTATTATTTTTTTTATTGAAAGTTAGAAAACGAATGAATTACTTTGAACAAAATAATTGTGTCAAACACAGTTTATGATGAATACACTAGAAATGTTATAAAAATTATTGTGTCAAAATTAATGTATTTAAACAAATTTATAACGATTGTAAATTTTTCTTTATAAAGATGGCATTTTTAGTGACATTTAAAAAAAAGATTTCTATCCAAAAAAAAAAAATCACTCATATTAATCATACTTCACGTATGAAATCCTATTCGTATTAACTTAATCGTGCCACAAAGAAGCATTAAAGCTTGTTATTTAATTTTGTGAAAATTGCAATAGACATAAACATCGCGTTCATGCGAAATTTACAATTCATGCAATATAAAACTAAATGAGTCCCTCTCAGAATCAAATGGCAGAAAAGAGAAGAGGAAATATATATGTGTATTGGAATTGTGGGGATGAAAGATAAACGGATGATTCTGGTCGTACAACTGCTTGATAAAACAATGGGGAAGAATTAAGCATCCAAATTTGTTTTAAAAATAGTAGTAACTTTGACTCCATTCGTATCTGTTCACCTACGATGAATCATTCGAAGACCATTTTTTTTATTTCCTTATAGTTTTGTTCTAGCTGCGGATGCATGGTATTTCCGCGCTGTCTCATACATTCTAACCAAGAGATCTTTTAAAGATTCTAACCGTCCCTTAAAGTGTAATTAGAATATTTCCACTAAAACCAATAGACAATTCTGTATTCTTAGAAAAAATTTAAATAAAAACAAGAAAAATTCAGGAATAGTGATTGAGAGATATCAGAGGTTCTGATTGGTTAAGTAGAATCACACGTTACAAGAATGGACTTGGTGGATGATATCAATGCTGGAAGTAGCAGTTGGAGTCAGGCAGTGATATTGATCAACTCAGGAGGAACATTCATAAGGGCCAATTTTGTGATAATAAGCCGACTCAATTTAATAATATTGGACGACCCCGCAAAAATGTCAGCTATAGAATTGTTAATAAAATTCAAAATTATTTCTGTGGTTCAATCATATCTGGTACAAATAAATTTCAGTTTATATCTGACTTGTTTACCGAGTTTTACTCACGAATTTCCAACAGTCTTTGTTTTATCATTGATTACTGCTATCCAAATTGTGTACTAAATTGTCAATATCTTTGATGTACTTCTCTTTTTGGTACTATCTCGATTTTGGTTGTGCTATTTCTCTTCAGTTTAAGAAGATTTGATAGTCATTATCCTTGGGATTACCTCACTGATAATAACCTGAGGGTTAAGATCTGACGAGTGGGAAGCCCATTTACATTCACACCTTCTACTGATGAGAGGGTCACCAGTGTTCCTATATATCATTGAACAGCAATAGAACAAAGACTGTTGAATATTCATAACCGGACATGGTGGACAAGTTAGGAATAAACTGAAGTGATTTTGTATCAGATATGATTAGCTTGCACAAAGGATTGTTAATTTTAATTAACGATTCCGTTAGTGTCAATTTTAGTGCCGTTCTGTTTTTTCTAAGAGTGAAATACAGAGATAGTTTTCAAAGTGCGATTGTTTATCTGAGATGGTTGGTGGTGGATGGCGTTTACTATAACTCCATATTAAAAATAGACAGTCGATTAAACAAATGGCAAGGGAGAAATTTTAAGAATAACATTCAATTCGTTTGTTGTCCGAATGTTAAACTACACGTCATAGAAAGTCCACCGATCTTGATTATGTGTATAGTAGAGCAGTAATCTTTCTTAAAGGACTGGGGATAGTTAAGTAATTTAAATCCAATTTAACAGGAACATCATTGTCGTCTTTGTTTTCAAGAATATACTAATCTCCCAAAAAGGAATAAAGAGACATTTTCACTGCTGCCCCATCGAGATGAATCGGGTTTGTATTACTGTACACATAGATTCGAAAAAGTTGTCAAAAAAAACAAATATATAACAAATAAATGTTATCAAAGGCAAGATAAGTTACTTTTCTGCCAAACTGGATATATTTTTCGTGTTTTTATTCAATGTAACATATTTATTCAGCTCGAAAAACATACAGTGTTTACCGATGTATTCGAAAATTCAAGATGGCGTCTCACACCCTCTTTAACACGGTAAGTTTGGGAAAAGGTGTTATAATTAATAAACTATACAAAATACTATTAAAAACCCGCCGAATATATGTCAACCTATGTCACGGTAACATATATCGAGCGAGTTTTTAACAGTATTTTATTCGGTTTTTTATTTATAACATCTTTTCCCAAACTTACGGTGTTAAAGAAAGAATTAGACGCCATCTTGAATGTTCCAATACATCGGTAAACACTGTATGCTTTTCGAGCTGAATAAACATGTTACATTGAATAAAAACACGAAAAATATATCCAGTTTGGTAGAAAAGTTACTTATCTTGCCTTTGATAACATTTATTTGTTATATATTTGTTTTTTGACAACTTTTTCGAATCTGTGTGTACAGTAATACAAACCCGATGAATCACATAATAAAATAAATAGAAACTCATAGTTTATAAGTAAATGGTAACTTGAAATATCCATGGACCACTTATTAACCGTTTCGGCTATGGATAAATGTTTCTGCCAGATACTTGATTATCTCTGCAGGCCTTGGTTAATTTAAAGATTAAGAAAAATATATATTTATTAAAATTTCCAATTTCTTAAGATACGTATTTTTAGATATTATTACGCTCGTCCCCGGCGTTTCCAGGGAGTGAAAATATGTTTATATTTTTCCAGCAACAGATAAAGTGAATTACTGAAACATTCACTCTTGTCTGCTGTCATAAGTGCTATATACAAAAGACGTATAATATTATAAATCTTATATCTAATGAATGCAAATCGCTACTGTTGTTTCTATTTGTTTGTTCGAGGCCATTATTGAAAAATGTCACCATTGTGAAACAATTCCGAGTGGGATACAATTTCATTTGATAGAAAGTGAATAGAAATAACTTATTGTTATTAATAACACAAGCCATGTTTCCATAAAGGAAACTGAAGAGCTACAATAAATATTGGGTTTGTAGGCCGTATTATATTGATGACAATATATGGGAAAAAGACTCTTTTATGCAGATGACTTATATCGAATTAATTAGCTACGATTTTTTACATTACAAAATAAAACCATTGAAAATGTTTCATCATAATTTGTGTCTGAAAACCACGAGTTACAATGTTTTTAAATTTGAGATATCAATGCATCGTATTCTAAGAGGAACTCAAATGCTAGATCTATTGTTCGTGTACATTTGCCTGCATTGAGTTACTTGCTCTTGGTAATGGCCAAACGAATGCTTTGCGAAAGATTGCCAATAGACAACTCACACGCTACGCATTCGCCAATTCTGCAAGCAGCCACACACAAGTACGCCCTTACACGACAGAATAAAGCAAACATTAAAGCGAGACAAAAGCACCGTCGATGTTAGTGGGTATGCGCTGACTAAGACGTGGGATGGGTGAGGGGCTATAGTACTTCTGCGCTGAGCTTACCTCCAGCCAGGGTTCGGGTCTGTCGGCATCGTCCAATTGGTACTGCGTTTATGAAACCACCACTTGATAACTAGATCGTTGGTCAGGGTACGCTGGACGACCAGTTCAAGACAAAATTTGGGGTTGATGTGGTATGACGTGCAAGAAGCTGGATGTGCTGCGTCGTAATGAGTCGCACTTTTTAGACGGGGAGGAAACAATAATTGAAAAAAAAAACGAGTTGAGAGAATGCGAGAGATAAAAAGCAAATGGTAGACAGGAAATTAAGGAAGAACTAAGAGAAAGGAAAGAAAAGGAAAGAAAAGGAAAGGAAATAATAATAATAATAATAATAATAATAATAATAATAATAATAATAATAATAATAAGGTCATCAAATGTTTACATTAAAAAGTCATGACGTTAAAATTTGAGACGGTGACAAACAAATTCAGACTTTTACTATAACAATAGACAAGAAAAGATAGATAGATAGATAGATTGATAGATAGATAAAAGGACACTCTTTTCTCCACACACCACCCCATCCGCCGTCACTAATGTCAAAACTGTCATTCTGAAATCGAAAATGTTATTTTAAATAAACAAAATATTTTTACAACCAGATGTTTGTGTTTTACATTTTTTACCATTAACCCGAAGCATGACTGGCAAGATCATAAAATCACATTTTTTTTACATAGAAATCTCCACTTATCAAGACCCAGAGGCCACTCGAGGATAAGGGTTAAAGAGCGTATAGTCAATGGGAAATATTACAGGAATCGTTAGTAGTGTAAATTTGGTAAATTGGATTACTTAAGAGGAATGGTTCATCAAAAACGTGTTTACGTTGGACTTGAAGACGACCATATTGTAGTCAATTGGAAAGCAGGGAAACGGAAAACAGTTCAACAGGAGTGCAGTGAGCATAGACAGCCCCTCAACTCTCCAGGATCGTATAATATATATATATATATATATATATATATATATATATATATATATATATATAATATATATATATATATACACACACACACACACACACACACACACACACACACACACATATATATATATATATATATATATATATATATATATATATATATATATATATATATATATATATATAATTTAATCACCTGGAAACGTATAATCACATTTTCTTTTCTTCTTTTTTTGCAGGATGGTGATGCCATTTTTCTGAGGGATAGCTGAGATTGATACCATTCTTTTTTTATAATTCAACATCGATTATCATACAATGATCTTTATACACTCGTATGACAGACGTGCCCAAATGTATTCTTCTCCGGGCGATTCTTGAATGGAAACGTCACCATCAAATAAAATTATACCGGATTTCATGTTTGTAGATTATGAATGAGTGTTTTCATGTTTGTAGGTTATGAATGGGTGTTTGTTATCATTCAAAGCAAATCTGAGCTTCTGGTTGAACAAACGTGATGTCGAAAAACCTGAAACACGTGATGAAACCAAACGGCACAAAGGACTTACCTCAAGGCATCTAAAGATGCATTTTTCAATGCAACAACAACAGCAACAACAACAACAACAACAACAACAATAATAATAATAATAATAATAATAATAATAATAATAATGATTTCGTTTATCAACGTCTCCCTGGAAAGGGATGGAATTCATTTCCCCCAATCCCGGCTCCAAACCAGGAGCTTCAAAGATCAAGGGTTTTCCCAAGGATGTTAATGGTACCTAAAATAGCAGAAGTCTGAAGGCCGCCTAAAACATTTTTTTTTTTTACATGGTGGTCACCACTTATTAAGGCCCGGAAGCCACTCAGGGATAATGGTTATTGCAAGTACAGTACGTTAGTGTGGAGATTTGATGAAGTGTTTACTTAAGGGGGTGGTTCATTAGGAATTTGTTTACGTTGGACTTGAAGACACCCAAATTGTAGTCAGGTGGGAAGCAGGCAGACGGAACAGAGTTCTAAGAAAGAAGCTTTGTTCATGGAATCCATGTTTTGATTTAGGCAGAGATATAGAGTGGGGGAAATTTTTCACAGTGGATTCAGCTAGACGGGTGTTTTTCGTGAAAGATTGGCGAGGGGGGACCAGAGATTGGAGTTCAGACGAGCACCTGCCATGGAAATAACGAAAAAACAAGGATAGGCTCGCAATTCTCTTCTGTGGGAGAGAGGTTGCAGGGTAGAGAAAAGGGCATCCCCCACTAAGCCACGAAGTCTATTTTATACTCTGTCAAGGCAGGATAGGCTGTTTTTAGCAGCTCCTGCCCGGATATGGCAGCAGTATTCCATCCTTGGACGTACTTGGCTTTTATATAGATAGAGAATTGCATCAGTAGTGAGATATCTTCTGAAGCGGTAGAAGGATCCCACCATCTTTCTAGCAACCTTGGCAACAGACTTGATGTACGTGTTCAATTTCAGATCAGGAGTAAAAGACAAACCCAAAAGCTTGTCAAAACACGGGGCTTCTCCTAGACGAGAGCCATCCATTTCAATTGATGCCAGAGCGTTGATGATGTAAGGATAGGAGTTTGGTTTTAGATGCATTAAAGGTAACCAGCCACGTCTTCCCCCACTGTACCACGCGCTCGAGATCAGAGGAGAGAGAATCAGAGAGAACTTTGTCATTTACAGCCTTTGATGTGTTTCCGTAGATGGTCGTGTCATCAGCATAGATGTTAAGGAATGATTTAAGTATGTGTTTTTAGGGAGGTCATTGATGTAGATCCGGAAGAGAGTTGGGCCCAGGATTGACCCTTGAGGGACTCCAGCATTAATACTGCAGGCCTCTGATTTTTGTCCATCGACTACTACTCTTATGAGCCTATCGGAGAGAAATGATTTAATGATGTAGAAAACATTTCCAGCTACACCATAGCTGGAAATCTTGTGAAGTAGGCCCTTATGCCATACCCTGTCGAAGGCCTTTGATATGTCAAGAGCAACTGCCCTAGAAAGGAAGCCTTTGTCAAGAGATTCACTAATCCCGTGAGATATAACCGTTAGCACATCTGCGGTAGATCTTACAGAGCGGAAACCATATTGTGTGTCACTAAGAAAATTGTTTCTGCTGAGGTGGTTTACTATTTCCCTATTTAATATGGATTCCAGCAACTTACTCATAACACACAGGAGATTTATTGGTCTGTACTGAGAGGGAGATGACTTATCACCTGAATTCTTAAATACAGGGCATACTGATGAGGTTTTCCAGGGAGTCGGAAAGTACTTCTCCTTAAGGCAACGCTTAAACAGTTTCGTAAGTATGGGAGCAAGTTCTGGTTGAAGCTTTTTTAACACTATAATTGGGATGCCGTCAGGGCCAGTTTCTTTACTGGAATCAAGGTTCTTGATTAGCTTGGCGACCCCATGCACATATATTTGTATGTTACCTAGCGTGTTCTGTGTTATAGGAGGAAATATGGGGAGTTGATGGCCTTCGTCGCATATATGATTAGCTGCAAAGTTCTTGGCAAATAGTTTGGCCTTGTCTGATGCTGACGAAATGACCTCTGGTCCATTGATAATGGTTGGGATAGAACGCACACTTCTGTTCAGGATCCTATTTGTTATTTGCCACAACTGGTGGGAACCAAGCCGCTGATCAGCTACTTTGGATTTAACATACTGGGCATATAGCTCTCTTGCATTTTTTTTATTACTCTTTTACAGTGGTTGCTGGCGTTCCTGAAAGCAGCTTTTGTCTCAGTGCATCTATTACGTTGGTAGTTATGGAAAAAGTGATTTCTGTGCGCAGCGATAACAGCAGCACATTCTGGGGAGAACCATGGCTGGCTGTTAGGTTTTTGTTGGAATCTTTTAGATGGTATGAATTGGTCTATGCCTACAATTAACCATTCAGTCAGATCTGATACTATAGAGGACACATCCTTTTTAAACATGAAATGCAGAGGTAAATCAGATATGAATGTACGGAAGCTATCCCAGTCAGCTATAGAGTATTGATATACAGTACGGTGGAGGGGTACGTCTGGGGACTTATTATATTTAATTTTTATCTTAACTGATACGACGGAGTGGTCGGAGGATCCTAGAGGAGAATGAACGGAACATGAACATAGCTTAGGGGAAGTTGAGAGAAAAAGGTCTAAGAGGCTTGCATATTGACCGGGTGTATCGGACACACGGGTGAGTTCGCGAACATCTGAGTGAGGTCATAAGCAATGGCAAAATCATGACAAAACCTCCTCTCATCGTCTGTCTTATTTGAATTGGTCAACCATTCCATGTTATGGACGTTGATGTGGATGTTAGCCGAGGGATGTGCAGACAGGATGTGGTCTATTTTCTCAGATATACTCTTAAAGATAGTAATTCCGCTGTTATGAGGCTGATAGAGGGCAAATATAAATGCAATGGTGTAAGCAAGTGCAACCCGGAAGCACATATAGGGTAAATTAGGATATTCTCTAGAAATATCCTTGCCACACGGGAAGCCATCTTTGATGTAGGCACATATTCCATGCACATGGCGATCTTGGGAGTCAGATTTAGCTGTTAAGTTAGAGTATCCGTTAATTATGAACTCATCTAGGGAAGTCATCGACCCTATTCCAGTTTCACTTAGAAAGAATATGTCCGGTTTCGTCTCCTGCAATTGGGTTTCAACCTCTGGAAGGTTGGAACGTAGACCCCTGATGTTGGAGAAGGAGACCTGGTAGTAGGGGTCTACGTTGGAAGATGGGGTTCTAGGCTTATTCGAGTTTTTTTCGGAGATTCGCAGTTTTTTCAATTGTCCTTACAGACGACTTGATACTACTCCTAGCGTACCTACTAGGATTGGGATTATTTGTGTTTTAACGCCGTGTACACGCCTTATCTCCAAGGCCAATGGAGCATAATTGCTCCACTCCTCGTTCTCCTTCTCTCCCACGTTCCTGTCCCAGGATACTGAGAAGTCTACAAGTTGCTAGTTTTTTTAGACCTCGTCAATGACGACCAAATCCGGACGATTATGTTCCAATTGCTTGGTCGTTGTGACACTTTTGTCCTACCATACCTCTACCTTGCCATCCTCACTTATTCTCACTTCATTAGGCACCTCCTCAAACCACTTTCCAGCACATTTCACACAAACCTTCTTACACACCTCCCAGTTTATTCGGAGGAGTAGTAGTAGTAGTAGTAGTAGTAGTAGTAGTAGTAGAATAATAATAATAATAATAATAATAATAATAATAATAATAATAATAATAAAAGGATAAAATAGGATGGAAAGACCGATGAAGCAGTCACCAAACACTTCTCCACTGGAAGGTTATGAAAAATACTAGAATCCCAGGGAGACTTTGTTCTTTGTTTAAAAATAAAAGTATTCGTTTTTCTTCTTCCATGTCACTTTCCTTCCTGCTCTAGACTTATATGTGTCAGTAGCAATTCCATCTTTGACTTTGTCGGTATCGTCTGTCCTAATAATCTTATCACTAGTATTAACTTTATCCGTCTGTGACTTCTCCGTCTGTCTAATTTTATTACTAATAGTTGGTCTATATACGGTTTTAATCTATCTATCGATACGTGTGTGTGAGTACCGTTTGTGAATCTGTTTTAACTGCTCGGGCCGCTTTCGTCGGAGAATAGTTTTTAGGCCTGGTTCTAATTTAGCAATTTATCTGATGAAAATCACGTAAAATAACTTTTTTTTTCTTTAGTGTAAAACCGTTTCACAAAAATAGCATTATATATATATATATATATATATATATATATATATATATATATATATATATATATATATATATATATATGACATTTCTTTGGAAGCGGATTCATATATACCTTATTTTTGTATGGTTTTACTGTTGTCCTCGAAAGTTCGTTTTTTCTTTCTTTTTTTTTTTTAATTTCTTTTTTCACTCCGTCTCGTTCTCCTGGGTTTTTCTTGAAGATTGTGTGTATATACGCGCACGGGGTTCACCATATTATGGTATTATTACCATACATTAACATGGGTACTAATTAGAGGTCACCATTTCGGTAGGCTCCCACTTCGGGGCGCCTCCGATAACAGGGAGAACTGGAGAGCTGAAATAGAAAGAAATACTGGTAAAAGAAGACATTGTCTTCTTATAAAAACGAGGACGTGTAACGCGACTTTGTTATGAATTCATGAGGATTTATATATCCAATATATATGTGTGTTTTCCCGAAACTCGGGTTACAAAGAAAGACAGTGCATTTTGTAAAGTCTGTA
>NC_136484.1:47385609-47390609 GCF_053919585.1 Euprymna scolopes
AGAGAGAGAGAGGGGGGAGAAAGTGGGGGAGGGAGGATCCTTTATATTATGACTAGATGTGGAGGACATAATGACCCTTAACCAGGCTCGCGCCGTTATAACAGGGCTCGTCCTTTATCTTATGTGCAATTTGCAATTGACTGTTGTTTTCATTGTTATCATTTTGTCGAATATGTATTAATGTCTACAAATACACGTAATGCGATTTGTAAACCCAGTTGGAAATGCACCAGTAATAAAGATATTGACGATATGCATGTTAAGATATGCATGTGTACTGCAATTTTCATATTATCAATATATTACTATTTTCATATCATTAATATATTGCCATTTTAATATCGTGAATGTGTTGCTATTTTCATGTTGTCAATATATTGCTATTTTAATAATCTTAACGTATTGCTATTTTCATGTTGTCAATATATTGCTATTTTAATATTCTCAACGTATTTCTATTTTCATATTATCAATGTATTATGAATATATTCCTATTTTAATATTGTCAATGTTTTTCTATTTTCATGTTTTTAATATATTACTATTTTCATATTGTTCATATATTTCTATTTTAATATCATTAATATATTGCTATTTTCATTTCGTCAATGTTTTGCTATTTTGATATTGTGAATATATTGCTATTTTCATATTATTAATGTATTGCTTTTTTCATATTGTCAATGTATTGCTATTTTCATCAATTGCATATAACCGAATCATATCAACCGAAGTTCAAAATACAAATTGAATATTTAATTATAAAACAAAAATTTAATTTTCATAATTTCTCTCTTTGTAACAATTTCCGTAATAGTAAAGATATAAAATGAAAATGTTCCTTAATAATGTGTCGAGCAGAATGTTGTTTGCAACATTTAGAAATAAAGATTTCGTCTGTGGGAATGGAGATTCATCAATGCGCCATATTGAGTTTGATGAAGATCTTTTGTGGTCCCTAACCTTCGAAGTTTACTGTAGATCTTAATTCATGATTTACAGTTAACTCCAGACAATTTATGAAGCACTCATTTTCTAAGTGTATGACAATTTTTTAAATGTCAAAAACGATAATGAACAGTTGCATAGTTTCAGGAATGCTGCATTGCTACTTTTTTTTCAACTGATATTGCGGGTTTTCTTTTTTGGTTAAGTCATGAAGAGTTTTCATTAAACTTATTTGGACGAAATTTTTCATTTAACAAATTTTGTAATCGATCTTCCGCATTTTCTTTTATTTTCATGCATTCTTCTTCATAAAATGTGAATAAGTTATTAAAAATCTCTTAAAGCATTATATGCCTCATATGTCCCATTAATACCAACAGTTTAATGGTTTTCAATAGTAAAATTTTAATTAATTTTTCCTGTAAAATAAAATTTAATAAAATTAAATGCACCCACATACATATGCCATATTCAAATATTGTTTAGACTTTCTTATTTCCTATTAAATGTCAGAGGATTAAAATTCGGAAACTAATTCGAGGATAAGAGTTAAATAGAAACATAGCTTGTCAGTTGAAATAAAGAAAAATATTATGAGAGGACTAAAAATGGTAATTTAAATGAACATAATTGGATTACCCGAGGGGAAGGTTTGTGACAAGTATATGCTGACATAGAATTTGAAAACAACAATGCTGTAGTCTGAAAGAAGGCAATCCTGTAGTAATGTGTTCCACATATAGGAAGTTCTTGGAAAGAAACTCGTTTCATGGAAATTTTGTTTTATGTTTTATAAGTACTTCTATGGGATGTGCTGTCATGAATTTACCGTACTTGTATCTCCTGAACGAAAATACCTCCAACTGACCTTATTCGCAATCAAATCCCACCACCTCGCCGCTGAAGTCTCTAGATATCAATTTTATATTCTGATAACTTTGTTTACTTGAGAGCGGTTTGCCTCAACAAAAGGGGTGACAAACGCTCCGACGGCTTCACAGTGTTTACTTTCTCAAATGATAAGTCATTGATATGAGATAAAACTTGCGTTGATGCACATATGACGTCCTCAACATTGACGATGAAATGGTTGGAGCAACTAATTTTGACAAGCAGAACTTGCTCAGTCTCTGGTCATATCAAATCGTGAGACACCAGGGACTGTCGGCATAATAATGTTAACATACCGGTTCTCAGTTTAAGTTAAGCAACATTGAGCCAGGTCAGTACCAGATGAGTGACCATTTGGGAATACCAGGCGCTGTATGTAGGAGGACACGACATCTTGCAAGAACTGCAAAAATCTAACATCGTCAGCTCCACTGACCGACGCATACATGGGGGCTGCTTGTGAGTTAAATATTCCCTTGACATCCCCTCCTTTCGAAGAAGCTGGCTCAACCTTCCTAGAGTGATTGTCGTTGACATTGTGAGTTTATTTGGCTCTTTGAGTACCTCCCTATCGCTATTATTCAAGGAATGCTTTGAGCCTTCTCTCAACCTGCCAAGCCAGCCAAAAATCTGATCAAATATTATGATGCTTCTTTTGGAAATTTGGCAGTTGAAACAGATTGGTTGAAATCAGACGACAAAGAAACAAATGTTTATAACCAACCGGAAATACCTAGTATGGTATTAGGCCTGGGCCAGCTACGCAGACTTCCTCCGAGAGAGGAAGTTTACAACGAATATCAGATTCACAAGCAGTCTTCAGCCGCATGTATATACCAGTCATGAGCGCCTAGCATTTCCAAATGGTTTCCCATCCGATAATGTCCAGGCTCAACGTCGCTTAACCGGTGATCTAACGAGAATCTGTGTTCCAACGCTTACATTAGCTTTTTAACTTGTAAAGAATTGAACTTTTTACTGCATTTTCTCTTATTACGTATCGTAGTTATTTTAATATTTTTTTTAATTAGAGATTAATATATTTTATTTCTTCATATTTTTATTTTAAATTTGTTAAATTCTGTTACAAATTAATTATTTTCCTTTTTATGTAAAAGAAAAAAAAAGAAAGAAGATTGAAACGTATTTTTTTGTAATAAAAAGTTTATATTTTGATTATGATAAGAGTTTACTTATAGAAAATATTCTTCAAACCAAAACGTGACAACAAAGAAACACTTGAATGAATACATATTATTGTTGTGTGATCGGCCTTATATAACTATAACGTGTGCTTTTTTTCTTTGATTGGGGAAACAGATAACACAATTGTACGTTTCTAAAAAAAAAAAAAAAAAAAGAAAGAAAAAAAACTGATTCGTGTATGAATACTCAGAATACATTTGATCTTTTTCGAAAACAACAAAATGAAACCTTAAAACTTTTAAATGATTAATAGCAGCGACCTCGAAAAATACGAACTTATAAACTTGTCCTTCATAAGTCAGGGCCTTGATGGTTAAAGTTGAAGAAAATTTTTATCTACTTATTTAATTAATTACTTTTAATTAAAAATAACAAAATAATACTCTCCAACTCCAACATTAACAAGAATTAATATTCCCACCTCACGTTGCTCTTATTCTCTCTCCCTCTCCCTCTCTCTCTCTCGCTCTCTAATATATATATATATATATATATATATTAGTTGCCCCTATTCTCTCTCCCTCTTCCTCTCTCTCTAATATATATATATATATATATATATATATATATATATATATATATATATATATATATATATATATAGTAATTTAGTAATTTATAAAATATATATGGCGATTAAGCTACACTGAATATTCCGCGTTTCATCCACTCTAGGATTCTTCAGGCTTATGCGCGAATTTTGTGGTTGTCTATCGTTTTTATATACACACCTTCTATTGAATGACAAAAATAAAACTAACACAAAAGACACATACATAACTAGCAGAAATAATAATAATAATAATAATAATAATAATAATAATAATAATAATAATAATAAACGAACTCCGAACAACAACAACCATACTAGAAATAAAAATAAAAATACTAATAACGAACAAGATAAATGCAACTGTAGATACACCACATTTTGCCCACTTCAAAATAAATGTCTAACCAAAAGCATAGTTTACCAGGCCACAATATTTGCGAAAGAAAACCCGAATAACAAGAAATATTACGTAGGTATGACTTCCTTAGATTTCAAAACCCGATATTATGACCACAAAAGTACATTCAACAATAAAAATACCGTATCATTTTGACCAGGTGAAAATGTTCGTTTTTTAAAAAAATAATTATTAGATCAGGGTTAAGGTTTCGAATGAAGCAGATTTCATTTTTTTTCCGTCATATTTTCCCGTTTGGCAATGGTTTCAACCATTTGTTTGATTAAAAATTCGATAATATGCGTAAACGCTTACTTTCTTAAGTGGTCTTATGATTTTAACCAGGACTGTATATATATATATATATATATATATATATATATATATATATATATATATATATATATATATATATATATATCCCGCGAGATAAAGCTGAATCGTTGATATATATATATATATATATATATATATATATATATATATATATATATATATATATATATATATATATATATATAAGCTGAATCGTTGAATATATATATATATATATATATATATATCCCGCGAGATAAAGCTGAATCGTTGATGCGCGCGCGCACCACACACACATTATATATATATATATATATATATATATATATATATATATATATATATATATATATATATATATACGCACATACACATATGTATACTATCTATGGATTGCTGTTGCTGCTGAACGTCGATCGTGACAAAGCGTACAAAGAAGGAAGATGTATGAACATAAATTTATGGATGGCTGCAGTTATACGTATCCATATAGCGACAGGCCTCTCCCTACCCAACCTACAAGACAAGAATGTGTTTTGTATGTTTGTTTTGTGTTAACTGATATATAGTCACAATTTGTATTTGTCCTCATCGCCCATGACATAATTTCACATCCGAGTAGAGAAGACTTAGAATAAAAAGAAAATTATTATTTACTTACTGACAAACCATTTTCTTGTTTCCCATGGC
>NC_136484.1:47393109-47405609 GCF_053919585.1 Euprymna scolopes
TTCCTAAATCGAATTCTGCATCGACTTAACAAGTTTTTGAAGATCTATTATTTGAATTATTTATATTTTAATGTAATTTTAATCGATTTAAGCAAATTTATTAAATTACGGAGATTTATTTTACAATCCACAGAGATTCGAAAAAGTGATAAAAAAATTCACATACATAACAAATAAATGTTATTAAAGGCAAGATAAATTACTCTGCTACTTACCTGGAAAATTTTTTAGTGGTTTTGCTCACTTTAAAACCTTTAATCGATTCAAAAAACAAAGTGTCTCGCGTTTTATATCACGGTAACATAGATTGGGTGGGTTTCTAATAGTATTTTGTATAATTTTTTTATTTTTAAGTCATTTTCAAAACTTTAAATTTTACGAGCCAAGAGCGTCACCATTTTTCTTGCTCTCGCGTAAACGCTAGACACTTTTTTTTAAAGGAACCGATTAAACGTTTTAAAGTGAGCAAAACCATTAAAAAAAATCCAGGTAGGTAGAAGTGTAACTTCTTTTGCCTTTGATAACATTTATTTGTTATGTATTTGAATTTTGACCACGTTTTCGAATTTCTGCGGATTGTAAAACAAATCCAATTACGCCATGAGTTTATTGGAAGAAAAATATTCTGCGTAGGCATTAAACATTTTGTTGTTGTTGTTGTTGTTGTTGTTGTTGTTGTTGTTGTTGTTAAATATTTTTTATAGGAGAAATCATTTAGAGTTAAAATCTGTTGAGAAATATACACTTTGAGTAAAGAACAACAAGTTATCCGGTATAGTAGTCCCATTTGAGTGATTGGCTTGTTGATGTAAAAAGCGAAACTTCATGAACCGGAAAATGAAACGAACAATTTCTTCATTATTCTAGAAAACGGCAGAAATATTACAAATAAAATGTGTTTGTTTAATTCATTGTTTTACAATAAATGTTATGTTTTTTTTTTTAATATAAAGTGTAACCCGGATATAAGAGACTTCTTCTTCATGAGGGTACAGTTCTCTTATATACGGATTATATTATATCTGGGGTTCTTACTTCAGATCACGATCACGACGTTTTGCTTTTTGCATTAGTTGAAATAAAACGGCATTTTTTAAAATTCTTCAACTAATGTTTACATATTTAAAGTGTTAATTTTCAATACAAAATAGATTCTACTTTTAGAGTTTCCCCATGTAATAATATAAAAAAAAGAAGCATTTTAATGCCTAAACAGTTTTTTTTTCTCGCCACACACTCACGCCGTAATTTAGTGACTCTGCCCGAATTTAGTCGTTACAATTTTAAACAGCGAATTCGTTTTCTTTATTTAAAGAAAATTTGGTATTTATTGAGATAGAGTTGAGAGATCAATTAAAAAAAAATGTCGTTTTCAGCAAAAACGATATTACGTGCTTAATTACCATGTCGAAAATAGTAATATATCCAAAAAGTTACAATAATTAAACGAGTAGAACAACTACTATTGTGTCTTTAATATAAAAACGTTATAGGCTACAATGTTGGCCGCCATTAAAATTATGTTCCTATGTGTTGAACGCTTCATCGTCTACTTTATAAAATCTAAGAAAAATGCAATTTTACTCAATTTTCCTTAAAAATTACTTTAAACTATAAATAACTTTCTATAAGGTGAATTTTCGTAATTTTTGGATATATTACTATTTTCAACATGATAATTAAGTACGCAATATTGTTTTTGCTTTAAAAAAAAAATCGATTTGTCAACTCAATTTCAACAAACGCCGAAACGTTGATAATTCACACGCGAGAAGAAAGAAACTGTTTATTTAAAATAATTATTTAAAAGGTTCAAATGTTCCTTTTATTTTGAAAATATCTAGCTAATTATTATTTTTATAAGAAAAAAATTATTAATTTCGAAACATTTAACTTTTTAAAACTGTCAATAAATGAATCAAAAGGAAATTTATTCGACAATGTCAATTATTTTTACGGAAGTTAAAAAAATATTTATTTATTTATTTATTTATTTATTTACTTAATATCTGATCTTGGACGGCCATGATCAAATTCATATTAGAAAATATATTACAATTTAATTGGTTATCATTTTTAAAAAAATAATCCAACGGTCAAAGATGCCAACGAGTTACACACCTTAGATCGTGCAATTATAATCTATGGGAGGTAACTCACTTTATTTGAGCGGAAGTAAATTTGCTTTATGCGAAATGAGTTATCGACCTTGCACGATTATCGCGTTTAATAATGGTTTTGCATTTTTGTAAATACATTTATTTGCTGATTTGCCCACACCCCATTGTTCCTATTTACAATGCCTCCCCACGGGACAGAGTTAGACACCAGGGTCGTTTTTTAACGTGGAGAAAATTACAAAAATAAAAAAATGTCTCAGTCGTGAAGGACTGCTCCCCCACCGAAAGAGAACAAGAAATGGAAGAACAGATACTACACTTTGAGGTATTTATTTGCTCCCTCACTGAGCAAATTAGGCACAAGGCCGATTTTTAAAGTGAGGAGTGAAGGGGAAATGGGGACGAACTCCCCGGGGAGTAGGGAAGCTGAATAGTGACAATTGGTATGAAGGGTTGCCCCTTCATTGACCAAGGTCTTATATGTGGGGTTACCCCCACATAGGTCTTTGCTTGCTGTACTACACTTTGATCTTGTCCCGAAGGCCAACCCCCCATTGTTTACTTTTCTTATTTCTGACTGACATTTTATACAAGCTAGGAATGGAGCATTCTGCCGGATGCCAGATATTCACCCGCTATCTAATACATTCAAACCGAGAGATTTTTTTTTTTTCAAGATTCTAACCGTCCTTTTAAGTACAATTGTTTGAATCACTCTTGCAATGTGTTCACTAGGTATATTTTCAAGGTAGTTTTTTAAAAATTCTTTTTCATGAGTCCAATTGCTGATTGAGATTGTCGGACTTACTTCCTCATCTTGGTTGTTATTGTCACAACGTTTCGGCCGTTTTGCCCTCCGAACTGGGGAACCGTTTGTTAGGAGTCTCGAACCCAACCCTTTATTATTATTACGGGGGTACCGTGTTCGGACTCCAGCTAGGCTTTGGGACATAGTTGCTGATTCTCTGTTTTTCAATGTTACTTTTTCACTGCCTTCGTTCAGGATTGAACTCAGCACCTTTGGGTAACTGTAAACTTTGATACAACGTCTAGAACCACTCGGCCATATGTCACTAGGACAATTCTTAGGAGTTTGGTAGGCAAATCTTTTTAAACAAATATATATACGCATACATAAATATATATAGAAAGAGGTTTGTGTTTACTATAAGCTTTTTACGCAAATATTATGCAAGTATAAATGATGTAGAATATCTGCATGAATATAATTACGCGTAATAGTTAACTAAAGATGATCATCTATATATATAAAAGCGAAAATGTATGTATGTACGTATCTATGGGTGTTCGCTTTTTCTGTATGCCAACAAAAGGCTTTTTTCAGAGAAGGGGTCGCTCGTTTCACAACATTTTAAAACTTTTTATATCACATATAAATCGTAATATCTCACAGTTAACAACGAAGCTCGCCTGTCTATTTAATTTGATCGATTTCGGGAAGATAAATATTCAATATTTGTCGCTCGCCGCATGTGGGTTAGTCTTTTTCCTATAACATCTTGGGGGGGGGGGCGTTCGGCAGTAAATGAATACCATCCCGCAGTCAAACTTGACCTCATTAACTCATTAAAACGGGCACCTGCTAACTCCAAGTAATTAAATAAATTCAAACGTATTTCCGTTAGCATCTCGCGGTGGGGCAATGGTTAACGTCGCACTTTTTTTTCACACTTTAATTTACACTTTTGCCTCAAGGGTTCGGGTTCGATCCTCATACATAATTTTTTTTTACCCCCCCCCAACACTCGGGCAACGCCGGGTACCCCTCGCTAGTTTCATAAGAAAACCGAAAAAAAAAACTAATAGGGAATTAATTAAAATAAGTGTTTAAAAGAATATACAAATTAGCTAGATCTTTTGCAGATGAATGCAATTCCACAACCCATATATAACAAAGTTGTATTTTATTTTTAAATAAATAAAAAAAAAGGTTTTAATATGAATGTCAATGCACAAAAAATTATAGGAGCATAGATAACAACCCTTTTTAAGAAGAAAAAAAAACATATCGTCTAACTGAAAACGATATACGTAAAAATGATAAACGTATTTATTGCAATAATTAATTATTTCATTTATTTTTTTCCGAAACAGACGTGACATAACCAGAACCAGTGAAATATGAACTAAATTATTGTTCTTGTGAAATATTGGTGTATATTCTTAAGAAAATAGACTTTTAAAAACGTGTTTAGATTTTTGCATAATATATTTGGGCGTACTTGATGCATTTTTCTATCAAAATTCAATTTTGTATTGAATTCAAATAACATTTTCGAAACTGATGCAGAATAGATTTAATTTCAATTAAATTAAAATTCACAATCATTCTTTGCAATCCAACCATTTTGATACAAATAAACTTCAGTCTATGCCTATCTTGCCCATCAAATCCGTCATGAATGTACTACATTAGCTGATTTAATGTTTATAATGATTTTAATGGTTTACTTGGTTACAACGGTACAACTGTTTTAATGTTTACAATGATTTTAATGGTTTACTTGGTTACAACGGTACAACTGTTTTAATGTTCACAATGATTTTAATGGTTTACTTGGTTACAACGGTACAAATGTTTCAATGTTTACAATGATTTTAATGGTTTACTTGGTAACAACGGTACAAATGTTTTAATGTTCACAATGATTTTAATGATTTACTTGGTAACAGCGGTATAAATGTTTTAATGTTTACAATGATTTTAATGGTTTACTTGGTTACAACGGTACAAATGTTTTAATGTTCACAATGATTTTAATGGTTTACTTGGTTACAACGGTACAACTGTTTTAATGTTTACAATGATTTTAATGGTTTACTTGGTTACAACGCTACAAATGTTTTAATGTTCACAATGATTTTAATGGTTTACTTGGTTACAACGGTACAACTGTTTTAATGTTTACAATGATTTTAATGGTTTATTTGGTTACAACGGTACAAATGTTTTAATGTTCACAATGATTTTAATGGTTTACTTGGTTACAACGGTACAACTGTTTTAATGTTCACAATGATTTTAATGGTTTACTTGGTTACAACGGTACAACTGTTTTACTGTTCACAATGATTTTAATGGTTTACTTGGTTACAACGGTACAAATGTTTCAATGTTTACAATGATTTTAATGGTTTACTTGGTAACAACGGTACAAATGTTTTAATGTTCACAATGATTTTAATGGTTTACTTGGTAACAACGGTACAAATGTTTTAATGTTCACAATGATTTTAATGATTTACTTGGTAACAGCGGTACAAATGTTTTAATGTTTACAATGATTTTAATGGTTTACTTGGTTACAACGGTACAAATGTTTTAATGTTCACAATGATTTTAATGATTTACTTGGTAACAGCGGTACAAATGTTTTAATGTTTACAATGATTTTAATGGTTTACTTGGTTACAACGGTACAAATGTTTTAATGTTCACAATGATTTTAATGATTTACTTGGTAACAGCGGTACAAATGTTTTAATGTTTACAATGATTTTAATGGTTTACTTGGTTACAACGGTACAAATTTTTTAATGTTTACAATGATTTTAATGGTTTACTTGGTTACAACGGTACAAATGTTTTAATGTTCACAATGATTTTAATGATTTACTTGGTAACAACGGTACAAATGTTTTAATGTTCACAATGATTTTAATGGTTTACTTGGTTACAACGGTACAAATGTTTTAATGTTTACAATGATTTTAATGATTTACTTGGTTACAACGGTACAACTGTTTTAATGTTTACAATGATTTTAATGGTTTACTTGGTAACAGCGGTACAAATGTTTTAATGTTTACAATGATTTTAATGGTTTACTTGGTAACAGCGGTACAAATGTTTTAATGTTTACAATGATTTTAATGATTTACTTGGTTACAACGGTACAACTGTTTTAATGTTCACAATGATTTTAATGGTTTACTTGGTTACAACGGTACAACTGTTTTAATGTTTACAATGATTTTAATGTTTTACTTGGTTACAACGGTACAAATGTTTTAATGTTCACAATGATTTTAATGGTTTACTTGGTTACAACGGTACAACTGTTTTAATGTTCACAATGATTTTAATGGTTTACTTGGTTACAACGGTAGAAATGTTTTAATGTTCACAATGATTTTAATGGTTTACTTGGTTACAACGGTACAAATGTTTCAATGTTTACAATGATTTTAATGGTTTACTTGGTAACAACGGTACAAATGTTTTAATGTTCACAATGATTTTAATGGTTTACTTGGTAACAACGGTACAAATGTTTTAATGTTCACAATGATTTTAATGATTTACTTGGTAACAGCGGTACAAATGTTTTAATGTTCACAATGATTTTAATGGTTTACTTGGTTACAACGGTACAAATGTTTTAATGTTCACAATGATTTTAATGGTTTACTTGGTTACAACGGTACAACTGTTTCAATGTTTACAATGATTTTAATGGTTTACTTCGTTACAACGATACAAATGTTTTAATGTTCACAATGATTTTAATGGTTAACTTGGTTACAACGGTACAAATGTTTTAATGATTTTAATAGTTTTTACTTGGTTAACACGATACAAATATTTTAATGTTTACAATGATTTTAATGGTTTACTTAGTTACAACGGTACAAATGTTTCAATGTTTACAATGATTTTAATGGTTTACTTAGTTACAACGGTACAAATGTTTCAATGTTTACAATGATTTTAATGGTTTACTTGGTTACAACGGTACAAATTTTTTAATGTTTACAATGATTTTAATTGTTTACTTGGTTACAACGGTACAAATGTTTTAATGCTTACAATGATTTTAATGTTTTACCTGGTTACAAGGATACAAATGTTTCAATGTTTACAATGATTTTAATGGTTAACTTGGTTACAACGGTACAAATTTTTTAATGTTTACAATGATTTTAATGATTTATTTGGTTACAAATGTTTTAATGTTCACAATGATTTTAATGTTTTACCTGGTTACGACGGTATAAATGTTTTAATGTTTCCAATGATTTAAATGGTTTACCTGGTTACAACGGCACAAATATTTTTATGTTTCCAATGATTTTAATGTTTTACCTGGTTACAACTGTATAAATGTTTTAATGTTTACAATGATTTTAATGGTTTACGTGGATGCAAGGTAAAAACGTTTTAATGATTTCAATAATTTTAATGGTTACAACGGTACAACTGTTTTACTGTTCACAATGATTTTAATGGTTTACCTGGTTACAACAGTAAAAAATGTTTTAATGGTTTGCGTGGTTACAACGGTAAAGATTTTTACTAACCCTGACACACTACTCTCTTGGGATTTCCCTCACTTTAACTGTGGTGACCCTCTTCATTTTGGGAATAGCATAGGGATTGTTTTGATAGACATTATCGTTGGAATAACACATAAAAATCTACGTGGGGTGGGGTTAAGATCTGGTGAGTGAGATATCCAAACCTTAACTACCGATTGGAAGATGGCAGTAGTCAAGCCCCGTGTTCGAATCCTTTCGAAGAGATAGCACAACTTTCACTGTGGATGTTGGTAACCTTCACGTGGTGTTCCCTGTAAGTACCTGACTCTGAAACGAACCGTTTACATAACTGCCAAGAAAACGAACATGTTGCAGTTAAAAAGAAATTTATACAAATTACACTTAAAGTTTGGATTGCTACTGGTTAGATTACACAGGGATTGTTGATGCTATTACGCGGGACCTTAATTAACCACACCCCTCTCTATGTTCTGAACAGCAAGTAACGTTTTTGTTTTTATATATATTACTAGCATGGGTGGCCGGCGTTTCCGGGTGTGTGGAGGTGTGTGTAAAAATTAGGAGTAGTAGACAGGCTCGAACCCGTAAGGCACAGGAGGGAAAGGAGGTGAGAAAAACAAGCAAACGGTCTTATCAATGCGCACACCGCGATCGTGTCATCATGGGCAGTCGAAATAACGTCTTTTATGCGACGACGTTGACGCGAGGTTTTAATGACTTGTAAAAATATCGACGAAAAAAATGACCCCCTCCCTCCTTGTAAAAACGGCCCAATTGACGATGAAAAAATTAATGCTTTAGGCCATTTTTTTATATTTGTCGTCAGAGATATTGAGCTTAAAAACGATACCGATTTTGTCACGGTCTGACGCGCCTGTCGAAAGTTTCTGGCAGACATACAAGCACACACACATACACCCATTTTGCCTTTATATTATAGACTAACGGGTGTGTGGAGGTGTAGTAAGGAACCCCGGAGGTGTAAAAAAAGAAATTGGTAGTAGCAGGGGGATCAAAACAACAGTAGACAGTTTGGTGAAGAGAGATGTAAGAAAAGACAAAAACAAAACAAAGTGGTAGTAGGCAAGCAGGCTCAACCCCGTAACTCAAGGAGGAAAAAGAGTGTAACGTCTTATCTTAGCCAATGTTTCCATCGCGCAACCGGAAGTGAAGAGCGTTGAAATTAAGCGTAGTCAACCTAATGGTGACAATGATTTGCTAAAATGTCGGCGAAAAAGCGACCATTGCTTGTACAAAACTTCCCAGTTGAGGGTGAAGGAATGAATGTTTGGGGCCAATTTTTCAATATTCGTCGTCTGACGGGTAGAGCATGAAAACGATACTGATCTCGTGAGGATCCGTCCCGTGTATCGAAAGTTTCGTCGAGACATACAAACACACACATATTTTGCTTTATATATATATATATATATATATGTATATAAATATATATATATATGTGTGTGTGTGTGTGTGTGTGTGTGTGTGTGTGTGTGTGTGTGTGTGTGTTTCGAATCTCACATGACCAATTCAACCAATCAGGCACTATTTACAGCACTATACAGCGCCCTGCGAAAGTTTACAATACACATTTGAAACTGTCAGTTTTTGTATTTCTAGCTTCTAAATGGTAATGAAACTATTTTTATAAACATAGAAAATGTATTGAAACTAAGATAGGAACAGTGGGAAAAATAAAAAATAATAACTTAACACAACGCGAAAAGAAAACTCAATAATTAGTAACGCAAAAGTTTATGACACATTTACAAAATAATATCTAGTATTTTGTAGCATAACCATTATTGTTGCTTACAGCGTGCAGACGTTTTGAGTAATCTCTTACGAACTTCTTACATGTGTCTTGTGTTATTTTATTCCATTCTTCCACACAAATTCTCTCCAATTCTCGCAGATTTGAAGGTTCTCTTCTATGGACCCGTAATTTCAATTCTCCTCATAAATTCTCTATAGGGTTGAGATCTGGAGATTGACTAGGCCACTTTAAAACATTCTATTTGAATTAAACCAATTTTGTGTGAGTTTCGCAGTGTGTTTTGGATCGTTATCATGTTGAAAGATCCAGTCTGATTTCAATTTGAGTAACTTCACACTTTTTTTAAAGGTTTTTCTCCAAGATACTCCTATAAAGTGCTCCATTCATTTTCCTTTTATTATTTTCACTTTTCCTACACCTCCTGCACTAAAACAACCCCAGATCATAATGGATCCTCCCCCAAATTTTACTGTTGGAATAGTGTTTTTTGACTGGTATTCAGTACCTTTTTTTCTCCAAACTTTCGGTGTTTTTGGACTGCCAAACAAGTCAATGTTGATCTCATCTGACCAAAGCATGTTATGCCAAAACTCTAGAAGCTTGCTTGCTTACTCATTTGCAAAATCAAGCATAGCACGAACATGCTTTGGCTTAAGAAGAGGAGTTTTCCTTGCTGATCTGGAGAAGATGTCTTTAAGGTGAAAGGTTTCACTGATTGTGTCCTTGATAGCTTTAATTTCACTGTTTTCTAAGTCCTTCTGCAGCTCTCCAAGAGTAAATCTAGGCGAATTCATAACCTTCCTTATTAATAACCTTTCAGCACGTTTGGTCATTTTTCGAGGACGACCTTATTTGGCTAAAGGAAGGGTTGATTTGTGAGACTTTCGGTGCCGAATTATTGTTCCAACAGAACTCAATGGAGCCATCAACTGTTTGGATATTGTTCTATATCCCAATATTTAATATTGTTGAATTCACGTTTTAAAATAGTTGGGGAGAGGAGATTAAGTTAGCACTTAATACTGTTACGGTATTTAATTTGTTTTCCCAGTAGTTTTGTATGGCATTGGTTGTATCACATGGGCTAAACAAGTAGCCAATCGCATTGAGGTGTTTCGAAATCACGATATGCGTTTCATTACGAGACATCGCCTGACCGAACCCTCCCCCCCCCGTCAAACTACTTCCCTCGTCCCTCTATTTAATATAATTCAAAGTAAACCCTTAAACATTTTGGCCTTGTCAAACGATCAACCACTGGCTTGTCAAAGTTATGCTTTGAGGGTATGTTAGAAGGCAAAAGAGACAGAGGAAAGCGAAGGAGAAGGTGGAGAGAAAATGTTTTTGATTGGACATCTGTCAACAGTTGGGCGTCCATCAACCAACTTGCTCTAGATCGGAGGAAGTGGTGAAAATAAGTCAGGTGGGAAATGCGACTCATGATGATGATGATGATGATGATGGTGATGATAATGACGACGATGTGACACGTTTTACAAATGTGCGACTGTGCGATATTCACGTGCAAACGATGCAACAATGAAGTGAAATGTTTCACAGATTTATTTAATAAAGTCCGATGGAAATTATGATACTACAACCACTGGATGTGCAATGACAGTGTTTCGGGTTGAAGCCGCATATGTATCCTCTCAAAGTGTCATGGCGAATTCTCCTTTACCTCTCAACTTTTATTCCGCCCAAGGGAAATAACTCCTTTCTTAGGTTGACCTTAGCATATACATGTATGTATGAATAATAAAAGGATAAAAATCTGAACGATATGATTTTTTTTAAATGGAGAAAGAAAACCTAAATTGCTCGACGCCTTATCAGAATTAAAAAAAAAAAAACAATAACTGTATAAATGAACAGGGAAATAGTAGGAGGTAAAGTTATTTCAGCACTAGCTGTACATACCCAGCGTTGCCAGATAAAATAAAAACATATTGCTGGGCGGAGGATTTAGTTACATACTATTTAAAATGCACCAAATATCCTAAGCTGTTACGATATTTCTGAAAGTTTACCATATTTTAGATTTTTTTAAATCTAGACCATAGCCATCTTCATCTATGAAATTCAAACAGGGAAATAAAATCTCATAACTTAAAGGGAAATAACTGATAGGTTAAATGAAAATTTATTTCTGTTTTTAAAACGTAGATGATGTTGGTTATAATAATAATTAAAAATAGATTAAACTAAATGTAAATTAAATTAAAAAATAAGTTAAATAAATTAACTTTACATAATATTTCTAAATAGAATACTTCAAACAATTCTATTACTAATTTCCATTAAAAGTTTAGAGCTAATTATTAAAACAGATTTTCTTTAATGTAATATGCAAATTAGATAACCTCTTGCATGTTGATTCCTTTTGAATAAATAGTATATATAAAAATCATGCAGGAATAAAATATATAAAAGTCCGTTTTTAGTATTAAAATCTATTTGCGAAACAGTGTACTCTTTGTATATATTAACCAAATTGTGAACAGACAGGAATACGACTATATTATAACAGATGAGGAAAAAAAAAAGCGGAGAATGAAGAAGACGAAAACAGAAATGAAAGAAAGAAGAAAAAGAATGAAAATAGTGTTAAAGAAGTACAATTAAGTAGAAGTAAAAGAGGGAGAAGAAGAAAAAAAGATTATTATTTGATATTTTCCTTTTTTTATCTTTCAATAAAATCATCTGCACAATATCGTTTGTTTGTTAATCAGTTTTCTTCTTTTTTTTTACATACAACATCCGTTATTGTGCTTGATTGATGTGACCGAATGTATTCTTCTCTGGGCAATTGTTGAACGAGGACAATATAATACTATGTTTCATGTCTGCAGCGTGACATACAGTTGCGTAACGCGTCTCTTTCTGAATGGGAATTTGTTTTCATTCAAAGCCAACCTGAGTTTCTGGCTGAACAAGTATAATGTTGAAAAACCTGAAACACAACATGGGGGAGAGCCTATACCGAAGCATCTAAAGAGTATTTTTAATCTACTATTCTAATAATAATCAACATAATAATAATCCCCCCCAGCGCGACCGCAGCCGAGATTGAACTCACTACACGAGTTTGTAGTGTAATTCAAATCTTGTCGGTAGCTGAATACTTGATGCTTTGCCAGGGCTATCAAGGGTATTTTTAGTGTTAATATATACGACACAATATTTTTAGTTTTAATATATACGGCACAATCACGTTGACACGCCGGTTCTCGTCAGATCACCGAAGTTAAGCAATGTTGAGCCTGTCCAGTACCAGATGGGAGACCATTTGGGAAGGCGAG
>NC_136484.1:47408109-47413109 GCF_053919585.1 Euprymna scolopes
ATGTATACCCCCACAACAATTCCCAAAATAAAAGAACGGATAAAAACATGTAAATGTAATCGCCACAAAAAAAGAAGAAGTACGTGATACTCTCCCCACCAGATATTTCGGCAGAAGGGCTACAAAGAGAAGAAACTAATCTCCGGATATTGAGCACTGGAAAGAAAACTCCCCCCTCCAAAAAAAAAAAAATAAATAAAATAAATAATTAAAAACAATCATTACACCTTTTGTTTCAATAAAATGGCAGTGAATGCCCGTGCGATCGCAAAAAAAAAAAAAAAAAAAATAGCCAAGTAGGCAGAACCCCTAAAAAAATGAAGATCTACCAAAAACTAATTCCAGAAACAATTAAATAAAAAATTTCGTCATATTATGTTTCTAATGTAACCCTACCTCCACTCCCAAAAATATAATTTGTCATATTTCGTTTTGTTTATGAAATTGTTAGGTGAAAGTACAGAGTGGTCTCATAAAAATTAATTAAATTTATCGTTATTTTATGTTTCAAATGTAATTCCCTACCCCCCCAAAAAATGTATTTGTCATGTCTTGCCCCCCCCCCCTCGTTCGCCAAACTTGAAAAAATGCCACAGGTGACATGTCTCGTATAACGCTTGGTGGCCAAAAAGTGGGTGCTCATTTTACGCTAAATAAATATGGAAAAGCCTTTGAAGTGTTGCTATAGATGGTAGTGCTAATTTGCATAAATGTATACGAATGATCAAAAAATGTGATTTTGGCGATCATTGGAGATTTTGCGTGCGAGAGTGTTGTTAGTAGTCTGTGGATCTCCGTAACGGCTCGATATTTAAAAATAAAAAATAAAAAACAGTCATCATCAGGGGTGTCGCGCGCGCTAGCGGCGTAAAATTGAAATAAGGAAAGAAAATATTTCTTCTTCTATACCTGCACTTGAAGCGTTGTGTGTTAGTTAAAAATTGAAAATAATTACGTATATAAATGGATACGTTTTCAAAGCTAAAAACAACGCATTCTTTTATAAACAAATTTATTTCTTTATATCAGATATTCATTGATAAGGATATGTAGCATCGAAATATATCTGATATAAACAAATAAATTTGTTTTTATATAAAGAAAATGCGTTGTCTTAGCTTTCAAAACGTATCCATTTATAGACGTAATTATTTTCAATTTTCAATTAAATAAACAACACTTCAAGTGCAGGTATAGAAGAAGAAATGTTTTCTTTCCTTATTTCAATTTTGCGCGGCTGGCGCGACACCCCTGATGATGATGTTTTTTTATTTTTTTATTTTTAAATATCGAGCCGTTACCAAGATCCACGGACTACTAACAATACTCTCGCACACAGAATTCCATCATGCGGTCAAGGAAAAGAAAAAAAAAACAGACTCCTCATTGATAAGGATGTGTAGCATCGAAAGATATCTGATATAAACAAATAACTTTGTTTGTATAAAAAAAATGCGTTGTTTTTAGCTTTCGAAACGTATCCATTTATATACGTTACTATTTTCAATTTTGAACTAGCACAGCGCTTCAAGTGCAGGTAAAGAAGAAAAAATATTTTCTTTCCATATTTTAATATATGTATATATCCCTCAGAACGCTAGTGTTGATACTCTGAGCTTCTGACTTCTATCCATTGACGACTACTCTTATAAACCTATCAGGGAAAAGGGAGTGCACATTTTCAGATATTCTCTAGATGGAAATCTTAAGAAGATATTAATGTCATACTCTATCAAAAGTCTCTGATATATCACATACAATTGCGCTAGAAGCGAAATCTTCGTCAAGAGAATCAATAATCCTGTATGAAATTAAAGTTAGCACATCAGCTGTAGATTCCGCAAGACAAAAAATATATTTCATGTAATTGAGTAGATTGTTTTGTTAAGGTGATTGACTACTTATATTTATCACATATCCAAACGATTTACTCATGATGCACAGGAGACTGATTGGTTTGCACAGATGACCAATCTCCAGTATTTTTTGGAAATACAGGACAGACTGATGAAGTTTCCAGAGTGTTTGGGAAGCATTTCTTTGTTAGGCAACGTTCAAACAGCTTTGCAAGGATAGGAGTTAGTTCCTGTTGAAGCTTTTTGAGCATGATGATTGGAATGCTGTCAGAGCTATTTGCTCTACTGTAATCAAGGTTCCCGATCAGTTTAGTAACATCATGAACAGGTATATGGATGTCGCCCAGCGTATTTTTAGTTATAGGAGGAAATACCGGAGGTAGACAGTCCTAATTGCAAAGGGGGAGGATTGGATGCAAAATTCGTAGCAAAGAGTTTGGTTTTGTCAGATGCTACCGAAATTACCTCAGTTGCTACATCAGAGTTAGTGCACAAACTACTAGTCTCGCCCTATTAGACTTAGTCATCCAAAAGAATCTATAATGTAACCTGCTTCACACTGTCTAGCAAGCCCTAGCCCCTGTCTAATCGCTGCAATATTGCATCCCTGCATTTGCTTTACAAAATTCTTCAACTATAATCCATGCATGGATGAATGATAGCTTTGTTGAGAGATACGATATTGGCGGGTATGGGAAGTTTACTAGAGCCAATCTTTGTAGCAGAATTTGCAATATCTTCTACGATTTAATCCAATTCATGCTATTCACAAATGTTAAGCCACGGAGTTGGACTCTTGGGAAAGACGCTATCAGTCATAGTAATTATTTATTGGTAAGTTTTGTTATATATATATATATATATATATATATATATATATATATATATATATATATATATATATATACCGCTATATAAAAGGAACTTTGTAGTGTGTGTGTGTGTGTGTGTGTGTGTGTGTGTGTGTGTGTGAAGCAAAAGTGTAACTTAGGAATAAGATTCATAAGGTGTGCTAAAAGAGATGCACAGCAAGAAGCTTGTTCGCATTACATTTAAATTTATGTATACTAGCACAGCAAGGGAAATAGGAAGCAGGAAAGGAATTCCAAGTGCAATTAATTTGAGAAAATAAGTTTTAGCTTTCCACTGAGGACCTTTACAATGAAGAGGTGTGATTTTGCTACTTGTCAGGTTTATCATGGATACTTAAAGTGAATCGGCAAAAGTTTGTTAGAGCACATTTCATTGAAAAAATTGTAAAACAAGAGATGCAATATTGCAGTGATGGAACAGGGGATGGGGCTTGGTAGACAGCGTGAAACCTATTACATTAGAGACTTTTTTAGAGCACTATGTCCAATAGAGCGAGACTAGTAGTCAGTGTACCAACCGAGATATGGCAACTATAATCCATGCGTGGGTGAATGGTAGTGTTGTTGAGATATAGGATATTGGCGGGTATGGGGAGTTTATTAGAACCTGTTGGACTCTTGGGAAAGATGCTATCAGCCATGATAATTGTTGCTTGGTAAGGTTTATTGTAATTGTTAAAAGAAACGAAACTTTGTCTTGCTAGCATTAAATGTAACCATAAATACTACCTGTATCTATCTAGCGTTGCTTAATAGTATTTTACTTGCAATTTATCTTGTTTTTCTGAATTTGTTTTCCTTTTCAGAAAATACTTTTTCCGAGCCGGAATTATTGCAAAATGTTTGCCACCTTAAAAAGGGACATAACTCTGTATTCATTTCGTCTGTAACCTAACCAGCTATGATATTCGGAGATTGCCCCAAAGAGATGGCTGAGAAAAGCTGACTTGGAGCTATGGTCAAAAATTGCCCCAGCGGGTGGGGTAGGGGCAAATGAGAGCTGAATTAGAGCCTTTTAGTTAGGTAGCAGATCCCGGGGAATTGCCAGCTGTTTCTTTTTCTGACCAGCGGGGTCGCTGGTCAGGTCAGAAAAAGAAACAGCTTGGTTGTTGATGTGAAATACATTTTCTTTGTAAGTGAAAAAAACAAATTCGTGAACACCAAACAATATTGTTGTAAAGATGATTATTTTGAAGTATCTAGCCATATTTAGGCTAAAGGGGTTAACTTACAGGTCAAAAATCAATCGGTCTGTGGAAATCGTCGATTGGAAACTTGGTTCTGTAGAAAGTTACCTAATTGGTGTGCATGAGGGGGGCTAATTATCCAATCAGAGCGAACCTTAGTATAATGGACGCGGATTGGTTGGATAGAACCCTAGATCAGCCAGACCCTATCAAACCCTTAAAAATTAGTTCAGCTCAAGTTTTGGAGTCTGTTCGAACTCGGGAGAAGATATTGTCGACCGCCCCACTCCGCGTTAAAGCACCCGTCCATCAATCAATCAATAAGTAAGGAATCGAAATTAAGTCAAAAGCCAAGATCGAATTTGATCAATTTGACCGGATTTTTATTTTAATCGTCGGACTATTTACTTTATACGTTTTCGATTTATCATCTAAACATTGCGTTGCCAACATCTATTAGTTAAATTTTGACTGCTGGTTGTTGTCTATATTCTGTGTTTGCCGTTAAAAATTACAGGGTGTCTCGAAAAATGTATAAAATGTACTCACGCTTCAAATGATGATGATAAAACCTTTATGAAAGTAGATTGAAATGGAATAATTTCGAATACAGAACACAATTGTAATTGAAGAATCATATAGGGTATCCCATTATTTATTTATGAACAGCATCATATCGTAATATATATTGTAATATCAAAGGACCAACATCATATCGCAATCAATAGAGAAAAAGCCCTTGCAGAAATGGTTTAAAGATCTGTTGATTTTGATGCCGAGAGAACAAGTCTCAAACCGAATGACAGGATGCATCTATCAAACGGAAGTGTAGAATTATCCCTAAAAATTAAAAAAGATTATCAAGTTCCGGTTTATGAGTTGCAAAATCTGTGAATGTGTTGATGTACGTAGACTGCCATTTTATTTCACGCAGTCTGAAATATTAAATCGGTCAAATGTTTCCCATCATTGCTAACACACGATTGTAGACGTTCACGAAAATTTTCAATAACTCGATGGATCATTTCGGTTGTAATAGCAGCAATTTCAGAACGAATAATTCAATTTAATTCTTCAAAAGATCG
>NC_136484.1:47418109-47450609 GCF_053919585.1 Euprymna scolopes
CAAATTAATAAGAAGAAAAAGAATGTCAAATATTCAACTAAATTATCCGGCATATATATATTTTTTTATTAATGTCATTTAAAATATTTCTAATTTATATGGAGAAAATAAGAGGAAGAAAAAAACATAATTAAAAAAGTTTTTTCTTTCTTTTTTTCTTTTTTTAACCCTTTCAAAAAATACACTCAACCCAAGGGAGATAATTAAAAAAAAAAACACTTTTTCTTTTAGTTGCCTTCTTTGCACTGTGTTTTCTAGAAATAAACGAAAACACATGTACTATGTCTATCCACTGTTTCGTAAAAAAATCATTAATATTGACAATTAGCATAAGGATTGAGTTTAAAATTGAATCATAGGAAAGTCTAAAAAGCATCCTAGTGACCCTTGAATATTGACTTCTTTTTTTATAATTTACGGACAAACACTCAAACCCAAAGTACAGAGCTAACCCCCTTTTCCTTAGTTGAGAAAATGCATGGAGTTCCACCTGACGACGGCCGGAGGGTTTATCGACCGAAACGTTGTGCCAATAAAACCCAAGATGAGAATAATTGTCCGAATAATCAAAACAATACAACTATTTCAGTCATTTTATTTGTATTTAAATTATTTGTTTGAACTTCATTTGCTTGAATTTAATTGTTATTTGTAATTTAGCGTCCATTTCCATTTAAAATTATTTAGCATTCGGTTTTATCTTTAGAAGTAGTCATCGTTCGTTTTATTTTTAAATTGTTTGTTTATTTAGCTATGGTCCGTTTGTTTGTTTCCTAAATTCATAATTCAGTTATTGTAGTATTTGATTGTATTCTATTTCAAATATATGCAATTTGACATTCATAATTTTTTTTTGGGGGGGGGGGAGGTTTCGATCGATCTACCTACCTACCTACCTACCTACCTACCTACCTACCTACCTACAAATTTGAGTTGTTTTTTTCTCCCTTTAACAGTGATATTAAAAACTAACTTTTTCTATTACTATATAGTAACTACATGAAGATTTACTAATTTGCATATTCCTTTGAAAAACGAGCATTAATTAATTACTTATTCATGTTTTATGGTTTTTTTTATTAGATGATTGGTTTCATTTAACTATTACTCTGAATTCTATTTATGCATAGTTTCTACATTCTGCATAATTGCGTAGAATTTAAAATGAAAACATTCTAGCACATTAAAATCTATATTTATCTATCTATCTATCTATATATCTCTCTCTCTCTCTCTCTCTCTCTCTCTCTCTCTCTATATATATATATATATATATATATATATATATATATATATATATATATATAAGTGACTTCGTCGGTGTGTGCGCGAAAAGTCTCTACCAAACTCTTCTAAGAATATTTGGTCTACAGAGTTGGAATTTTATATATAGTGTATTTGAACCTGTTGCTCGCCTGAAATTTGATTTTTAGCTGGCAAAAATTGCTGCTAAGGGGTCACAACTGAAAAAAGAAAGTTGACCTTGACAGGGTAAGTCGAATAAAACATTACTCCTGTTATTACTTTTGTGCATGCAAATAAATAAATAATCAAATAAATAAATAATCATTCATAGCTCAAAGCCGCTTAATTTTTAACCTTCCGTATCCATCTATCCATGGCTCAGATGGTACCGACGCTGGAAAGATGAATAACAACTAAGACTGAAGCGCTCCCTAGACGTTCTGGTTTCAATTCTAGCGGATGGTATAACTTTTGAAATCATTACTATATATTGAATAATAATAAATAACGAATCAGCTCTATAATAATAAATAAAGTCTGCATGAATTAAACAAAATATTTATGCATATTTTACGACCTGGCAACGCCGGACAGCCTGCTGGTATTGAATAAAGTTGAGTTTCAATATAAACACACACAACGCCGAGTCAAATACAAAATTGAGTACAATCAACATCAAGTACACTCAACATCGTCTTACCATCAACGCTTACCTTGTGAACTCGGAGTATGGGAAATTCCCGTATGAACAAAGCAGAATTACTGAAAAAAAAAATCCCCTAACTAAGGGTAAGGATGATGAGTAAACGTTGGGTAAAATAATGATTAAAATTATTACGAACTTGCCAGGATTCGAACCTGGAATCCTCTGGTCCGTAGTCAGACGCGTTATCCATTGCGCCACAAGTCTTGTCCGTATAACGAAACATGTTACCGCGACTGTATATAGACAGTGCTAAATTCCGTTAAAATGGGCAGGTAACTTGTTTGACAATTGCATGAAACGGCCCCAAAATCCTTATTTCGAGTTTTTCGTGTGACTCAGCGTAGTTCGTTACGAACCATATATAAATAAGGACAATCTAGGGACTCACACCTTTCAGGGAGGAAAATTTTTCAATTCGGTGCATCCGTTCGAAAGTTTTATTGGTATATATACACACACATAAATAAATAAACATTTAGAATTTTATCATTAGTATAAATGTAGCTTTTAATTTCCTAATGCTTCTTTTTAAAGGCTCTCGTTCGTTATCAACAGTCTGGCTTGCTAATGCCACATGCATGACGCCACTTTAACAGTGAACATCCCTTAGTTACTTTATGAAACCAGGATTGCATTTACTAGTCTATTGCATCGATTCTGTAAGACGGGTCTACTCGTTCTTTACGCAATAGGATGCGACCCAGTGCATGGCTACAAGATATAAAATGATAATCATAAATGTAATGAGATAATAGGATTTATTAAGTAATAAGCAAGGGAGACAACCCCCTTCGTCTTCTCCCCCAACCTTTGCCTTGGATCATTAGATGATCACACTAAATAATCGATCTATTCAACCATCTCTTCTACTCTAAAGCCAGTCGACTTACCGATTAATCTTTGTCTTAGCCGATAAAACAAGATTATTTGGTCAGAGGATCTTGTTAAACGTTTTAACCCAGTTTTTTTTTTTTTTGCTGTTGTTTTGTTGATGTTAGGTGTGGTTTTCTGTAAACGAATATTTCTATTAGGGAATTATTACGTCACGGATTTTTCAATTGAATAATCTGGTAAAAATCGAAGCGAAAATAAATGAACCATAAGATAATACGTAATAAAATATATTTGTTGAAATATCTCAGTAACTATCTGCGTACCGATCTATGTAACGCCATTAAATGCTACGAAACACGCTGCAATTTTTTTGTTGTGTTGTGGTATTGAAATATTTAATTTAAACAAGAGCCAGATTCGTATATATCCAAAAGACGAGTGGGAGGTGCAAACCTTCTGCGAAAATAATGGTTTTAAAAGCGTTCTCGTTTTTCACCTATATTTGAAATATTGTTGAAACGAACATATAGAGTCGTTTTTAACAGTAAAAATGTTGTTGGAAAATCTGTACAGAGTCGTTTTTAACAGTAAAAATGTTGAAAAATCTATATATAGTCACTTTTTAACAGTAAAAATATTTTTTAAAACGTAACTGGACGTGTGCGGTATTCAAGCCTATGATTTAAACATTAAAATAAGACTAGCGAGGGGTACCCGGCGTTGCCCGGGTGTTTGGAGATGGGGGGGGGTAAAAAAGTAAGTATGAGGATCGAACCCAAACCCTTAAGGCAAAGTTGTAAATTAAAGTGTGGAAAAAAAAACGTGCGACGTTAACCATTGTCCTACCGCGAGATGCTAACGGTTCGCAGGTGCTCGTTTTAATGAGGTCAAGTTTGACTGCGAGATTATATTTATTTGCTGTCCACTCAGCAAAATGTGGCACAAGGCCGGAAAGTGGTAACCCAGCAGGCTCCCCTAAAGGAGGGGCACTCCTGCAATTTTAAAGTTTGACTGCGGGATTGTATTCATTTACAGCTGAACGCTTTTTTTCAGCGCTCCCAAGATGTTATAGGAAAAAGACTTACCCACATGCGGCGAGCGACAAATATTGAATATTTATCTTCTCGAAATCGAGAAAATTAAATAGACAGGCGAGCTTCGTTGTTAACTGTGAGATATTACGATTTATATGTGATATAAAAAGTTTTAAAAAGTTGTGAACTGACCGACCGCTTCTCTGAAAGAAACCTTTTGTAGACACACAGAAAAAGCGAACACACATACATACATACATACATACATACATTTTCGCTTTTATATTTGTAGACAATAATTCGAGCTAAAATCATAGTGTAGTATCTGTTTTTTTATAAGAGTTTTTTTCTTTTAGGAATCATCTCCTCTTTCCGAGGTCGTCGAAGAGTTTATTTGTTACGTCTGTTATTTTCTGATTAGACAGAATAGTCTTTTTTTCTGTCAAACCAGATTACCAAATTCGGGAGGATTGGATCCCCGCTATAAAATTCTGTCGCGGCAGGAAGCAGAATATGTTCTGTCCAAATCAACATAAGGCAGCAATCCTGCTAGACATAGGCACTTTTTATTTTTATCTCCATCAAGAATGCCTTTTTGATCTTTTCCGTAAATTAAAACCCCATGTATTACTTTGCCATGGTGAGAAGGCCAATATATAGGAACTAATACAAGTAAATTATTGCGAGAAACTTTTAGAAGTTGAAAATTTATAAATGTAAACACATTGTTGAGTCATAAGCATTAAAAAAAACAAACAAAAAAAACGATTATACAAGGGTAGACCCAAAAGTAAAGCTTCCTATTTTTTTTTAATTCAAACAAGTTGAAGAACTGCAAAGATGGGAGCGGTACGATTAAAACGAGCAACCTTTTGTGATCCAAAATTTACATTTCTACATAGTCACCACTATTCACAATGCACTTTTGTCAGGAATTCAATGACGCATCTCTGCTTCTGACGAACGTCCATGACAGGAGTTGCTTTCTTAGAGTCTCCTCCAACAAAAAGATGAGACTTTCAGATAATGAATGGATACGTGCAGTCATCATATCAATACAATTTGCATCCATTCGGGCGGAATAAAAAATAGGAGAAATGACTTTTGGAACGTTTATCGTATTTAGATTACCCGTCTCTAATTAAAAACACACGTAACTACTACCAAGAGTTACGAATGAACTCTGTGGAATTGCCACCCTTTTGGTCAAGATCAAAGTGTAGTATCTGTTGATCAAAGTGTAGTATCTGTTCTCTCAGCTACGAAACTTGATCCACCACCGGGCTCTCGGGCTAGGTTAAGGTGTTTTCTCATACTAACTTTTGTAAGCAAGGACCGACCCCCTCCTTTGGAGAGTCAGGACCTTTAGACCGACTCCACATTTGTGGGAGCTTGGACCCGAAAACCGATCCCCTCTTTCGGGAGACTGGAATCTCGAGACCAACACCACTAGCTGGTAGTTGAGACCTGCCTTTGTTGTTTTTTGCATGTTTTTCTTCGTTCCGGTCTCTTCCCTCTAGAGACAGGGGATGATCTACTTTCTCACCACTTAATTGCCTGAGCAGCACTCTGACCTGCCAAGCCAAAACTGAGTCTATTTTCGCTGCTCTCCCGTTGGATCGAGCAGACAGGGTTCTCTTTCTCGCTTCCGTTGGGTAGTTAGTGGGTAGGGTGACGTGGTGGTAGGGCGGATGCTTCGTTTCTGCTCCCCTCTGTGGGCAGAGATGTCTATCTCCTCTCTCTCTCTCTCTTTCTCTCCTAATTGCGACGCGGCACTCTGACCTACTAGCACCCACTGCGTCTTTCTTTTCTGCTCTCCCCCCCTCGCTGGGGATTCGAGCTGCTAACCCGACATCCCCGTGAGGGGAGGTCAAAAACACTAATCTCATCTGAGCCCGCTCCTCCCCCTCCACCCCCTCAATTCCCCTGGGTATTCTTTTCTCCCCACTACACTTTGGTCTGTGTCAGCGGCCAGTGCTGCCATCACGATGCCAGGCAGGAGGGGTATATCACCCCAAATGCGCAACACCACCCCCACAGAGGACTCCCCATGTGAGGGAGCAAGTGCACCTTCCGACGACACGGAACCTGCAAGAAAGAAAGAAGGGAGGGGTAGGGCCATAGCCCGCGGCGACCCCCAGAATACCACCTGCAACTACTCCCCACAAGGGCGACCCGGCGGAAAATGCAGCCACAAGAACTGCAGTCGAGGAGAATGCAGAGGGAGCTACACCAGCTGCACTCCTGGACACCAATCCTATGGGAAGTAAGGCCTCCAGTACTCCCCAAGAGAGCAAGCCGGGAAGGGGACAAGAAGCCAACCAGTAGCAGCCAAACCACACTGGTGGGAACGGCTCCCCGGACCACAGCACCTGCAACGCCAACGCCAGCAGCTGGGAATATAACCCCAGGGGGAGGAGACACCACCTACTCCCCAAGAGACGGCCACCCAGCAGCTAAGAAAGAAAAAGAGAAAGGGGAATGACCCGGAAAGCAGAGAAAGCCAGCATGCAATATCCAACGCGGATTGGCCAGCTCTGACTGGTAAAGGTCAGTCCCCCGAGCCAGCAACTCCCACAACAGCAGTTAGCATAGAGGTGCCAGCTATGCCCTCCGTCCCTGGACCAGCAGACTGCCAACAGGGCGGTGGATCAGCATGGGGCCTCAAAGAGCAGCAGAGCAAGTTGACACCTGAGGACTATCGGAAGCTGTTTGACTCCACGTACAAGGAGTACACCAAGGGGAATGACATCCAACCCCTTCCAGGACAGGTCGAGGGCTTACTGAAGAGGGTCCTGTCACTGATTACATCCGATGTCAAGACGAGGAGCCTCACAGGTGTCAACAAAGACACGATGGTAAACGTGCTGCAGGAGCAGAACATCCCGGCCAATTACATCTGCAGAAGAAGCTACGCGCAGTGGGATGTTCTGCTTCCCACCCCCGAACATGCAATCAAGCTGTCCAGGACCAGTCACCAGAGCAGAAACACAAAGCTACAGCCCATTTACATGAACAGGAGGAGGGCTAATGTTTCTGCTCTGAACGTCCCCTGCTATATGGAAGCCCAACAACTGGGGGCCATCCTCAGTCAATACGGGGACGTCGAGGAAGTCACGCCAGTCCGCGGTCTAAGAAACATCATGACTGGGGACTATAAAATCCAGATGGTCTTGGACAAAGCGGGATTCTACGGCATTCCGGGCACTTTGAAATTCGGGGAGTGGATGCTCTCCCTAATAGTGGAGGGGAGGAAGCCCCATTGCTGGCATTGCCAGTTACAAGGCCACATGGCCAAAGACTGCCCGAAAAAGAGTGCGAATAAGAACCCAACCAAAAGCGCAAAGCAAAGCTGCAGGGCCAGTCAAAACTACACCACAAGTCTCCACGCCCGCGCCGGCCACAAGCCTCCCAGAAGCACAGGAAGGTTGGTCGACGGTCACTAAAAAAGGGAAGACAGCTAAACCCCCCCCCTCCAACAGTGATCAGAGACCAGCCAGAAAACAAGCAAGAAGGCACGGAAAACATGGACACGCAGGCACCCTCCTCCTCAAACAAGAGGACGTTACAAGAGTCTGAGGAGGAGGTCGCATCAGAGGAAGAGGAGGAATCACCAGCAACAGCAACACTGAGCGCGTCAGAGATCAGGAGGGCCAGGAGGAGGAAAAGCCGGAAGATGCGAGCTAACCCCCCTACCCCTACTGAGGAAGACACTTCCAACAAAACACAGGCTGATCCTGCCGTCATCCCACCACCCCAGCAGCCCGAACAACTCTCCCCCTCCCTCCCCAAGGCCCCCCAAAACTCTATATGCCCCCCATCCTGTGATAAATCACCCCATCAAGAAACTGTGAAAGCTACCCCCACCCCACCCCCTCCTCCCTCCCTCAACCTAAAGAGCCTCCTCCCCCAACAACTGTGGTTCGCAATGAGCGAACGAAAAAAACTCCCGTTCCTTCCAGGAGGTAGGATCTGCGAACTAGACCCACACCGACCAATACCGAACCTTAAAGGACAACAAAAGGTCCGGTATAACAAGCTGAGGAGTCTCGCCTATGTCGGCAGGGACAGCATCGCAGACCCGACCAAATTTAAAGACGCTCCCTTGTTAGAGTCAACAAGGACACAAGGACTCAAGCCCTCTTGGCTATGATAGATGCAGCGAAGGATGCGATCCCGGGCCAGCAGCTGGTGGACAGGGACCATCCTTCATTTAACAATTTTTTCTACAAATGTGAGGGCAGAGTCCTCGTGTACATCCACCCCTCTTTCTACAGGGCACTTAAACTAACCTTTCCCCTGGACGTGGGGGGGTGTGGCCAAGGACGGAGTACCCTCATCAGACCTACTTACCGGCAGCCTCGGCCAGGCCTGCCACGTCCTCACTGCCAAGGATTTCAGACCCGTCTGTGACACTGAATAAGGTAAGTGAACATGGCTTTGAACTTGGCTACATTGAATGTGAGGAGCATCAGGTGTCGAAGCAAGGCCTCGCGCGTTGTGAGAGACTTGGTGTCCCTCAAGGTAGATATTGCCGCTATCCAGGAGACCCACTTTATTTGTGACGAGGATTGTCAGGTGCTGGTGAACGATTACGATGTTTACTCAGCATATGGCAATACTTGTAGTCGTGGAATCTCCTTGCTAGTGAGTCGCACCCTGTCAGCGTCGGTAAATGTTGTTCACGCAGGCAAGGACGGGCGGCTAGTTGTTGTTGATGTTGCCGTTAATAGTAGTGTTTTTCGGATTGTCGCTGTTTATGCTCCCAATTCTGCTGTAGAGAGGGCATCCTTTTTTCGACGGTTGGAGGGCTTCTAAGTGGATCCAGGATGGTTAGTTTTAATGGGTGATTGGAATGCAATCCTGGATCCCAATATAGATAAGGTCGGGGGGGCTAGTGGGTCGGTGCGGTGTGACAGGACTCTGTTCGACCTGATGGCCTCGTGCGATCTCATCGACAGATTTCGTCTGGATACCCGGAGCGGGAGATGTGGACGTGGCATCCTGTAGTGCCTTCCAATCCGAGTACTTACTTGGATCGGATGCTAGTTAGAAGAGGCGACGTAGACTTTCTATCATGCCCCACGTTCCACTTGTTAGGACACTCGGACCATAAACTCGTTATGACCCATTTGAACAAGAGCTAGGCCTAAACTAGCCGGATACTGGAAGTTCAACAGCACCTTGTTGGAGTTGGAGGACTACCGGTTGAAGGTTACCGAATTAATTCAGCGGGCTTTAGTAGGGGCGGTTACAGGGAGTAAGTGGTGGGTTAGTCTTAAGGCCAACATTAGGCGCTTCACTGTCCAATACAGCCAACGCCTCGCGTTAGATAAGGCTAAGGCAAAGAAGCGCTTAGAGGATAAGCTGACCCGGGCGGTTGAGTGGGGGGGGGCCCTAGAGGTAGCACTAGCTAAACAAGACCTCAGCCGCTTGGCTAGCGAGCAGTATGAAGGTCAAGTAGTTAGGGCTAGATTAATGAAAGTTTCCAACGAGGCTGTGAATGTTGACCCTGTTGAGGTTTTAAGGCGCGGTTCGGACGGGTACATTCGTAAAGTACATAACCTGGAAGGACACGCCCTAGTTTCGACTCGGGAGATCTGCGAGGAGTTTCAGAGCATCTATCAGAGCGCTTCACCCAACTACCCGGACTCAGGGCGGCTTGGGCGACTAGCTGTGATGGTCTTGTTACTGAACATGAGGTCATTACGGCATTGAAGCAGGTCGGCTACAACAAATCTCCAGGGCTTGATGGTTTACCCTACGAGTTCTACTTGAGGCTGTCGCCCATGTTGGTCCCTATTCTGAAGGATATGTTCAACCATTGGTTTGCTCAGGGTTCCATCCCTGGACAGGTGACCAAGGGAGTGATCACATTGCTGAGGAAAGGTCAACGGCATGGTGGGGTGGAAAATTTCGACAATTTTAGGCCCTTGACTCTACTAAACACAGAGTTAAAGATTTTGGCAAAGATTCTTGTGAATCGTTTGCAGGTTGTCATCACTGACTTGATCGAACCGGACCAGACTTATGCTGTGAAGGGGAGATCGATTCAAGACAATTTGCATTTGATACGCTTGATCATAGAGGGGACAGAAGACGATGCCGAAGCTGCACTGATCAGTTTAGATCAGTCCAAGACATTTGATAGGGTCGACCATCGGTTCCTGGGAGCTGTGCTAGAGGCCACCGGATTTAATCTGGACTTCCGCAAGTGGATCTTTGTCCTGTATGATAGGCCGACGGTAGCGGTGCAGATCAACAGTAAGCTGTCACAGTCATTCGCTGTCTCTCGGTCGGTGCGTCAGGGTTGTCCACTGTCGCCTCTGTTGTACATCCTGGCGTTGGAACCCCTCCTTCGCAAGGTAAGGGACGAGGTGGCTACACCAGTCCTGCACGAAATAGCTCTCCCTGGAGGCACATGAGCCAGGGTTTCCACATTCGCTGATGACGTCACCGTGTTTGTGTCTTGCCACATGGATGTTCAAGCGGTGGTCGAGGCACTCGCTCGATACGAAGAAGTCACAGGGGCCATCTTCAACCGCAGCAAGTCTGTCGGCCTGCGGTTGGAGGCCTGGACCAGGGTAAACTCGCTTCCAGGTATTTTCAGCTGGACCGATGGACCGGTCCGTATTCTCGGTGTCTGGTTTGGACCAGGACTTCAGCTGGAAAAGAATTGGTCGGAAGTATATGGCAAGGTCAAATCGTTGGTGAAGACTTGGATTGGAAGGAAATTGTCCTTGAAGGGTCGGGCGGAGGCGTGTGCTACATACGTCTTTCCACTCATCCTTTACCGATTGTCTGTACTTCCTCTCCCTGCAGAACGACTAACCCACTTGCAAGGGCGCCTCGATTCACTATTGTGGAACGATGGTAAGCATTATGTCTGTAGAGAGGTCTGTGTCCAGAGTCCGAGCGAGGGAGGCCTGGGTCAGCCCAGTCTCTTGTGTCATAGAAATGCTGAGAGATTGGCTTTCCTGGGTCGTTCGCTTGAAGAAGACGCTTCTTGGGTCCCTGTGGTTGAGAACTCGTTTCCAAATCTCAAACCCAACCCCTCGGTAGAAGGTCGTCGTAGACCAAGGGGGGAGTCTAAGTTCTTCTCCGAATGCCGGACCGCTCTTAGAGTTTTGCCGGGGACCAGTGTCCTTGATCAGCCAAGAAAGAAATTTATCGGGAGCTAGTGGAGGGGACCGCGAAGGATCCACTTTGTAGGCGGATGGGATGGTCGATGGAGGTTGTCCGTTCTCATTGGAGTTGGGCGCCAGGACGGGAGATTCTGAACAACTCGGAATTTTCCCTCACCTGGCAACTGGTCCGAAACGCGCTGCCCCTTCTCGATGAACTCTGCTGGTACAAAGAACATACGAGGGGCTTCTGTCTGCGCTGTGACGAACACGAGCCCGAAACGATCGGGCGCGCGTTTTTTAGTTGCAGCAGGATCCAGCCCTTATTGGAGTACGTCGGAGGGGTAATGGCTCACATCAATGCCGAATGTCCGCTCGATCTCGACAAATGTGTACAACATTGAGCCGCCATTCCCCAGGGAGGAAAGAATAGTTTACCTGGCGATCCTGGCAGTAGTGCGCATGGTGATTTGGATCACGCGCCTCAAGTTGGTCTACGAAGGGACATCTGTTCTGGATCGGGATCTGATCGTTTACTTTAAACATTGCTTAAAGTAAAGATCAGATGCGATTGGAGGAGGTTGCCTAGAGTGGAATTTGACAAGAGGTGGGTGCACAGCACTAGTTTGTGCATCCGTTGAGGAGCCAAGTTTCAATATGTGTTCCCTCCTTAAGCATGGCACGGGCAGTGCTGGGGCCTTCGGAACTCATCCCGCTTAGGTTCTAGCTAAGAAAAACTTAAGAAGACTCTTGACTGGTGGTATAAATGAGATCCTGTTCCTGATTTTATTTTTTGGTACTAATGAACCTCTGAGTCTGCCCATCCCCTTTGTGCCACATCCTTGCTTTTTCAACATCCCCGGTCACTCCCCTACTCAGAGGTCACCTTCCAACCCCCCTCCACCCGTTGCTTTGCTTTCTCCCACTTCCATTAAGGTATTTTCCCCAATCCCCATTAGGGATCGCCCTGCTTGTTTTCGGTTCCCCGGAAAACAGTGGGGGGTCTAGTCACCTAGATTAGTACAGGGGAGGGGGTCTCACTAACAACCCAGTAGGATTTATTTTTTGTTTTTGATATGAACACTTTTGATTAGTTTTCCCCACTCCACGAACAATCTTTCTCTTAATTCCAAAACTTTTTATTTTCTTATGAAATTAAATTTTATTTTTTCACACATGCACATACACACACACAAAATTAAAAAAAAAAATGCATACACAAACACACAGACAACTGTTTATAAATTGTAAATATGGTTTTGATTCTTAAACGCTAGGGATTTATTAGTTAGATTAAGATCCATAGAGTGAATGAGGTATTTTGGTAAATGTTGCCAGTCAAGAGTAAGACTTCAAAGTCTACATTTATTACTTTTAATCACTTTAGTCACAAAGACCCTGAACCCTTCCTCTCCCCAATTTCTTGTAGGGCCTTGTGCCTAATTTTATTGTTTAAAAATCTTTTGTTTTTTACTTAATTGTATTTTCAAAATGTTTAAAAGCAATAAAATATATAAACAAGATCAAAGTGTAGTATCTGTTCTTCAGATGCGGCACTTCCATTTCTCGTTCTCTTTCAGTGGAGGAGAAATCCTTCACGACTGAGACAATTTTTATTTTTGTACCTTTCTCCACGTTAAAAAACGACCCTGGCGTCTAACTCTGTCCCGTGAGGAGGCATAGTAAATAGGTACTAATATAGTGTTCTTAAAAGTTATTTTTGTTTTATCGTTCTGAATTTTTTAGATGAGGATTAATTATTAGGATTGTTTGGATTCTTCGGACTACTGTTCTCATCTTCATTGTTATTTGCACAACGTTTCGGACGATGTAACCTCCGATTTTCTTCAGGTGTATTTTGTCGAACTCGGTAATTGCGAATTACTCAGGATTTCTGCTCAGTTATGGCTGACGGAACGAAGCATGCTACCCTGTGGATTAAATAAAGAGTTCCGTTCCAAATTTCGTGCTGATTCCTGAGTGCGACAAGATACAACTGAGGAAGGTTGGGGGTTAAGTTACGTATGTTTTTAATTAGAGACGAGCAATCTAAACACATTAAGCGTTCCAAAAGTAATGTCTCCTATTTTTATTTCGCCCGAATGGATCAAAAGGAATTACAAATTACATTGTTATGCTGACCGAACTTATCCATTCATGATCTGAAAGTCTCATCTTTCTGTTTAAGATATTCACGGTTTGAAACTCTAAGAAAGCAACTCCTGCCATGGGCGTTCACTAGGAGCAGAGAAAAGTAGTGCGAAGAATCCAAATAATATGGAGTATCTTTGTTTTATTCATAACATTAAAATATCTGATTATAACAGGTCTATTTCTCATAACGGTGAATTTTTTTTAAGTTCTTTGTTTCTTTGCATATGAATATACTTGACTTTGATGCTATCAGGAATATTTTCTGTGAGATTACGTGATCGTTATGTGAAAAAGCGGTTCTTCCTTTTTCGCCAGCAACGCTCGTTTGAGGCACTCGCATTCTTTCAAACTACAATTCACACAGCATTGTGTGTAACCGGGTATGTTTTCCTTTATGAAATAATTGCTACAGATCTCTTAAGGGCTGTACTTTTTGCAAAGAAATTTCGTCTTCCACCTTGAAACGTGTACTCGCTGTTAATTTTACTTTGTTGCTGCCCGACTGAGGCATGGTTCTATTTCGCCCTCGCAGGATAATACTCACGGCTTTTACCTTTTGTTTGAGTACTGATTGGTGTAGCGCAAACAAAATAAAGAACTTTTCTTCTGCAAATTGATGCTTCTATGTGAAGCGATTCAGCTACAACTAACTAATCAGTTGGTAGAGCGGATGAATTTCATCTGTCCCTGTAGAAACTATTTTTAGCCTCTCAGAGAAACACAGAAAATATGCCAGAGGGAACTCAACCAGCAAGCAAGACAGATGTCTCCCTCTCTTGCCATTGTCCATCGAACGCCACAGCATATTACCACTTGCCGGGTGTCCACTGGACGCAGCGGCTTATCAACTCTCGTCAGATGTCCATTGGACGCAACAGCTTATCAACTCTCGCCAGACGTCTACTGGACACAACATCTAAACTTTGTTGTTTTTTTACAAGGAAGTAACAACTTATCAAGGCCCGAAGGCCATTCGAGGATGATAATGAATGTACAATGATCACTGAGATAACCGTGTAGTGTTGGAAACTGGGTAGAATTTGATTATTTAAGGGGCGTACTCAACAAGAAACGAAAACCAACGTGACAACGTAATTATGCTGTGTATAGACATGAAAGCATTTGGCGTGGTGAAGTGGCTACTCTTATAGACTGCCAACTTGGTTTGTTCAGTGTCATATCCTGTCGGTTTTGTAGCACCACTTTCATCTATGAATATTAGTAACCTTCAAGTAGTCTCCCCTGTAAGTACCTGAAAGAATAGGGGTGGGGGGTAATGTCACTAATAAAGCCGGTCAAAATGTCGTACTATGCCGATTCATACAAATTTTCTTTCTATATAAGCATGTATAAGTATTGGCTTTCAACGATTATGTAAAGAAATGGACTTATTGCCACACCGTCTGTGGTCAATCGGGCCTGTCTGATACAGGTAATCCTCTACTGTTCTGATCCCCTCCACCACCATCACCACATGTATGTGGATTAAACGCTCGGATTAACAGATTAACAGCTTTTAGAAATAACAATCAAATATGTTAAAATGTGTTCGATTGTTTTTGGTGGTTGACGCATTTTCGTTGGATCTGCATAAAAGTTTGGTTTTAGTTAAAGGAAAACCATTGGAAAAATGAAATAAGTGGATGACATTTTTAAATCGATCAACTTATAACTCTTTCTCTCTCTCCTTCTGCCCTTCTCTCTCTCTCTCTCCCCTCTCTTTAAACACCCACGCATACATACATGTAAATACTCTTTTTTTATAGGTTTTAATGCGCATTCTATTTGTTACGTTGTGGGGTTCGTTTTATATAGTTTTATTCACTTTCCACGTGTCAATCGTGGAAGAATAGAAAGTATCTTTGCTTGGGTGGTTGATTCTAGGTCTTGATTCTGAGACACGTCTATTCCTTCCACAGTGAAGAGGGACGACCTGTTAAACCGTCCCCCCCCCTGCTCAACGTCCAAATCCAAACTCCTATTTTCTCAGCTAACTAGAACACGTGATAACATACACGTACTTCCGGTCAGTTATGTTTTTGCTTCCGGTGCAACTTGTCCAATTTATAGTTTTGACAATTTTATCAAAACATAGCTTCACACTCTATCTCTTGCTTACCTCACCAGTTAGGTAGATAGCTAGATCGAGATAGCTAGAGAGCTAGATCGAGATAGATACACATAGATATATAGATAGATCGAGAGACAGATAAATAACAGATAATGTCTTGTGTTCTACAACTATATAACATGTTCTTATAATAACAGACCCCCCCCCCCGCGAAAAGTAAGAGGTATTGCCTGGGCTGATTGTATAATAACGCAGAACAGATACTGCAATGCTCTTCTGAATTTAGCATTGAAAGTGCAATTTAAGAAACTTATCAGAATAATCTGAAAACAGCATAAAAGCGTTTCCTAACTTACAGTCTGTGTTGGCACATAGGTTAATAAGATGGCGGAATAAGCACAATAATACCACAAAGTTAACGAGTACAAAATTGCCTAAATAAGGTTTTCTATACAGATTTTTCTGCTCTTTTTCTTTCCTGCCGTATTTAGGATAAATTTTCATTGTTTTTGTTTCTTTTTTCTTTTGACTTAGGAAAAAAATGGAATGGATACATATTCGCCATGTAGATTAGAGATTCTGGACCATAGCCATTGTCATCCCTGAAGAATTTTATACGTATGATATAAATTTCATCAAAAAAGAATATATTTGAAATTTTAAAAGAAGTTCAGTCTCCATAGATCCTTTAAGTTAAGAGAGCATTTAGAGATTCCGAAGAACTTCCATTGTCTTCCCCAGAAAATACCATGCATATGATTTTAATTTCATAAAAAAATAAGATATATTTGAAGTTTGCCTCATAGTCCACTTAAAGTTGCGCTTAGAGATCTATGAACTCTTCCAGTGTCATTCCCGGTAAATTTGACATAGGAATACACTTTTAGAGTTTAAATAGATTCTCTAACTTTTATTTCCATAAGAAACACAAAAAATCACACACACATGCTTACAAACATTGACTTTTTTATGTAGATAATATATATTCATCTCTACTTATATATAAAAGGCACTTTGTATGTGTGTGGAGGGGGGGTCGTTTTCTATGAACTCCGAAACAACTGGGTCAATGGTTATGAAACTTCACAAAAATATACTTCATGTGTTTGGGAGTGTTCTTAGATATGTTTTTAATCGGAATACCTCTGATAAGTATCGAAAATCGTCAATCTATAATCTATAATCGAAAATTCTGATTAAAGAAAGAAACATACTGATTTTGAACAAAGTTAACAACCTATAAAGTCTTACATCACAAGTATATTTGAGATGTTTTTTTTTATCACCGCACAAGCAGAAAGGCCCGGCATATATAAAATCAACAGTACTTTCTTTAATAAGACAAGGGCATGTTCGAAATTAATACTTCTGTTTAGAACACAATTGAACCATGATACTTTTTCGCATTTTAAACTTTAATTCAAACCATTATATCAAAATAAATTTCTAAAATCAGCAGTAGATTCTATACAGTGCAATGTCGACTACAAAGTATTATGGAATAAGCCACTGCGATAATTCAGATGAAGTTTCCTATTGGTGCACTGCAATGGGTCCCGGACTAGGGCAGACGATCAATCGATTTGATTGAAAAAAAAAGTGCGATTTTACCGATTTCGATGACAATAAAAGTATTAGAAGTGTGGAACATTCATTGATCCTCATTTAATCCCGGGCAACGTCGGGTAGCCCTGATAATATTATATATACAAGTTATAAAAAGAATATAAAGAATATAATGGTTACGATTATTATCTTTGACCCGTCATTGACACGGACAGCGACTAGTATTATCGTGAGACAAACATTCCTCATTTGTGTCAATGTGCTAAAAATACTCGAAATAAATAATCTTATTTTTATCACTCGACAAATACTCCATTCTGATGAAACAATGTGAACAGGTATATTCATTTGAATACAAAATTAATATTCATATAAGAATAAACGCTGATATTTTCTCAAATGAAATTCCTTTTTATATTCACACAAGCAAGGCTATCCGACATTTTTCTCTCCCCTCCCCCTCTTTCTTCATCTTGCCCACGCCTATCTCTTGACACAGGCACACACGTAAACTTGAGTCGGCGTGACAGAAATAATTATGTGAAAATAAAACAAAAAAAAAACAAAAAAAACAATCAGAGTTACTTCCCTTTAAATGATAACAGTAACAATATGGTTTACTTCTTGATAATATTAAATGATGTAAAAGTCCATTTGGTCCCCAAAGAACGAATCTTTGTTTTCTGAACTGTAGATATTATTTTACCGGGTTCATGCCGATTAAAAATGTAAAGCTAATTTTGTCGGGGTTTGTTGAATATTTTTCAAGTTTTAGTGAGTTATACGCACATACAGACTAGTGATGGGACGATTCCAATATTTTTCCTGATTCCGATACAATTACTTAGTCCGTATTAAATTCCCGATTCCAATACAATTACTGATTCCGATTCTTTATAAATCTCTAAACAAGGATGGAATACTGTTGCCACATCTGGGCAGGAGCTGCTAGAAAGGACTTGTCCTGCCTTGATAGAGTTCAAAATAGACTTCGTAGCCTCGTAGGAGATGTCCTTTTCTCTTCCCTGCAACCTCTATCTCACAGAAGAGATATTGCGAGTTTGTCTCTGCTTTATCGTTATTTTCATGGCAAGTGTTCGACTGAGCTTCAGTCTATGGTCCCCCCTCGCCAAACTTTCACAAGAAACACTCGTCTAGCTGAAAACACTATCAATAATCCCCCCATTCTTTATCTGTGCCTAAACCTAAACGTAGATTCCATGAACAAGCTTCTTACTTAGAACTGCACGCCTGTGGAATTGTCTTCCGTTTTCCTGCTTTCCAGCTGACTGCAATATGGTTGTCTTCAAGTCTAACGCAAACAAGTTCTTGATGAGCCGTTCCATATAAGTTATCAAATTTACCGAATTGATTACAATATTGTCCAATTTCTACTGTACATTCTTTAACCCTTATCCTCGAGTGGTCTCTTGGCCTTGACAATGTGGTGATGCCCGTGTAAAAAAAATATATATATACATATAAATAACCTCTAATAAAATACGAATTCTTGATTTTACCCCAACTATGGGTAAAATGAGGGTTAAATTATTTTGTATAAAAAAGTCGTTTACAATGGATATTGTATATTGATATTATATATTGTATATTGATATTATATAAACCCAAAATAGCAAATAATTGTTTATATCTCTAGCATAAGCAAGATGATTTAACTGTTTCATTTTCTAAAATAGTTTAAAGATATTATTAAGCAGTTAAGAATTTTCACGATAAACTTTGCATTATCGTTAATGGTCGTATGTAATCGACCGTATTCAAGTAATTAACCAAGGAAAGCAGCGGGACCGTGTAATCACCCCCCCCCCCCACACACACTCTCTCTCTCTCTCTCTCTCTCTCTCTCCCTCTCTCTCTCTCTCTCTCTCTCTCATATATATATATATATATCAAAGCCACTTATCAAAGCCTGGAGACCACTCGAGGATAAGGGTTAATGAGTTTACGGTAGTCAATAGGACAATATCGTAGTATTCGTTAGTAGTGAAAATTTGGTAATTTGCTTGCCAGGTTAACGTTTTTCCCACAAATTCCTGACTCACTTTTTTTTCTACTTTTATGATAAACGGAAATTGTTTCAGACGTCCAAATCTCCTATGTATCAAATTTCAAGTCTGTAGATCAAAAATTGACGAAGTAGTTTGGTAGAGACCATTCCATACATAGACATACAGGCAAATAAGGTTAGTTTATATATATATATATATATATATATATATATATATATATATATATATATATATATATATATATGTAAATTTTTGGTACAGCAGAATGGAAGGAGAAATTTCAGAGGAAACATAATTTAATTTAAATACCAAAAAAAAACAAGAAATGGGCAGGTGAAATTAAAATTTTCCCTAAGGCCTTATCGTCTGACCCTCTAAGAGGAAACGTCAGAATGATAGATTAAAAACTAAGAAAACGAATGAGGGAAGAGGGGAATTTTGGTTACAGTTGGAAGAACAGTGGAGAAAAAAAAAAAAAAAAAATGTCACTGTTCATATATATATATATGGTAGGTATATAAATTCCCTATTACAAATGTTGATTTGATTTATGCAATGTCGTTTTTTTTTCTTTTGCTGCCAGACTGCTTAATCTGAATAATTCAAATAAGTAAATACATGCACCATAAAGACAAAGATATTTAATAGATTTATGAATGCATATAAAGAGATTCACACAACATTAAATATGCATTTTTCTCTTCATATACCTATGGGAAGTAGTCCAAAGAATTTTTTGAAAATCATTATATATTCATCTCTTTCTCTCTAGCTCACTCTCAAACACACACACACACACACACACACACACACACACACACACACACACACACACACACACACACACACACATATATATATATATATATATATATATATATATATATATATATGTACTAGCAAAAGTACCCGTCGTTGACTGGGTTCAAAAACAGCCTACAGAAAATGGACTCTGATTTATGAAAGTATGATAGGTTATGAAAAGGAAGGGCTGTAAAGAGATAGCTTCGAATTTGGGGGGTATCAAAACCAAAGCAAAATATGATGAAAGTAAAAATAAAATAGATAATATGGAATATATATATATATATATATATATATATATATATATATATATATATATATATATATATATATATATAATACTAGCATGGTTTTCCCAAATCTCAGTACTCTGTATATCAAATTTCGAGTCTGTAGACTTAAAATTGACAGAGTTATTGCGTAGGGAAATGTACACACACAGACACACAGATACACAGATACAGATAGACACGTTCATTTTATAGATATACTAGCATATGTGCCCGGCGTTGCCCGGCGTTGTCCGGCGTTGCCCGGCGTTGCCCGGGTATTTGGAAATGTATATTTAGCAAAAAAAAAAAAAAAAAAGTGTTCAATTATTTAAACTTTGACCCCTATTACGACCCCTTAAAATTTATTGTTTTGGGCTCAAATTAAGTTATTAAGTTAGATCCATGTCCAATGAATCTATATCTAAAATTCCAAGTGTTTAGGCCCAAAATTGTCGGAAGAGTTTGGTAGAGTTCTCAAAGGTCAAATCGTTGAACTTTGACTCCTTAATCGTAAAATTTCTGTCCGAAAACCGATCATAAATAATTTCCCAAATTACAGTACCCTGTATATCAAATTTCGAGTCTGTAGACTTAAAATTGACAGAGTTATTGCGTAGGAAATGTACATACATAGACACACACACAGACAGACACTTTCACTTTTATAGATATATAGATAGATAATATAAAGCTGAACGTGTGTGTGTGTGTGTGTGTGTGTGTGTGTGTGTGTGTGTGTGTGTGTGTGTGTGTGTGTGTGTGTGTGTGTCTGGTCACGAATAGGCTCCTATATGGTTAACTATTATAGAAAACTGATCACATATAATGATAGAAGATGTATTGAGACACAGGAATGGGTATGTTTGATCTGGCATAATGACGATTCATTAAAATTGTGGGGTCTGCGTACGTGCCTGGTCCACGTGCCTGGTATGGAAATAAAAAAAATAATAAAATTAAAAAAAAATAAAAATAAAATAAAATAAAATAAAAAAAAACGTTTACAAGTATTTTTGATATAGATGTACATAATAATACTTTGATAAGTATGTTTTAACTTAAATAGGGATGGTATAATAAAATTGTGGAGTCTGCGTTCGCGCCCGGCCTTCATAGAATGGAAATAAGCACAAACTTTAATAAAGTCTTTTCATATATATCTGCGTAAGTATACTTTGATAATTGTGTTTCAGTGCGAAGAAATATGGTATAATAAAATTATGGGGTGCTCGTTCGCGCCTGACCTCCATAGAATGGAAATATGTCACAAAGTTTAACAAGGTTTTTTAATATAGATCCACAGAATATTGTGATAAGTGTTTCTGTGTGAACAGGTATGGAATAATAATTTATGGGGTTTATCTATTTTATTTTTACTTTCATCATATTTTGCTTTGGTTTTGATGCCCCCAAATTCGAAGCTATCTCTTTACAACCCTTCCTTTTCATAACCTATCATACTTTCATAAATCAGAGTCCATTTTCTGTAGGCTGTTTTTGAACCCAATCAACGACGGGTACTTTTGCTAGTATATATATATATATATATATATATATATATATATATATATATATATATATATATATATATGTATATATATATATATATATATATATATATATATATATATATATATATATATATTAGCAATGTTACCCGGCGTTGTTCGGCTTCCATTTGGAAACATGTGCTTTTGGTAAGTTTTAAGAATATGTGCCCTTAAATATCGTACTAACGTGTGTAAAAACTCGAAATGAGTTGAGTTTTCAACGAAACTAAAAGTTTGTTTTCCACCCTTCAGTAATATAGTATCCTTTTATCTTTTCAAACCACATAGAATAAAACGTGTAAACATATTTTGAATTTTCGATATGCTATACGGCAGTGTGAAAATCTATTAACATATAAATTTTGGCACTGGTACAGTTTTTGAACCAGACAAAGTAAATAAAATACGTACATCTAAAATAACAAAGAGATTTTTGTACAAAATTCGAGTTTTTAAGCAAATTCATTGCTAATAAAATATTTACAATGAAACTTTCTATAAATTGATCCTTTAATATATTTTATTTTTTAAATAAAAGAGTAATTTCAAAATTATAGCGGAATCCATTTTACTCAAAAATCTACGTGACTGAAATAGTATTTTGACGGTTAAATACCAAGTGTCGATTATATTTACTTTACAAAAGGTCCAGTTAAACAGCATTGGACAACTGACTTGTCATGTTGACCGACAGGGTTTCGGAATAAAGATCGCATCATTTTTTTGTCGAGTATAATTCTAACACACTCAAAAACACACATCTGTCTCCATATAGGTTGAAAATGATGAATTTATTTTTTAAATTAATTACATAACCAGTATGAGGTGAACATAAATATCAACCAAAATTATTTAAATAAATCTTTTAATTTTATGCTTGATTATGAAACACCGATAATCATGAAGCTTAAGTAATTAGGTCAATTGATTTATTAATCGATTTTATTCGTATATGAACATTATCGAATTTTGATATATGAAAACATTTTGATAAAAACTATTATTAATAATATATATATATAACTATATATATGTATATATATATATATATATATATATATATATGATTGCTGCATCGTTCCAGATAATCACCGTCACAGTATGTATTTTATAAATATATACTAGAGCTCGTTTGATATATATAAATTTATTATATATATATATATACACACACACATATATATACACATTTATATATATATATATTTGTATATTTATATATATATTATATCTATGCATGTGTATATATATATACATATTATATATACATATATATGCATACATATATACATATATACATATATATATACACAAATATATGCATATATATATACAAATATATACATATATATATACAAATATATACATATATATACATATACATTTATGCATATATATGTATACATATATATACATATATATACATACATATATATACATATATATACATACATATATATACATATATATATACATATACATATATATACATATACATATATATACGTATATATATACATATATATATAAATATATACATATATATACATATATGCATATACATATATACATATACACATACATATACACATATACATATATATATACATATATACATATACACATATATATACATATATATATATACATATACATATATATACATATATACATATATACATATATATATATATATATATATATATCTCAAACGAGCTCTAATAAGGAAAACAGGAAATAGATAAGACAATTCAGAATAACACAAGCTATAATATTATTTTCAGAAAATATTGAGACTATCAACATCATGTCTGTGAGAGAGAAATGGAGCAGATAAAAAGAAATAATGGGGGTCTATCAAATTACGTTTTAGTCAAGGAATCCATAATTCAGTTTCGCAAAGAAGGGGAATGCACCGTGAGGAAGCAAAAACATGTACAGTAGAAATTGGACAATATCGTAATCGTTAATAATGGAAATTTGGTAAATTTGTTTACTTATATGGAACGGTTCATCAAAAACTTGTTTACGTTAGACTTGAAAACAACCATATTGTAGTCAGCTGGAAAGCAGGAAAACGGAAGATAATTCCACAGGCGTGCAGTTCTAAGAAAGAAGCTTTGTTCGTGGAATCTACGTTTAGGTTTAGGCACAGATAAAGAGTGTGAGAAATTAGTGATAGTTTTTTTGCTAGACGGGTGTTTCTTGTGAAAGTCTGGCGACGGGGGGGGCATAGATTGGAGCTCAGCCAAGCACATGCCATGAAAATAACGATAAAGTAGAGACAAACTCGTAACATCTCTTCTATGAGAAAGAGGTTGCAGGTAAGAGAAAAGGACATCCCCTACCAGACTACGAAGTCTATTTTGAACTCTATCAAGACAGGATAAGTCCTTTCTAGCAGCTCCTGCCCAGATGTGGCAACATTACTCCATCCCTGGACGTACCTGGATCTTATATAGAGAATTGCATCAATAGTGAGATATTGAGCGATAGAAGGATCCCACCATTTTTCGAGCGGCCTTGACAACGGATTTAATGTATGTGTTCTATTTAAGATCAAGAATAAAGGCCAAGCCCAGAAGCTTATCAAAACATGGGGCCTCCCCAAGACAAGAGCCATTCATTCTAATTGATGCCAGATGGGGATCAGAGCGTTTATGATGTAAAGATTGTATATATATATATATATATATATATATATATATATATATATATATATATATATATATATATATATGTATGTGTGTGTGTGTGTTTGTGTGTGTGTGTGTGTGTGTGTGGTATACTACTGAACTATGTGAATCTTTTCTGTTATCCTTTGTTATATTGTATGCATAGCTAAGACATACTAAAAGACGTCACGAAGCTATGGCCTTATTATTAAAACACAAGAAAAACATGGAACTGATTTTTTTTATCTTTATACATAAATGGCGTAATTATTTTGTGACGCCATTCATTAAAAAGATGGTGGAAGACATCGGGAAGAAATGCTTTTTAGCGTCATAAATGTTAAAGTAGCAAAAGGTGATGTCATTCCTTACACCAGATTAGACCCGTGAGCCAAATCATCAGTAATCTATATGTGATTACACACACACACACACACACACACACACACACACACACACACACACACATATATATATGAATTTATTTAGTTATGTTTTCTTTTACTTTTTTCAACCTTATAAAATTGAATTTTCTTTTGTAATTGTAAACTTTTTATAAGTCAGCGATAGGTTAAATTTAGTTATTTTTTTTCTGGAGATTTAAACTGCATTTTGTATTTTTATCTTTACATTCTTTTACTCAAAGCTTCGTTAGACTATATATGATTACATATATATATATATATATATATATATATATATATATATATATATATATATATAGGTTCTAGGTGGGTTACATGAAAGCTCAGGCAGGATCAAAGGGACCACCGACGAGATGTCTGTCAGGACTTGTTTAATTAGTACAAAGCCGAAGGTGGCGGATTCTTGGAGAGCACCAGCTTTGGTGACTAGACGTGATATCACCACTACGAAAATTTTAAATGTACCCCCCCCCAAAAGCAAACAGACAAACAAACAAAAAAGCAAATTAAACATAAGGAAAGTTAAAAAGTAAATAAATAAATAACGTGCTGTTAGAAGTTATTAAAAATTGAAACATACCGGTTAATAGAGAAATGAAGAAAATAACCAATAATTTCATGTTGCCTTTAAATAAAAATATATATATATATGTTTTTTTTTTTTTTTCTAGAATCGTCCCAGCCTTTTACAATTGATTAAAGCATACGTCCAGCGTCCAAAGCAGATATCACAGCAGGTTTGATGCAGATAGAAGAGATAATCCCATATACTGATTTCTCCAACGTATTTGTTTGTTTGTTACTTTACATCGGTAAGTATAAGTACCTGCCTGCCTATGTGTACATATATGTAAGTAAAAGGATTTATAGTTGCTGTGTGCTGCTGTCTCTATGCGTGTGTATTTATCGCTAATAATTTGTAAGAGCATATTTAGATGCGTTTAACTACGTACACGCATTTAATCTGAAACATTGCGTAAAGCTAGATAATTAATGTCACCACGCAAAGGAAGTTCTATTTTTCCCGGTGATTAAGTTGTCCATACGTCACATAATAATCACTATTGATCGAATCTTCATGAAATTTTATCAGAGATTTATTTGTCGCTAAGAAATAATTTAGTCAGAAAATGATAACCGACTTCAGAACCAAACCATATTCATTATTAGACACTTTTTTTCGAACGTTTTTTTTTTTTTCACTTTTCCGGTTTGTTTCAGATTCTTAGACACCATTACAATGCTGCCATTTTTTTATACTAGAGGTAACGGTTGTAGTCAGGTGGGAAACAGGCAAACGGAACAGAGTTCCATATGAATGCACTTCTAAGAAAGAAGCTTTGTTCATGGAATCTACGTTTTGGTTTTGGCACAGATAAAAGTGGAGAAATTTTTTGACAGTGGTTTCAGCTAAACGGTGTTTTTCGTGAAAGATTGGCGATGGGGGACCAGAGATTGGAGCTCAGACGAGCACTTGCCATGGAAATAACAATAAGACAAAGACAGGCTCGCAACGTCTCTCCTTTGGGAGAGAAGTTACAGGGAAGAGAAAAGAGCATCCCCCATTAAGCCACGAAGCCTATTTTGTACTCTGTCAAGACAGGATAGGCTGTTTTTAGCAGCTCCTGCCCAGATGTGGCAGCAGTACTCCATACTTTGGAAGTGCTAAAATTTATTTTATGATACTAGGACAAGTTAATGGGTACTAATTAGATCATCAAGTTTATTTTCTGTCTGTATTGGGAAATTATATAAATTGGTTATATATATTTTTTTTTATTTATAAATATAAATTTATGCGATTTTTTTTACAATAGCTATATATTAATAAACTCATATTTCCCACGTGTTATATATATTTTCTTTTCGATAAATATTTTTAAAGAGTTTTATTAGATATAAAATTTTCATTTGTAAGAAAAAGAAGTCAATTCAATTTTTTAATCTAAAACCTAAAAAAATACAAGGTATTTTCGAATAATTAAGTACACACACACACACACACACACACACACACACACACATATATATATATATATATATATATATATATATATATATATAGGATGACCAAAAAAAAAAAAAGAAGCTAAATGGAGGCCACCTAGAACATATGCTGTAGAACGGAGAAAAAAGGTCAAAGACCCTAGTGTTTTGATGTGATGTTTTGAATATAATAAACTAGTTATGACCAAAGTTTCATTTCGTTCGGACAAAACACTAAGAAACGGGGCCGAATTAGAGTTGGGGCCCGTTATTTTTTTGGGGGGTCCCTGTATATACACACACATATATATATACGCACCCCCCACACACACATATATATATAATCTGTGAAAATATTTTATCAATTATATTTCACTTTTTATATATGCAAATCCTTAATTTAAGAAGCTCAATGTGATTACAGAGCATATAATTAATGAATGACAAAAGTCTATATTCCAAATGTCATTATGTTGACCATCTTACAATTTATTTCTTTAATTCCGTTGACACTTATTGTCAAGAATTGTAAGTGCCAACGGAATTAAAGGAATAAATTGTAAGATGATCAACATCATAAAATTGGGAATATAGACTTTTGTCATTTATTTGTTATATATATATATATATATATATATATATATATATATATATATATATAAATCTGAACGTCTGTGTGTGTGTGTGTGTGTGTGTGTGTGTGTGTGTCTGGTCACGAATAGGCTCCTATATGGTTGACTGATTACATATAATGATAGAAGATATATCGAGGATCAGGAATGGGTATGTTTGATCCGGTAGAACGGTGGTTCATAAAAATTGTGGGGTCTGCGTTCGCGCCTGGCCCACAAAGTATGGAAAAAAAAACGTTTACAAGTGTTTTTGATATAGATGTACATAATAATACTTTGTTAAGTATGTTTCAACTTAAATAGGGATGGTATAATAAAATTGGGGTGTCTGCGTTCGCGCCTGTACTCCATGGAAATATGGCACAAACTTTAACAAAGACTTTTCATATCTATCTGCGTAAGTATACTTTGATAATTATGTTTCAGTTTGAAGAAATATGGTATAATACAATTATTGGGTGTTCGTTCGCGCCTGACTTCCATAGAATGTAGATATGTCACAAAGTTTAACAAGGTTGTTTAAAAGGGGTGAGGGTTCACAATAACACCTTAATTTTAATCTTAATTCACGTTAGCTTTTATTTATTTTTTTTAGTTGAATCATATTGTGTCGAATAAACTCACCTCATAAATTCACGCTCTTATTAAAGTGAAAGCCCAAAAAAAGTAGAACCTTTAGACAAGTCTCGCCACAAATTTTGCATAACTTTGTTTTTTCCTTCTCCACTTGCACGTGGCACTCTTTCGAAAATAGATAAATAGATAAATAATAAAAAATAAGAGCGTTACTTTTTATCGTGTCAAAAGAAGGAATAAATCTTGCTCATGTGATTACGTGTCTTTTTAGAAGCATTTACATAACCTTTTAATTTTTATTTATATATCTGTTTAAGCTTTTTTTGTCAGTGTACTAGAAGGAATTCAGTTGATTACAACCCTTTCTGCGTGTTCTTTACATTACAATAGTACAACCCTGAATCCGACGGCGCAATACTACACCATTCAATACTGTAAAACTGAAACGAAGCTGTTCTGCTTGAAAAGGGCCCCATTTTCTTCTTATTCATATTTATATCGATTCTTTGCTTTAAAAACTAAAGTAATTACGTGTTTACTTTTTTAATATCCCATTTTGCTGTTTCGGATTATTTTACTAATGTAAGTAAAGCTTCATTATTTTTCCAAACTGTTTTTGTTTCTTTGTTTTTCGATATTTCGTCGATATTATTTAGTAAGAGTGTTTAGCAGAAAAGCCAACAAACGACTACATGAAAAAATAAATATACAATAAATAAATGTTACCATAGTCAATAAAAGTTCAGTTCATGTGTTTTTTTTTGTTTTGAAAAAACACATGTATATATAAAACATCCGGTAACATAAATTCCATGTACATATTACAAGTCAGTTTCTTTGGATGTTTTGATCCACTTTTCAAACTTTGATTAATGATAGCAAAGCAATAGTACCTTATTTTGACCAACAGGCTCTGGTCGAGCGTTTAAACCCGAGTTTTTCGGTTTCATTTTTGCTACAAATGATGGAAATAGGAATCAGGATTTTTTCACCTAGGCCTGGTGGCTAACCCGAATTGGTCTGCGTAATTGCTGGAGTGCCACTTCCAGAAATAGGGACATTTACACCAGTGTTTAATTTTTTCTACCTGGTGTATGAACGGGTTTAGGGAGTCTTTTATCCTGTGTGCTGACCTGCAAATATGTATTTTTGTTTTTATTCCTATTTTATGTTCTCATTGTCACTGCTTTTTATTTATTTATTTATTTTTTACAAAAAAACTGCCGATATTAAAAGAGGGTGTGCCCCTGTCCACAACCCGCAAGACGTACTGGATGGCTTGAAGAGAGAGAGAGAGAACAACATTATTTTTTTATACTAGCATGGGTGCCCGGCGTTGCCCGGGTGTTTGGAGGTGTGTGTTGAGAAAAAAAAAGTGGTAGTAGGAAGGCAAGCTTGAACCCGTACCGCGAAGGAGGAAACGAACAGGGAAAAACATGACGTCTTTGCTGTTACGACCACCGCAAAACCGGAAGTGACGTAGGTTTAAATTAAGGCTAAACAATCGAAAGGAGAGGATGACTTTCGAAAATATCGGCGAAAAAGCGTTCACCACCCTGTAGAAAAGGTCCCAGTTGAGGGTGAAGAAATTAATGTTTTTAGCCAATTTTTCGGTATTTGTCGTCTGAAGAATGGAACTTCAAAACAATACTGATCTTGTGAAAATCCGTCGCCTCTGTCGAAAGTTTTAGGCAGACATGCAAACAGACATATATGTATTTATATATTGATAGCTCACATTTTCGACCCAAACCGATTAACAAGCTTGCCCTATCTCTGAATACTCTTTATGTAAAATTTCAAATGTTTAGACCAGAAATTGTCTGAGTAATTTGGTAGAGACCGATGCGGTCATTTTTTTTAAACTTTGACTCCTATTATAACCCCTTAACATTTATTGTTTTGGGGTCAAATCAAGTTATTAAGTTAAATCCATGTCCAAGGAACCTATATCCAAAATTTCAAATGTTTAGACCCAATATTAGCGGAGGAGTTTGGTAGAGTTCTTAAAGGTGAAATCGTTGAACTTTGATCCCTCACAAAGATTTTCCCAAATCTCAGTACCCTGTATATCAAATTTCGAGTCTGTATTCTTAGAATTAACAGAGTTATTGCGTAGGGAAATGTACACAGACACACACAGAGACACACGTTCACTTTTATAGATATATAAATAGATAGACTAGCATTTCAGCCCGGCCTTGTCCGAGAGTTTGGAGGTGTATGTTGAGCAAAATAAAAAAGGCGGTCAATTTTTTAAACTTTGACCCCTATTATGACCCCTTAACATTTATTGTTTTGGGCTTAAAGTTATTAAGTTAGATCCATGTCCAATGAACCTATATCTAAAATTTCAAGTGTTTAGACCCAAAATTGTTGAATTTTGACCCCTTAACACCCAAATGTCTGGCCGAAAACCGATCACAAAAACTTTCCCAAATCTCAGTACCCTGTATATCAAATTTCGAGTCTTTAGGCTTAAAATTGACAGAGTTATTGCGTAGGGAAATGTACACAGACATACACACAAACACATTCACTTAATATAACTATCTATCTTCTATACTCCTATAAATTCGTTTTTCTTTCATATGTATTGATATTCATATTAAACCCCCTCTTTTCTATTTATTTAAAAAGAAAATACAATTTTCTTATATATGAGTTGTGGAATTGCATTCACTAGCAAAAAATCTAGCTAATTTGCATATTCTTTTAAACATTCATTTTAATTCCCTATTAGTTGCTTCGGTTTTCTAATGGGATGATCTTCTTTAGTTAACTATTACCTGTAATCATATTCATGCAGATATTCTACATGATTTATACTTGCATAATATTTGCGTAAAAAGTTTATAGTAAAGCCAAAATTGTTTCCATATATATTTATGTATACGTATATATTTTTGTTTAGCAAATTTTGCCTACCAAACTCCTCCTAGAGTTTTTGGTCTAGACATGAAACTTCATATATAAGGTATTTGAATCCATGCAAAACTTTATATTTGGGTTTTAGCCCGGAAAAATCTGTGCAAAAGTGTGAAAATTAAAATAAATGAAATTTGCCAGGTGAAGGTCGAATGCCGCTATTACAAGTGCATAACGTAGTATGTATTGGTTCATGTTTTAATTTTTGGCCTTGCAGTAAATATGTTTTCATGGCCCAGTCATTGACGGCAGAGGCAAAATAAATCGTGAGCTGAACGTTTTGGTTTCGACTCTCGGCGGTGACGCATGAGTCTTTATTTATATACTAGCATTTCAGCCCGGCGTTGCCCGGGTGTTTGGATGTGTATGTTGAGCAAAAAAAAAAAAAAAAAAAAAGTGGTAGTAGGAAGGCAGGCTCGAACCCGTACCGCAAAGAGGAAAAGAATGGGGTAAAACCTCACGTTTATGCTGTTACGACCACCGCCAAACCGGAAGCGACATTTTTTTAAAATTAAGGCTAGACAGTCTAAAGGAGAATATAACTTTCAAAAATATCGGCGAAAAAAGTGACCCCCCCCCTGTAGAAAAGAGCCTAGTTGAAGGGGAAGATATTAATGTTTTTAGCCAATTTTTCGATATTTGCCGTATGAAAGGTCGAACTTTAAAACGATACTGATCTTGGCAAAATCCGTCGCCTCTATTGAAAGTTTAAGGCAGACATGCAAACAGACATACATACATAGATTTATATATTGGTAACTAAAAATTTTCGACCCAAACTGATGAAAAAGTTTGCCCTATCTCTGAATACCCTTTATGTAAAATTTTACAAATATTTAGAGTAGAAATTGTCTGAGTAATTTGGAAGAGACCGCAGAGGTAATTTTTTTTTTTAACTTTGACCCCTATTATGACCCCTTAAAATTTATTGTTTTGGGCTCAAATAAAGTTATTAAGTTAGATCCATGTCCAAAGAATCTATATCTAAAATTTCAAGTGCGTAGACCCAAAATTGTCGGAGGAGTTTGGTAGAGTTCTCAAAGGTCAAATCGTTGAACTTTGATCCTTTAATCGACAAATTTCTGGCCAAAAACATATCACATCGATTTTCCAAAATCTCAGTAGCCTGTATTTCGAGTCTGTAGACTAAAAATTGACAGAGTTATTGCGTAGGGAAATGTACACAAACACACACATACACACACAGGCACACACACGTTCACTTTTATATATATATATATATATATATATATATTTATATATATATATATATATATATATATATATATATGTAAATTTGGTTCGTTCCAAACGAATAAAACCATATTTCTACGTTACCAATTTATTTGAAATTTTCAGACAACCCATCTTTAGAGTCGAGCCATGTTTTTATGTTGTTAAAATAAATTTACCTCACGAATTATTAAAATATTAAATAAAATAAATATATTTTTTAACCGTGGTGCAAATCTGTTCTGTTGTTAAAACTGAACTCCCGGTTCGATTCATTTCACAGCCAGGAATTGACGAAAGATTTCATTTTCTGTTTAGTAAGTAAAACAAAAAACAAAAAAAAACATAATTCATTTGTTTATCTTCCAATTTTTTTAATTTACACATTTTTTCTTTATTATATAAGGCCAAAAAAAAAGTTTGTCGATTGCTTTTTGAGTTTTTTGTTTTTTTGTTTTTCGATATAAGATTTGTTGGAATAAAAAAAAAACACAATTTAAAAAATAGCGCGGATCACTCTCTGCATTAGCACCGAAAAATGTTACTAAACATTTATTAATAATTTCTCACTTTTACAAACATTTGATTTTAAATTTCTTTTTAAATGACGACTTTTATCGACTTTTTTTTGTCCACCTCCACAATTTTCTTTTTT
>NC_136484.1:47455609-47463109 GCF_053919585.1 Euprymna scolopes
TGCGGCGATCTCGAAGAAGTGCAAACGTTTCGATTCTAACGACATGAGTCTTGAAGATAAGCCTCGTTCGGGACGTCCGTTAAAATTAGATGATGAAGACTTGCAAACCAGGTTGGACATTGTGCCTACATCGAGCATTCGAAAATTAACTGATGAGCTTGGAGTAGGCAAATCGCCAATTTACCGACACTTGAAGCAATTTGATTTTGTTCACAAAAATCAGCACCAAGATCCGCACAAACGTACCGAAACACAAGCCGACAGACGAATTAAAATTTGCCGTTAATTTCTCAGCAATCCACTTGACGAGCGATTTTGGAAGCACATTGTGACATCGGACGAGAAATGGGTCAATCTGGTCTTACAAATCGATGGCAGAAAGTCTTAGGAAATTATGGTCGTTATTTTGAGAATTAATTATTATTTTTTTTTTTTGTTATTACTTGGCGAGTAAAATTTCATTTTTTTGCAAGTGTTTACGAACTTTTGGGACAACCTTATAATATAATATGTGTTTGTTTGTTTTGTGCTAATGTGAATTACTCTATGAATTTGTTTTCTTGTATAAAAAAATATCGTTTGCATATTAGCCTAATTTAAAATATTCGTTTGCTGCATTCGTTGTTGAAAATCAAAGACTACTATTATTTACCGTTGCTTTAATATAAAGACACGCTGTTGTGGAGTGCCTGAATGGCACTTATGTAGGATGTATTATACATCTTAGTACATAGACTACATTTTTGGGAGCGGCAGCTTAAGATTGTCTTTATCTTTAATGTAGCTGTGATTTTTTTTTCGCATTTATTGACATCTTGTTTTACGTGTTGATTTTTTAAAAACAGGAATCACCACTTATCAAGGCCCGGAAGCCACTCAAGTATAAGGTTTAATGGGTATATATTAGTTAATTTAATTATAGCGTAGTAAACATAAGTAGTAGGAATTTTGTTCATTGGATTACTTAGGGGGGCGGTTTATCAAGAACTTGTTTACGTTGGACTTGAAGACGGTCATATTGTAGTCAGCTGGAAAGCAGGCAATCGGAAGAGAGTTCCATAGGCGTGAAGTTCTAAGAAAGAAGCTTTGTTCGTGGGATCTACATTTAGGTCTAGGCACAGACAAGTGGTTTCGGCGAGACAAGTGTTTTTCGTGAAAGTTTGGCGAGGTGGGGGGGGCATAGATTGAAACTCAGATGAGCACTTGCCATGAAAATAACGAGAAAGCAGAGACAGGTCAGCAACGCCTATTCTGTGGGGAAAAGTTGCTCTTCTGTTATCAAGCACCTAGAAAATTAGTACAAACCTGTTTTTCTGCAGTCTGTAGAGTTCTGCATGGACAAAAAGAATAAAGAAAAAAATGGCCGCCTTTTCTCTTTATATGCTTGTTATATTATTACCTAGCATGCAGATGAGATACTCCCGGTTGGATATAAAAAGCCTGATTTTTCAGAGAATGGATTGATTTTGGATTTAGATGTCAGAGTAGCAAGTGTTCTCAGCAGTGTGTCGTGTTCTAGAGTCGATGTTTGACAGTAGAGTGTTGAGGTTTGGACTTGAGTTTTGACAGCAGAACGTCGAGATTTGGAGTAGCGAGCTTTTAGCAGAAGTCGAGTTTAACATTTGACAGTTTTAATCACATAATGTTAATGTGTGTTTTGCGGTTTATTAATTGGCGTTTGCTTTTAATAATGTTTTGTATATCTTAATTTCTCGTTTTGCTTGAATAATTCTGTGTTTCTTTTTATTTCTCTGAATAGTTATAAGTTGTTTTTATTGCACCACACCCGAAACACATGTCGCATATACAGAATTATGAAAAATAAAAAATAAAAATAAACTATTCGAATTCCTCTCACTACTGTTCTCATCTTGAGTGCTATTTTCACAACGTTTCGATCGATGTAACCTCTTACCCCTTAAATTTGTATCTTGTCGAACTCTGGAATCATTCTGTTGAAATCGAGAATCTGCACGGAATTTTGAACGGAACCCTTTATTTAAAACAGGAGATAACATGCTCTCGTTCTGTCAGCCATGACTAGATAGATCTAAGAAATTCGCAATTGTGTTTTGAGTGCCATCCATATTGAGGATTGAACCTTCAACCTCTGGAAGTGTGTAATATAAAATTGAATTTTTATGAAGTCCTTTATCCATTGCACCACAAATTTGAAACTTCACGATTTTCTATTTTTTTTATATTTATACATGTATTGCCTACTTTTTTAATATTTATATATGTATTGTGTATTTTTTAATATTTATACATGCATTGTCTATTTTTTATATTCATACATGTATTGTGTATTTTTTTAATATTTACACATGTATTGTGTATTTTTTAATATTTATATATGCATTGTCTACTTTTTTAATATTTATACATGCATTGTGTATTTTTTAAATATTTATACATGCATTGTCTATTTTTTATATTTATACATGTATTGTGTATTTTTTAATATTTATACATGTATTGTCTAGTTTTTTTAAATATTTATACATGCATTGTCTACTTTTTTTTGAAAATTATACATGCATTATCTACTTTTTTTAAATATTTATACACGCATTGCCTACTTTTAAAAAATTATACATGCATTGTCTACTTTTTAATATTTATACATTCATTGCGTATTTATTTTAATATTTACACATGCATTGTCTACTTTAAAAAAATTATATATGCCTTGTCTATTTTTAAATATTTATACATGCATTAGGTGTATCAGAATTTTGGGGGAATTTTTGATAACCTAACACGAAACTGCGAATAAAATATAAAAAAAACTCGTTATTTCTCTTTTAAAAGTGGGCTGTTTATTTTTTTTTTATGGAATATACTTCCAAAATAAACTATTAAATTTGTTTAAAAAGTAATAGAAATATTATTTTTTCTTTAAAAAAAAACATTGTTTACAAAGTGCCGGCGCGCCTTCATGAAGCCATTTTTTTACGTAATGAAATCAATTGAATTTTACGAGTTAATTTTTTTTTTCAATTTGTATACTTTAAAAATCTATCCAAATTTTTTATTGATTAAATTTTTACGATATTTATAGGGTCAATGTGAAATTTTATGCTTTTTCCAATGAACCGAATATTATATTTTAGACAAACGTTTTTTTTTTAATTCACCTTCCCCCATTTTGAAATGTCTATTAAAATTTTAATAATTAATTTATGTATCCAAGTTTTACATATCACAAATTGAAGATAAAAGATCAATAAATAATATATTCAAATTTAAAACAAAAAAGAATAGTTTTGTGCAAATTTACCTGCCAAGTTAAAAGTTTAAAACCTTTCTTTATAACCACGTTGCGTTTTTTTAAATGAAACCTTATAATCTTCTTATATTGCACAGAAAGTTTCGTTTTATTACGAAAATTATTTCTATTTCATTCAATGTTTTTTTTTAGATATTAAAAATATTCACTCCATAAAGTGGTATTTAAATATATAAAATCAAAAACTCGTGTATTTCTTTGAGAAATAAAAAATCATCAACTTTTTTTTAAGGCAAACACTAATAAGTAAAATGTGACTAGTTTTCAGGTACGGAGGCACAAATTTCTTTACGTGTAAGGCTAGACGGCTAACGCGAACGTGTGGTTTTTACTTCCTTCTGTCAACCCGTAGTTCAAAACAATAAAAAACTACTTCCGGTTTTGATAAAAACGTAAAATGTTTGCGTCATGGCGGGATTTGCGAATAGGTGTTTAAAAAATTCTTTTAATTAAAAAATAAATGGATTTTAAAATATAAATATGGATAAATTCTGAACAATGAAGAATGGAACTAAACATTCAATAGTATTTTTTATAGGTAAATGATTTTTTGGAATTTATATCGATTTTTTATAATCGACATAAGTTAAATTTCGTTTATTTTCTTTAAATCGTAAAAAAAACGATTTAAAAAAACAAATATTGCACAATTTGCTATTAAACCTGTTATTATTTTTTTTTTAATTTGGTCTTTGCTCCTTTAATTGAAAACAAATTAGGGGTTGATTTACATTTTTAAAGTAGTTATAAGCTTCTAAAAAGATAGTATGTTGAATTATTAGTTCTTATCACGTCATTTTTAATGGCCGCTTCTGATACACTTATACATGCATTGTCTATTTTTAAATATTTATTGATGTATTGTCTACCATTTTAATATTTATACATTCATTGTCTATTTTTTTTAATAATTATAAATGAATTGTCTATTTTTTTAATATTTATACATGCATTGTTTACTGCTTTAATATTTATACATGCATTGTCTACTTTTTCACTGTGTAGGGAGAGGGTTACTTACTTTTTTTCTCATTTGGACTTTGGAGGCGTACGTGTTAGTTAGCTGATTGTGTCTGGATTGGGGTAGACTCTTCCCCTGGGGTACTTATACCAACCTCGATTAACTAAGATTGGTTTTCTGGAAATCCATTACGCTAATGAATTTTATATGTGACCCCGCGCTTTCTTTGAAGAGAGTTTTTTTTTTTTCGTGATCACCAAACACTCTCTACAAATTAAAAATGGCGGACTGAGAGATCATTACTACCAATATTCGATGGGCACCAAGTTCGAGTGAGATGTGGAGGTAAATTAATTGATCGTCAGTTCCTATGCAGCCCACGAACAAAACTACAGCAAAATCAATAATTATAGGAACACTAGAAAATAAAATGGAGAAAACACTGGGAGAAATTGGAAACAAAATGGAGGATTGATGTGATGAAGATAATCGACATTAAGAAAAATCCTCAAATGCGGAAACCAGCTAACTCAATTAGTTGATACTGATCAACTACTGACGAGTTAAAATACAACCGCACCTGCTAAACACAGCTAGAATATAATAAATAGAACTCATACTTAAACAAGCGAATTAAAAATTTCAGCTTAGATGCATAAAGAAAATTGTATAATCAGTCACCTTCTTACACCACAAAATATTGATTGCTACTACAAAAATGCTTCTATAAAAAGATTAAAATGATAAAAGACTGAAAAGAGAAATTCCTAGACTGCAATAAACTCGATGAGACTCAAATTCCAGACAAAGTAATCGGTTCCAGCGATTACTTAATGGTAAACGGCTGTTGAGAAAAAAGCAAAGTGTGTTGCCTATGGCGATCTAGTTAAGTTGAACGTATTGGCAATTTGAAGAAACTTCAGGGAACACTACCCCAGCGAACAACACCTGTTTAAGAAGCGAGCGATCACTGGTAAAGGCTTGTGTGAGAAGTAAATAACACCACTATTATAATAGTGTAGATTCTGTGGACAAAGAAACGAAATAATAAACCACATTATAAGTAAATATAAAAATCTGGCACCAGATAGATATACAAATATATATGACTGAATTAGGAATATACTCGATTGTTATGTGAATGTCTATATTCTGAACATACGGGCAAAAAAGCTCACATTACTCTCGTACTGACTTACTTCACAATGCATTGTCGTCTACATTGCACTGCAGAGAACCTACTATTAATGTGATAAAATTATTTTTATATATAATGGCTAAGATTTAAGTTTAAAATGAAAAAGTCAAGTATCATGATTCGATTATGCTTTGAACAGAAACATTCATTCTGGACGCGCTCCTGCCATATCAAAGAACCTACTGCTGATCTTATATGGCAAGCTCTTCGGTTTGTGTGGTAATAAAACTTCTCAAATACACTTGTGATGTTAGGCTGTGTAAGGTGTTAACTTTGGTCAAAATCGCTTGTTTCTTCATTCATCGGATCGTTTCGACTATTGATTATCGATACTTACCGAAGATATTCCGATACAAAATCTATCTAAGAACACTGTTAGGCACATAAAGTCCCGTGTGAAATTCATGAAAACTGACCCAACCGTTTTCGGGTCTATAAGGAATGAACTTACACACAGAGACAAAGTTCCTTTTATATAATAGTAGAGATAGAGATTCCGAAACTTGGATAAAGAAGAAATGTTGCGAGTTTGTCTCTGCTTTATCGTTATTTTCATGGCATGTGCTCGGCTGAGCTCCAATCTATGGTCGCCCTCGCCAAACTTTCATAAGAAACACCCGTCTAGCAAAATCACTATCAATAATTTCCCCCACTCTTTATCTGTACCTAAACCTAAGCGTAGATTCCATGAGCAAAGCTTCTTTATTAGAACTACACGCCTATGGAATTGTCTTCCGTTTTCCTGCTTTCCAGCTGATTACAATATGGTTGTCTTCAAGTCTAACGTAAACAAGTTCTTGATGAGCCGTTCCATATAAGTTAACAAATTCACCAAATTTCAATTACTAACGATTACTATATTGTCCAATTTCTACTGTACACTTTTTAACCCTTATCCTCGAGTGGTCTAAGGGCCTTGATAAGTGGTGATGCCCATGTAAAAAAATCCTGAGTTGTATTTCCAGTGAGAGAACGTAGTCAACTTAAATTGTTGTCAGAATCGTAAAGGGTATATATTTCGAGTTTAAATGACAAAGAGAAAATATTTGCTTGTATAGGGTGTCCCCAAAGAAGCTGATGGTTAAAATAAAATTTATAACTTTCTTAATTTTTTTATATTTTTCTTTTATTTTTTTCAGATCATCTAGAGCAGGGGTTCTCAACCGGGGTCCACATGGATCCTGGGTGTCCATGGAATATTTCTGGGGGTCTACAGGCAAAACATAACAAAACTTATCATTATTATTATAGTTGTTGTAGAATACTTTATTTGCATTAAATTAGTTTTCATTTAAAAATAAAGCTTAATTATGTAATATTTCTTTGATTATTAAAACCTCAAAATTTATATTAGTGAAAAATAGAAGATTGTCTTATGACCAATAGTTATGAAGGGGTCCATCAAGATAAAAAGAAGGGGAAAGAGGTCCATGAGTAAAAAAAAAGGTTGAGAACCACTGATCTAGAGTATCCCTTCCAAGGTCATCATGAGTCGTTTCATTACCGAGGAGCGGATATTTATCGTAAAGTCGTATTTTCGGTTGAATGAGTCAATATCAGAAACTTAAGGAGAATTTTGCCGAAACTTCAACACAAGAAATTCCCCTACTTCCAATGCAATAAAAGCTATGGTGGTTCGATTTCATGAGCAAGGGTCTGTACGTGACCTCCCTAAGTCTGGTAGACCCCATATGGCAAGAAGTGATGAGAATCGTCAGAAATTAGCAGAGAGGATCCATCCACATCAGTAAGAAGGAGATCAAGTCAAATTGGGGTTCCAGCAGGACGGTGCAACGGCGCATACGGCATGAAAAACATTAAATATGCCCCAGGACATATTCGGCAACCGAATAATTTCTCGTGGCTGTGAGATCAATTGGCCATCCCGCTCGCCAGATCTCACATGTGCAGATTTCTTCCTTTGGCGTTACCTCAAAGAGCGGGTATACGCAAACAAGCCAGCATCAATAAATGCCCTTAAAAATAATATAGAGTAGGAAATTAGGGCCATAAGCCGTGAAACGTTAAGTGATGTGCTGGACGATGCCC
>NC_136484.1:47468109-47500609 GCF_053919585.1 Euprymna scolopes
AGTTTGCTAATTTCTACCCTTTGATGAGAAGGAAAGTATTTCTTCGAAACTCCGCGGATGAAGGATTATCCACTTATCAAGTATTTCCTTTTCAAATTAAACATATTTTTAACTCTTTTTGAAAGTGTTTTTTAACATGTTTTATTAACTGTCTGCTCTTATATATGTATATATATATATATATATATATATATATATATATATATATATATATATATATATATATATATATACAGTTATAGCCGAAATTATTGGCACCCTTTCAATTTTTGCGTTTTTTGGAGAAAAAACATATTTTCACTAATTATTTTTTATTAAAGTGTTGATGAACATTTATATCGATCATATACATATCTCCTGAAACACTTTTAGTTTATTATAAAATATTCAAAATAAATATGGTTGATGATAACATTAAACAGACGAATTCAAATTTATTGGCATCAATGATTTTTATCCTAGAATTCACGATATTGTATGCAAAATAATACTTAATTTTATCCATCTTTGCAGTCTAGTGTTATTGATAAAGTGAAGGATTGCCTAATGCACGTTATTTATAGAAGGCTTTAGAACGTTCTAGAAGATAAACAATGCCCAAATTATAATAAACAAAAAGGAAAATAGTGGATGCACACATGGAAGTATCCATTTCTAAGCGTTTTGAAGTTCCTGTGTCAACAGTGAGAAACATTATTAAGAAGTATGGTGTTTTCAATACGATTAAAAACTTGACAGTTCGAGGCCGTAAAAAGAAACTTTCTCCCAGAACTGTACGACAAGTCATTCGAGAAGTGGAAAGGGACCCGAAAACTACTGGTAAGAAAGTAGTCCAACAATTGAGCGATCAAGGTATTGAAATTTCTGTTTCGACATTGAGGCGGGCACTGAAGTCACACGGGATTCAGAAACTAAGCAAGACTCCTATCCTCTCCAAGAAACATGTTAAAGCCCGCTTAGAGTTTGCACGGGAGTTTATGTACAAGGATTCAACTTTTTAAGGTTCAGTTTTATGGTCAGATGAGACTAGAATTGAACTTTTTGGCAACAAAGATGTGTCGTTTGTGTGGCGGAAGAAAGGAGAAACCTTCAATCCAAAGAATACAGTCCCTACGGTGAAGTATGGTGGAGGAAACCGTATGTTTTGGGGTTGCTTTTCGGCCAATGGCACTGAAAATCTTGTCACTGTGGATGGCATCATGAGGCAAGATCAATACATTAGAATATTGACTGAAAATCTGAAACCTTCTGCCGAAGCCCTTAGTCTTGGAACCAACTGGTCTTCCAATAGGACAATGATCCAAAAAAATACGGCGAAATCGGTGAAGAAATGGCTTTTGGATAATGAAATAAACGTCCTGAAGTGGCCAAGTCAAAGTCCGGACTTGAATCCAATGGAAAACTTGTGGGCTGTGGTGAAGGCGAACGTGAAAAGAAAGAAACCAAGGAACATGAGGAAATTAGAAGATATTGCCAAGGAAGAATGGTTTAATATTCCTGTTGATGTGTGTAGGAATTTAGTAATGTCGTATAGAAAACGTCTGGAAGCTGTTATTAAAAACAAAGGCTTTGCAAGTGGCTATTGATAAAGAGTGCCAATAAATTTGAATTCGTCTGTTTTTTGTTATCATTAATAATATTTATTTTGAATATTTTATAATAAACTAAAAGTGTTTCAGGAGATCTTGTAGATGGTCGATATAAATGTTCATCGACACTTTAATAAAAATAGTTAGTGAAAAGTGTATTTTTTCTCCAAAAAACGTAAAAATTTAAAGGGTGCCAATAATTTCGGCTTTAACTGTAAATATATATATATATATATATATATATATATATATATATATATATATACTCTTCGACTCAGGACTATGCCCTGTAGGCATGCGGAAGTACGACTGCGACAACCATCAAGTCAACCGAATAACAAACGTTATCCAAACCTAAGCGATATCAACAACGTCTTCAGCGACTTCATCGCCACCAGAATGCAAGATTTTTACGCCACTTAACATTTTTTCAGAACAAAATACACTTGTTTAACTTTGTCAAAAGTGAGTTCATTCTGATAGTGCTTTAGATTTAGGTACAAATAGAGAATGAGGAGGAATTTTTGATAGTGGTTTTAGTTGACGAGTGTTTATTTGTGCTTGTGAATTTCATATTCCCAGTAAACTTCCCCCTTTGGAGGAAACCAGCATAGTTTGCTCAGGCTTAGTCTTACACTAGGTATTACCGGTTCAGTAAATGTACTTATGGGTATGACGTATAGATTTTAGTTTTACCTGGTAGTTTAAAATCAATGCATATTTCGTCATTTCATCATTAATACGAGCTGTGATAAATTAAGTTTTAGACAAAAACGAAGAAATAAAAACGATAAAAAGAATCGTTTAAGGCATCGGAAAATAGACCCACATGTTCCCAATTCCGATACCGATTCCGATACTGATTCCGATACCCGCCAAATTTCGTTTTTTTTTTAAATTTCTGATTTCAATTTCGATTAATCTTCCCAACACTAAAAAATAATATTGCGCAGAAATGGACGCACCTAGTATTTCTCTATCATTATTCTCATAGAACATGCTGCGAAAATATATGAACATATTTAATAGGTTTCACTGTAATCAGACACTCCCCCTGAAACAAATAACTTCATATTTAGAAATCTGAAAAGAAACGGAATCGGTAGTTGTATCATAATCGGGAAGAATATTTAATTTTCCCATCACAAATTATTTCAATGGCTGAATTGTGAGGACACTGCTTTAAAATGGCATTTAAACTTGACATAGTTGATTCCATATCATAATCTGCGGCGTCATCCATTAAGCCGAAATAATACAAATGCAGAAAAGAGACAGAAGTTATTGTTTGAATTCCATTTAAATGCAATAAATGCTGTACGTGTGTGGGCGAGATGTTTTTTACCGCTTACAATAAAACAAAGGTTGTTTTCATCACGTTAACCCGAGAACAAAGGTGCACGTGCCGAGTGCACTTCTTTCATCTTTGTTGTAATAGTTAAACTTCCCAGGTGAAAATTACAGTATCTTGTAACGACTACAATACAAGTGCGTCGGCAAAACAGGAACGAGTATAGACAAACAGGCGCAGCTGAGGAATGAGTTAAAAAATATCAGCTATTTAGTAGCTGGATTATTCCGTCTTACTATGTTTTTTTTGTTTTTTTTTTTTTTTTGTTGCTGATGTCTTCATAACGTTTCAGCTGACCTAATCTTCGATCTTCTTCAGGTGCGCCTTTTCGACATGAAGGACCGTCATTTCGAACTCGAGCATCTATATGGAATTTCAAACTGAACCTGTTATTCAATTTACCAGGTTTTGTGATTTGTATGTTGAAAGAAGAATGAGAAGGCTTGGAAACGGTGAAATAAAATATATATTAACAGAAAATACAGAAACGTATATTGGTTGAGTGGGACTCCGCTCAACTGGAAGGATAAAGTCAGGTTATAATGTAGCCCCTCTTAGTCTCAGCTCCTGACTACGCGATAGCATAAATTGGTTACCGGAAGTGACGTCAGGAATAGTCTAATGTTAGAATCTGTAGGGGTGCCATCCCAACACCAAAGCAGATTGTTTTTGTTCTATCAGCCATGACTCGGTAATAGTTAGGACAACATAAACACTTTTACTCGCACTATTTACTTTTATGTAAAATAATAAAGGGGGGGGGGCGTTTGTAAAACTTCAGATAACTCTGATTGTTCTAAAATGGAAACAATGGATATTATACACCGATGAATAAATATTCTCCAAACTTCAGTTTCTTTGAAAATTAAAACATTTCAGATTTGCATCGAATTTTATCCGTGGTCATATGACACAATAAATTTCAATTTCTTTTTGAAGTTTAAGATCCAGTTTAGGATCTCCGGCTTCGTGCAAACACTTGATTCATAAATTAATAACAAATAACGATAAGACAAAAAAAAAATGCTTTTGCATTTAACGACCCGCGCTGAAATGATATCGTTATTATTTAGAAACCTATTATTTAACATTGGGAGGGGAAGGTGGTTTGTAACTATTCTGTACTTTAAACTACAGAAAAAGATTTTCCCAACTTTTAATACCTCTTATGCCAAATTTTGAGTCTGTAGACCGAAAATTGACAGAGTTATGTACACAGACACACAGACACGCAGACAGACACTTTCACTTTTATAGATATACTAGCATTTCAGCCCGGCGTTGTCCGGGTATTAGGAGATGTATGTTGAGCAAAAAAAAAAAAAAGGCGGTCAATGTTTTTAACTTTGACCCCTATTATGACCCCTTAACATTTATTGTTTTGGGCTCAAATCAAGTTATTAAGTTAGATCCATGTCCAAGGAACCTATATCTAAAATTTCAAGTGTTTAGACCCAAAATTGTCGGAGGAGTTTTATAGAGTTCTCAAAGGTCAAATCATTACACTGTGACCCCTTAATAGCTAAATTTCTGTCCGAAAACCAATCACAAAGATTTTCTCAAATCTCAGTACCCTGTATATCAAATTTCGAGTCTGTAGGCTTCAAATTGACAGAGTTATTGCGTAGGGAAATGTACACACACATACAGACACTTTCACTTTTATAGATATATAGATAGATTCTGTTTATACCCCATTATTTCTATCCTCAATGTCTTTACTCTCTATCAATATTTCCTTTTCAATATTTAATTATTTTAAACTACCACTAATAGTAAAATCCATAGATCATCCTCATAAGTGTTTATTTCTTTTACGTTTAACATGTTTTTACGGTAATCAGGAAAAATTATTTTCTATAGCTAAACATTTAGAGATTCATAAGGAAATTGTATCAGAATCGGGAAAAATATTGGAATCGTCCCATCACTAGTATATATATATATATATATATATATGTGTGTGTGTGTGTGTGTGTGTGTGTGTGTGTGTCTCATCGATAGGAGAACAATCATACTCGTCACGACTGATTGCCGATATATATATATATATATATATATATATATATATATATATATATATATATATATTCGTGTTTCTAGCTTTGACCTACACGGACTAGATTCATGCTTCTTTACACCTACACAGCTATAATTACCTATGTAATTGTTCACTTAATTACCAGTTACAGGTAAGCTTACTGTGGTAGCAGATCCAGCGTTTACCAAGTTCTTATCGACCGCTCGTATGTCCGAACCTTTTTGTAGTCAGCGATCGAGCATCCAACAATATTTACTCACTAATCATGAGAGGTCAATCGTGTTATTTAGAGGAGAAATTGAAACGTGTTTTTCTGTGAAGGAATTTAACCTTTAATTTCGGTTTTGTTTATCTTCGTAAAGCATACTCTCCTTCTCCCCCTTCATTTTCTTCTTTTTTTAAAATAGTTTTTAGTCGCGTGCAAGCGACTCTATAAGTCACTCCGTTGGTCGGTCGCGCGGTCGGTCTGTCGGTCTGTCTATAACACTTTTGTGCTTGGCCTTTTTGGTTAAGATCAAAGGTTTTTGTTAATAGATGCTGTTCTTAGCTTTTAAGCTTTTCTTGGCCAAGATCAAAGTATAGTATCTGTTCCGGCAGATACTGCAAGCAAAGACCATATGTGGGGTGGGGGGGGGCGACCCCACATATAAGACCTTGGTCAATGTAGGGGCAACCCTTCATACCAATTGTCACTATACAGCTCCCCTACTTCCCGGGGAGTTGGTTCCCATTTCCCCTTTACTCCTCACATTAAAAATAGGCTTGTGCCTTATTTGCTCGGTGGGGGAGCAAATAAATACCCTTTTCTTTGCCTTTTGTGCAAGATCAAAATGTAGTATCTGTGCTCCCAGCTACCTCATTTTTTATTTTTTTCAAGAGGTCCGCCACTTGACCTACCAGTCAAGTTTAAGGCTTTCACTTTTGTCACTTTTGTGACTTTACTAACCTTTGTTAGTAGGACCGACCCCCTCTTTGTGGAGTCTGGACCCTTTTCGCTCCCCCAAGACCGACGCAGAGATGCTGGGCAGAGGTGTCTATCCCCTCTCTCTTTTAATTGCGACGCGGCACTTTGACCCACTAGCACCCACTGCGTCTTCCTTCGCTGCTCTCCCCCCTTGCGGGGAACCTAGCTGACTAATCCGACCATCCCCCTTAGGGGAGGTCAATCCACTTTCTCTCTTCTGATCTCACCCACTCCCCTCCACCCCCTCATTTCCCTGCATTTTCTTTTCTCCCCCGCTACACTTTGGTCTGCGTTAGCATCCGGTACAGTTTTGTCCGCACGATGCCGGGAAAAAGGCATATACCACCCCAGATGCGCCACATCGTCCCACTCGAGTACTCCCCATTGGAGGGAGCACCTATCACGAATGTCGGGCCGCAGCCCGCGGCGACCCAGGCAGGTCCAACATCAGGAAAGCAACCAATCCCGTCCCCAGCTCCCCACGGGGGCCACTCCCCAGACCGAGGAGTCAAAGAAGCGCCTGATGAGGGAACGAGGTGCGATCTGGGTGGTACACATCCTGTGACACCCCTTCCACCTCAATCCTCGTCGGTCGGAGATAGCACTCCCACCCAGGCTCCCCAAGAGGCCAGTCCCAGATGGAAGCTTCCATGCCTGCGGCGGATGAGGGAACGAGGTACCGCTCAAGTGGTCCACAAGTGGCACCCTCTGAACTTCAATCCTCGTCTGCCGAGGGCAACCTAATTACCCCAGCTCCCCAAGAGGGCAATACCCAAAAGAACAGAACTAAGAGGGATGAAGACACCAGAAAAACGGAGGGTGTACCACATTCAGTGTCAACCATGGCTCCTCAGCAACCGTTCACCTTGAACAGCCCACAGCCTCCTCCAGGAGAGGATTCCCCAACCTTGGATGGAGAGGACGAAAGCAGCATAGCAGAGAGAACCTAAAAGCACTTAGAAGCGCTAGCTGCCCTAAGGAGTCTCGGCGGGAAAATCCAAAAGACTACCCCAAAAGTTTCGCCCAAGAAGGACCAACAATCCAGAAGGAGCAAATCCCCAGCACCAGCCAGAGGAGCTCCAACTCCAGGGAAATCAACAGCCGTTGAGAAACCTAATGTTATGTAATGGATGGCTGGGACCATCCGATACATAACTGTGAAAAAAAAAAACTTCTTTAAAAAAAAAATATAAAGATTTGAAAGGTGGGCATCGAAATCGATTGTCCACCAGTCGAAGCGGCAAAAATAATTATGTCGTAAACAGAGAAATCGGACGACGATGTTTTTTGTTTACAAAAGTGAAGGTTTGTGGGGAGACGCATTTTTGGCTGAAACGTGACATTCCTTGCACTGCAATGGAAGATCGGAATGTCATATGAAGCTGGCACGAGGTGGCAACGCACGTGTATAAACAAATTCAGTAGTCGGTCAGCTGAAGAGAAATGGGTTATCGAGTCTCTAGGTCAGATACAGCAATGCATTTATCAACAAAACTTAAAACGTGACCGGGAAATGCGTGATCCATTATCGATAACAGTTAATCGACCAGTGGAATGGAAAAATACCGAACAAAAAATCATGCCAATATAAGGACGTGATTTTTGGAGTCGGGCAGAAAGGAGTGGAGAAGGAGCTGGTCTGAGGACCACAGAAGATGTGTGTTGTCGAGAGCATAACGTCTTTCCCCTCCCCTCTCCATCACTGAATGACAGAGAAGCAAGCCGCACTGTTAAACTGTGAACTGTTGAAAATCATTTATGTACAGAATTAGAAAAATATTTCTATAACAAAATATATTTTTATACAAAAAGCCAGCATGTCTTACGTCTTGATTGGTGTGCTGAGTTACGTCTGATTTTTGTGTCCATGTTAATTTTGTTTCAGCCGGCAACGGTATTATGACAAGCAGTTGACAGCTGACGACAAGTAAGAGAAAAAATGCACGGTCAAGGGGGAAATAACTCTGCTGTCTTAGCAGTTGCCATGACAACCAAAGTCCTAAACAAACTAGACGATCAGAAAAATTCGGCTGCTAGGTTTTGTTGTAGCGGGGAACTTACTAACTACGACCGCTCCCAACCTGGGGTCCTGGCACAACGTAACACTAACGCAGAAAACTCCCCCATAGGTGACTCCGCAACAAGGTCACTGACGAGAAAGAAGAAGAGAGGTAACCAGGGAGTCAGCTAAAGCCAGGAAGAAACATCCGACGCTGACTGGCCCGCTCTAACTCCCAATAAGGCCAATACCTAGCCGCAGCAACAACCAAAAGCAGTGCCAGCAGATCCACGTCCAGGGCCGTCTAACCCACCACAAGAGCCGGCAACAGCATGGGACGCGAAGATGCAGCAGGAGAATCTGACTCCGGAGGGATATAGGGAACTATTCAACTCCATATACAATGAGTACATGGTGAGCAACGTTATCCAACTTCTCCTAGGCCAGATTAAGGAGTTGAAGAAAAGAGTTCTCTCGCTAATTACGTCAGATCTCAGGACCTGGAGTTTGACTGGTGTCGACAGGGACAGCATGGTGACACTCCTCCTGGAGCTAAATATTCCAGCCAGCTATATCTGCAGGAGGAGCTACGTCATGTGGGATGTGCTGCTACTCAATCCAGAAGACGCAGTAAGGCTCGCGAGCACCGACCACCGGGTTAAAAGAATAAAACTCCAACCGGAGTACTTAAGCAAGAGGAAGGCCAACGTCTCCGTGCTGAACGTTCCAATCTACATGGGCGCCAACAGGTCGGGCGATCCTAAGTCAGTACGGAGATGTGGAAACCGTAATACTAGTCCGCGGCCAATGAAACATCATGACCAGAGAACACAAAGTCAGAATGGTCGTGGACAAGGCCGAATTTGAAAAAATCCCAGCCATGTTGAAATTCGAGGATTGGACCATGACCCTCATAGTGGAGGGCAGGAAGCCCCACTGCTGGCACTGCCAAAAACGAGGACACATGGTTAAGGAGTGCCCCAAAAGACTCCTGACCACAGTCCCTCCAAAACCGCAAGTGTTGGCCCCAACGATAAAGCCAACCCAAACCCCAGCTGCAACCCAACCAACAACTTCCACCACAGCCAAACCGGGTCAAGCAGTAGAGGCTGGATGGTCGACGGTCACTAAGAGAGGCAGACGTCCCCTAAGTGTAAGGAAGACGAAGGGAAGCACCCCCACCCCAAAAGACAAAGTTTCAAATGCCGAAGCTGATCACCTCACAACCCCAACTCTCAAACAGTCAGAGCAGAGGCCCCCTCCATACCCAAACCCTCCAGAACTCTAGCACGCAACCCATCCCCAGAAAGGACAAATAACGCCCCCAAAAAAGCAACACCCGCAGCACCAAACACCCCAACACCCGACACGCCCACCCCCACTTCCTGCTCCCCTACTCCTCCTCCCCCCCCGCTAAAGAGAAACCAATCACAACCACAACAGTCCGCATGGAGTGGACAAAAACACTCCCCTTCCTCCCAGGAGGAAGGATATGTGAAACGGACCATCTGCCAACTATACCTGAGCTCAAAGGCCAGCAGAACGTCCGCTACAACTAACTCAAGGACTTTGTATACGTCGGGGGTGATAATGTCACTGACCCAACCAAGTTCCAAGACGCTCTTTGCTGACCATATTTGTTAGGGTCAACAAGGATTACAGGACAGAGACTCTCTAGGCCATGATAGATGCCGCAAAGGATGCAATCCCAGGCTAGCAGCTAATAGACACGGAGCATCCTTCACTGAACAATTTAGTTTTGAAGTGTGAGGGCAAAGTCCCTGTTTACATCCACCCCTCCTTTTACAGGGCACTCAAACTAACCTTTCCCCTGGACGTGGGAGGCGTGGCCAAGAATGGATTGCCCTCAGCTGACTTACTAACTAGAAGCCTTGGACAAGCCTGCTACATCCTCAGGCCCGTGTGTGACACTGAATAAGGTAGGTGACCATGGCTTTAAACTTGGCTACTTATAATGTGAGGGACCTCAGATGTCGAAGCAAGGCCACGCATGCGCTGAGAGATCTGGTGTCCCTCAAGGTAGATATTGCTGCTATACAGGAGACCCACTTTATTTGTAACGGGGATTATCAGGTGTTAGTGAGCGACTACGAAGTTTACTCAGCATATGGCAATACCTATAGTCGTGGAATCTCCTTGCTAGTAAATCGCACCCTATCAGCGTCGGTGAATGTTGTTCACGCAGACGAGGATGGCGGGCGATTGTCATCGATGTTGCCATTAATAGCAGTGTGTTTTGAATAGTCGCAGTTTATGCGCCTAATTCCGCTGTGGAGAGGGCTTCCTTCTTTCGACGGGTGGAGGTCTTTATAGATGATTCAGAGAGGGTAGTCTTAATGGGTGGTTGGAATGCCATCCTTGATTCCAAGATAGATAAGGTCGGGGGTCTAGTGGATCGGTGTGGTGTGACAGCAGTCTGTCTGACCTGATGGCTTCATGCAACCTGGTCGACAGATTTCACCTGGATCACCTGGGGTGGGAGATGTGGACGTGGCATCCTAATACACCTTCCCATCCAAGTACTTACTTGGATCGAATGTTAGTTAGAAGAGGCGATGTAGATTTCCTATCTTACCTCACAGTCCACTTTTTAGGACACTCGGACCACAAACTAATTATGGCCTGTCTGAACTTGAGCTCTAGGCCTAAACTGGCCGGATACTGGAAGTTCAACAGCACCTTTTTGGAGCTGGAGGACTACCGGTTGAAGGTCACAGAGATAATCCAACGAGCATTAGTGGGGGTGGTTACCGGGAGTAAGTAGTGGGTTAGTCTCAAGGCTAAAATTAGACGCTTCTCGGTCCAGGACAGCCAACACCTTGCGCTAGATAAGGCTAAGGCCAAGAAGCGTATAGAGAATAGGCTGACCCAGGCGGTGGAGGGGGGGACCCCCTAGAGATAGCACTAGCTAAACAAGACCTCAACCGCTTGGCTTGTGAGCGGTACAAGGGCCAGATAGTTAGGGCTAGGCTAATGAAAGTCTCGAACGAGGCTGTTAATGTAGACGCTGTTGAGCGTAAGGCTGCTTTAAGCATGGCTCGGACGGCTATATTCGAAAAGTAAATGACCTGGAAGAGCACGCCCTCATGTCGACACAGGAGATTTGCGAGAGGTTTCCAAAGCATCTATCAGAGAGCTTCACCCAACTACTCAGACTCAGGGTTAAAGATGTTTGGCAGCTATTTGGCCGACTTACCCCGCCTCATGGCGGCTTGAGCGGCTAGCTGTGATGGTCTTGTCATGGAACATGAGATCATTACTGCGTTGAAGCAAGTCAGCTGCAACAAGTCTCCAGGGCTTGATGGTCTACCCAACAAATTCTACTTGAGGCTATCGCCCATGTTGGTCCCTATTCTGAAGGATATGTTCAACCATTGGCTTGTTCAGGGCTCTATCCCTGGGCAGATGACCAAGGGAGTGATCACATTGCTGAGGAAAGGTCAACGGTATGTTGGGGAGGAAGATTTAGACGATTTCAGGCCGTTGACTCTGCTAAACACAGAGTTAAAGATTTTGGCTAAGGTTGTCATCACTGACTAGATCGAACCAGACCAGAGCTATGTTGTGAAGGGGAGATCTTCATCTGATACGCACGATCATAGAGGGGGCAGAAGACGATGCCAAGGCCGCACTGATCAGTTTGGATCAGTCCAAGGCTTTCAATAGGGTGGACCATCGGTTCCTGGGATCTGTGCTGGAGGCCGCCGGATTTAATCCGGACTTCCGCAAGTTGATCTCTGTATTGTATGACAGGCCGACAGTAGTGGTGCAGATCAATGGTAAACTGTTGGAGTCTTTCGCCGTCTCCCAGTCGGTGCGACAGGGTTGTCCGCTGTCGCCTCTCTTGTACGTCCTGGCGTTGGAACCCCTCCTTCGCAAGTTAAGGGATGAGGTGACTACACTAGTCCTGCGCGGGATAGCTCTCCCTGGAGGCACATGAGTAAATTCGCTTCCGGGAATCTTAGGTTGGACCAAACCACACACCGAGGATCCGGACCAGGTCTCCAGCTGAAGAAAAATTGGTCGGAAGTAGAGACCAAGGTCGAATCCTCTGTCAAGACTTGGGTTCGAAGGAAATTGTCCTTGAAGGGTCGGGCGGAGATATGTGCTACATACGTTTTTCCGCTCATCCTTTACCATCTGTCTGTACTTCCCCTCCCTGCAAAACGACGAACCAGCTTACATGAGCACCTCAACACACTTGCGGAACGAGGGTAAGCATTATGTTTGTAGAGAGGTCCATGTTCGAAATCCGAGCGAGGAAGGCTTGGGACTGTCCGATCTCCTGCGTCACAAGCACGCAGAGAGGTTGGCCTTCCTGAGCCATTCATTGTACGTAGACGTTCCATGGATCACTGCGGTTGGAAGCTCGTTTTCCAATCTCACATCCAACCTCTCGGTCAAAGCTCGGTGGAGACCGAGGAGGAACAAACATTCTATGCCAAATTCCGGTCTGCACTTAGAGTGTTGCTGGGGACCAGTGTCCTCGAACAGTCTAGGAACAGGCTTTATCGAGAGCTAGTGGGGCGTAGCACAAAGGAACTGCTAGTGAAACGGATGTGGATGTCGTTACAGGAGGTCCGCTCCCAGTGGAGTTGGGCGCCAGGACGGGACTTTCTTACAAACTGAATTTTCCCTTACCTGGCGACTTGTCCAGAATGCACTGCCCCTCCTTGAAGAACTCGACCTGTACAATGACGAAACCCGGGTCTACTGCCTGTGCTGCGACGAGGACATGAGGGAAACAGCTGGTCATGCCTTTTTCCGCTGCAGCAGGCTCAAGACCCCCCTAGGGTACATCAACGAGGTAACGGCTCGCATCGATGCCAAGCACTGGCTTGAACTCGATGAGTCATATTTTGTGGAGAACATTGATCCACCGCTGCCTAGGGAGAAAAGAATGTTTTTTCTAGCGATACTAGCAATAGCGAGGAAGCTCATATGGATCACACGCCTCAAGCGAGTCCGCGAAGGGATATCTGTTCCGAATCGGGATCTGATTGTCTACTTTAAACATCTGCTAGTAAAGATCAGATGCGATTGGAAGAGGTTACCTCAAGTGGCCTTTGACAAAAGATGGGTGCATGGCACTAGCTTGTGCATCTGACGAGGCGCCAAGTTTGAATTCGTGTTACCACCATAAGCATGGCACATGCAGTACTGGGTCCTATGGAGCCCATCCCGCTAGGTTAGACAAATAAAAAGTAAAGAGACTCTTGACTAGTGGTACAAATGAGATCCTGTCCCCCGATTGTTTGTTTTTTGGAACTAGAGAACCTTCCGAGGCTACCCTACCACTATTCCCCCCACTATCTTTGTGTTTTATCACCCCCTGGTCAACCCCTACTCGAAGGTCGCCGCCTACCCCCCCCACACACACCATCCATCTTCCCCTTTTTGTTTTTGACAATCTATTTATTTTTCCTCCCCACACCCGATATGAATTCTTCCCAATCCCCACTAGGGATCTTCCCACTTGTTTTCGGTACCCCGTATATATTTTCTAGATTCCCCACTCCCCAACACAAACCGTTTTTCTTCCAAATTCAAGAACTTTTTATTTTCCAATGAATCGAACTTTTTTCACACACACACACACACACACACACACACACACACACACACACACACACACACATTTTAATAAAAAAAAATGCGCACACACACACACACACACACACACACACACACACACACACTCACACATACAGAAATTGTATAGATATCCTTTCTTGCAAAAACGCTGGGTTTTCATTAGTTAGTTTAGAGTCCACAGAGTGAATGAGGTATTGTGGTAAATGTTGCCAGTCAAGAATAAAGTCGCCAAAGACTCCAATTTTTACTTTAGTTACAAAGACCCTGCAACACTTCCCTCCCCAGATCTTATAGGGCCTTGTGCCTAAATTTGTTTTGTCTTTTGGATGTTTTACTTTTTTAAATTTTTTAATTTTATATTGAAATTTTTTTAATTGTAATTTTTTCTTTAAACGGAATAAATTAACTATGAAGATCAAAGTGTAGCATCTGTTCCGGCAGATACTGCAAGCAAAGACCATATGTGGGGACAGCCCCACATATAAGACCTTGGTCAATGTAGGGGCAACCCTTCATACCAATTGTCACTATCCAGTTCCCCTACTCACCGGGGAATTGGTCCCTATTTCCCCTTCACTCCTCACATTAAAAATAGGCCTTGTGCCTAATTTTCTCGGTGGAGAAGTAAATAAATACCCTTTTCTTGGCCTTTTGGCCAAGATTAAAGTGTAGTATCTGTTCTTACTACATGCCGTATGTTTGTAATTTTGTGATATAAAGTGGGTGATCACTTTTCTGTATTAATTTAATGTAAAATGATCACCCACTTTACAACCATTCTCCAGATCATTCAAGTTGTTTTTGAAGGATTCTAGTTATTTTTTAAGAATTCAAGTCATTCTTAAGGTCATTCAATTCATCCTTAAGTTCATTAAAGTCATTCTAAGTCATTTTTCGGTCATTTTAGTTTATCTTTAAGAATTTCATGTCAATCCTACATTCACGCATTCATTCATTACATGATAGCACGCGACTAATGGCTATCGGCCTTGTTCATTTCCATCTTATCACCATATCCTCTTCTTCATATTCTTCCTTTTCTTTTTCGTCTTCATTTCTTCACTCTCTTCATGTTCTTATTTATATTCGTCGTTGTCTTCTTTTTATATTTTATTCGTCTTCATCTTCTTCCTCTGCTTCTTCATCTTCTTCGTTTGTATTCTTCCACTTTTTCATCGTTTTCGTTTACATCATCTATTTCTTCGCTTTCTTCATAGTCTTCTTTATTTTAATATTCCTCTTCGTTTTCTTTATATCTTCTCTTTCATCTTCTTTTTTTCTTCTCTATCTGCTCCTTCTCTATCTTCTTCATCGTCTACTGCTTTACTATTTTCTTCTTTAAATACTCTTTCGTCGTGGATCAATTATCAAAAATGGCAGAAATCGTTATCATATTTAATACGGCGCATGCGCGCACACACAAATAGGCACACAAAAATCCCCGCATAAATGCTAATATTTACTTTTATGAACCAGATTACAAGCAATTTTTAATAAAGTAATCTGATAAGATTATTACTTCGTTTGTCTCAGCTTCTTCAAATGATTTCATTCGTCTAACGTATCAACTTATCCTCTGAAATTTTAAAAATTACACCTAAATCGCATTAAAGCTGACAAGTTAAAGTTTCATCCTGAATTGTTAATCTCTGTTTGTTATTGTAGTACTATGTCATTGCCACTATAATAACATACTTCGCTACGGTTTATTTTGCGAAATATTTAGCCCCACTCGGAAAACTAATAAAGTGAAAAGATTTTTCATTTACGACAGAAAAAATGTTTTAAAAAAAAATGGCCGAAACGTGAGAATAACATTTAAGATGAGGTCAGTAATCTGAATAATCCAAAGAATAAAATTATCAATTCTCACCTCCAAAAAAAAAAAAAAAAAATCTTAAACATAGTAATGTTTTACTATTTAATTCAATTACTATCATAATTGAATAATTAGTGATGTGACGAAGATGTTTTGACTGTTTCAGTAATTTATATTTTTATGTAAAGATAAATTCCTTCCTATTATTGAAAACAATAATCCATCAATCCAGCACGGACGCAATGTGGTGTAATTCAAATCTTGTCGGTAACTGAATACTTGATGCTTCGCCAGGGCTATCAAGGGTATTTTTATCGTGACGTATTTTTTATTGTGGGATGCCTACCGCGGCTTAAGAGAGCCCCATCTACCCTCGAAAGAAGGATAGACCGTGCCAGTTTCTCAACCTGGTATTTTTACCTCGCGGTACATACAGCGCCTCGCTTTCCCAAATGGTCAGCCATCTGGTACTGGCCAGGCTAACGTTGCTTAACTTCGATGAGTTGGCGAGAACCGGTGTGTCATTGTGATTGTGCCGTACTAAGCAATACTAACTACAATTAAAAATGTTGTTCTTTATGTTGTCATCGTCTCTAATAAATGTTTTATTACGTTTTCAGCGGCCGAAAAACAATATTTCTTACATCTTCTGCATCAAAAGTTACTTTGTACGAATATGGTTCAGTTATTAATTTAATAAACAAGTGAAAACGGGATGTTTACACGTAACATCGTTATTTTATTAAAAGGACGATATCTTAATTTTGGATAATAGAATGATGATTAACAAATGTTATAATAAAATAAAGATTAACAAATGTTATAATTAAATGATGATTAACAAATGTTATAATAAAATGATGATTAACAAATGTTATAATAAAATGATGTTGAACGATTGTTATAATAAAATGATGATTAACGAATGTTAAAATAAAATAATGATTAACGAATGTTATGATATGATGATTAACAACTGTTATAATAAAATGATGATTAAAAAATGTTATAAAAAAATGATCATTAACAAATGTTATAATAAAAGTATGATAAACGAATGTTATAATAAAATGATGATTAACGAATGTTATAATAAAAGTATGATTAACGAATGTTCTAATAAACTGATGATAAACAAATGTTATAATAGAATGATGATTAACGAATGCTATATTAGAATGATGATTAACGAATGTTATAATAGAATGATGGTTAAGAAATGTTATAATAAAATGATGATTAACAAATGTTATAATAGAATGATGATAAACAAATGTTACCGAATGTTATAATAGAATGATGATTAACAAATGTTATAATAGAATGATGATTAATAATGTTATAATAGAATGATGATTAAAAAATGTTATAATACAATGATGATTAAAAAATGTTATAATACAATGATGATTAACAAATATTATAATGAAATGATGATTAACGAATGTTATAATTGAATGATGAGTAACGAATGTTGTAATAAAATGATAATTAACAAAAGTTTTAATAGAATGATGATTCACAAATGTAATAATAGAATAATAATTAACGAATCTCATAATAGAAAGTTGATTTAAAAATGTTATAATAAAATGATGATTAACAAATATTATAATAGAATGATGATTAACGAATGATATTATAAAATGATGATTAACAAATGTTTTAATAGTATGATGATTAATTAATATTATAATAAAAGTATGATAAACAAATGTTATAATAGAATGATGATTAACGAATGTTATCATAAAATGATGATTAACAAAGTTTTGAAAGAATGATGATTAAAAAATGTTATAATGAAATGATGATTAACGAATGTTACAATAGACTGATGATTAACAAATCTTATAATAAAAGATGATTAACAAATGTTATAATAGAAAGATGATTAACACATGTTATAATAAAATGATGATTACCAAATGTTATAATAGAATGATGATTAACCAATATTATAATTGAAAGATGATTAAGAATTATTATAATAACATGATGATTAACAAATATTATAACAAAAGTATGATTAACGAATGTTATAATAAAAGATGATTAATGAATGGTAAAACTGAATGATGATTAACGAATTTTGTAGTAAAATGATGATTAACAAATGTTATAATAGAATGATGATTAACAAATATTATAATAGAATAATAATTAACAAATGTAATAATAAAATGATCATTAACAAATGTTATAATGGAATGATGATTAACAAATGTTATAATAAAATGTGATTAAAAAACGTTATAATAAAATTATGATTAACAAATATTATAATTAAATGATGATTAACGAATATTATAATTGAATGATGCTTAACGAATGTTGTAATAAAATGATGATTAACAAATGTTATAATAGAATGATGATTAACAAATATTATAATAGAATAATAATTAACAAATGTAATAATTAAATGATCATTAACAAATGTTATAATGGAATGATGATTAACAAATGTTATAATAAAATGTGATTAAAAAACGTTATAATAAAATTATGATTAACAAATATTATAATTAAATGATGATTAACGAATATTATAATTGAATGATGCTTAACGAATGTTGTAATAAAATGATGATTAACAAAGGTTATAATAGAATGATGCTTAACAAATGTTATAATAGTATGATAATCAACGAATGCAATAATAGAATGATGATTAACAAATGTTCTAATAGAATGATGATAAACAAGAGTTATAATGAAATTATGATTAACAAATATTATAATAGAATGATGATTAACAAATGCTATAATAAATGATGAGTAACGAATGTTAAAATACAATGATGATCAAAAAATGTTATAATAGAATGATGATCAAAAAATGTTATAATTGAATGATGATTAACGAATGTTATAATAGAAGGATGATTAACAAATGTTGTAATACAATGATGATTAACAAATATTATAATAGAATGATGATTAAGAAATGTTATAATGGAATGATGATTAACGATTGTTATAATAAAATGTGATTAACAGATAGAATAATAAAAGTATGATTAACAAATATCATAATAAAATGATGATTTACGAATGTTATAATTGAATGTTGATTAACGAATATTGTAATAAAATGATGATTAACAAAGGTTATACTAGAATGATGATTAAAAATGTTATAATAAAATGATGATTAAAAATGTTCTAATATAATGATGATTAACAAATGTTATAATAGAATGATAATTACCGAACGTTATAATAAAATGATCGTCAACAAAGTTTTAAAAGAATGATCATTAACAAAGTTTTAAAGAATGATGATTAACGAATGTTATGATAAAATGATTATTAACAAATGTTATAAAAAAATGATGATTAACGAATGTTATAATAAAATGATGATTAAGAAATGTAATAATAGAATGATTATTACCGAATGTTTTAATTAAATGATGATTAACAAGGTTCTTAAAAAATGATGAATAACAAATGTTATAATAAAAGGATGGTTAATAAATGTTATAATAGAATGATGATTACCGAATGTTATAATAAAATGATCATTAACAAAGTTTTAAAAGAATGATGATTAACGAATGTTTTAATAAAATGATGATTAAAAAATGTTTATAATCGAATTATAATTAATAAATGTTATAAAAATGATGATTAGCAAATGTTATAATTAAATGCTTATTAACAAATGTTATAATAAAATGATGATTAACGAATGTTATAATAGAATTATGATTAACAAATATCATAATAGAATTATGATTAACAAATGTTAAAATAATATGATGATTAACGAATGTTATATATTTATGATTAACAAATGTTATAATAGAAAGATGATTAACAAATGTTATAATTGAATGTTGGTTAACAAATATTATGATAGAATGATGATTTACAAACGTGGTAATAAACTGATCATTAACGAATGTTATAATAAAATGTGATTAACTAATGTAATAAAAAATGATGATTAACAAATTTTATGATAAAAGTATGATTAACGAATGTTGTAATAAAATGATGATTATCAAATTTTATAATAAAATGATAATTAATGAATGTTATAATAGAATGATGATTAACAAATGCTACAATAGAATGATGATTAACAAATATTATAATAAATGTATGATTAACGAATGTTATAATAAAATGATGACTAACAAATGTTATAATAAAATGATGATTAAGAAATATTATAATAAAATGATGATTAAAAAATGTTATAATAAATGATGAAAACGAATGTTATAATACAACGATGATTAACAAAAGTTATAATAAAATGATGATTAACGAATGGTATAATTGAATGATGATTAACGAATGTTATAATAGAATGATGATTAACAAATATCATAATAGAATAATAATTAACAAATGTAATAATAAGATGATGATTAACAAATGTTATAATGGAATGATGATTAACAAAAGTTATAATAAAATGTGATTAACAAGCGTTATAATAAAATGATGATTAACGAATGTAATAATTGAATGTTTATTAAGGAATATTGTAATAAAATGATGATTAACAAAGGTTATAATAGAATGATGATTAACAAATGTTATAAGAAAATGATGATTAAAAATATTATAATATAATGATGATTAACAAATGTTATAATAGAATGATGATTACCGAACGTTATAATAAAATGATCGTTAACAAAGTTTTAAAAGAATGATCATCAACAAAGTTTTAAAAGAATGATGATTAACGAATGTCATAATAAAATGATGATTAACAAATGTTTTAAATAAAATGATGATTAATAAATGTTATAATTGCATGACGATTACCGAATGTTATAATAAAATGATGATTAACAATGTTTTAAAAGAATGATGATTAACGAATGTAATAATAAAATGATGATTAAGAAATGTTATAATAAAATGATGATTAACCAATTTTATAATAAAATGATGATTAACTAATGTTATAATAAAATGATGGTTAACAAATATTATAATAGAATGATGATTAATGAATGTTATAATAAAATGATCATTAACAAAGTTTTAAAAGAATGATGATTAACGAATGTTATGATAAAATGATGATTAACAAATATTATAATCGAATTATGATTAACAAATGTTTTAAAAAATGATTAGCAAATGTTATGATAAAAAGCTGATTAACAAATGTTATAATAAAATGATTATTAACGAATGTTATGATAGAATTATGATTAACAAATATCATAATAGAATTATGATTAACAAATGTTATAATAAAATGATTATTAACGAATGTTATTATAGAATTATGATTAACAAATATCATAATAGAATTATGATTAACAAATGTTATTAGAAAATGATGATTAACGAATGTTATATATTTATGATTAACAAATGTTATAATAGAAAGATGATTAAAAAATGTTATAATTGAATGGTGATTAGCAAATGGGGGTTAACAAATGTTATAATAGAATTATGATTAACAAACGTAGTAATAAACTGATGATTAACGAATGTTATAATAAAATGTAATTAACAAATGTAATAATAAATTGATGATTGTCAAATGTTATAATAAAAGTATTATTAACGAATGTTGTAATAAAATGATGATTAACAAATTTTATAAAAGAATGATGATTAACGAATGTTATAATAGAATGATGATTAACAAATGCTATAATAGAATGATGATTTACAAATGTTATAATACAATGATGATTAACCAATTTTATAATAAAATGATGATTAACTAACGTTATAATAAAATGATGGTTAACAAATGTTATAATAGAATGATGATTACCGAATGTTATAATAAAATGATCATTAACAAAGTTTTAAAAGAATGATGATTAACGAATGTTATAATAAAATGATGATTAACAAATATTATAATCGAATTATGATTAACAAATGTTATAAAAAATGATGATTAGCAAATGTTATGATAAAATGCTGATTAACAAATGTTATAATAAAATGATGATTACCGAATGTTATAATAGAATTATGATTAACAAATGTCATAATAGAATTATGATTAACAAATGTTATAATAAAATGATGATTAACGAATGTTATATATTTATGATTAACAAATGTTATAATAGAAAGATGATTAACAAATGTTATAATTGAATGGTGATTAGCAAATGGTGGTTAACAGATGTTATAATAGAATGATGATTAACAAACGTGGTAATAAACTGATGATTAACGAATGTTATAATAAAATGCGATTAACAAATGTAATAATAAAATGATGATTAACAAATTTTATAATAAAAGTATTATTAACAAATGTTGTAATAAAATGATGATTAACTAATTTTATAAAAGAATGATGATTAACGAATGTTATAATAGAATGATGATTAACAAATGTTTACTGGTGTCGTACAGATATATATTAGTATGTATTGTTTAATTCCATTAAAAAGTGGCGACATGTAAATAAGCTGTAAATGACAAAGTTCTCTCTGATTCTCTCCCATCTGATCTGGAGCACGTGGTTCAGTGGGGGAAGACGTGGCTGGTTACCTTTAATGCATCCAAAACCAAACTCCTATCCTTACATCATCAACGCTCTGATCCCCATCTGGCACCAATTAGGATGGATGGCTCTCGTCTGGGAGAGGCCCAGTATTTTGACAAGCTTCTGAGTTTGACCTTTACTCCTGATCTGAAATGGAACACGTACATCAAGTCTGTTGCCAAGGTCGCTGGAAAGATGGTGGGATCCTTCTACCGCTCCAGAAGATATCTCACTACTGATGCAATTCTCTATCTATATAAAAGCCAAGTACTCCAATGGTGGCATACTGCTGCAATATCTGGGCAGGAGCTGCTAAAAACAGCCTATCCTGCTTTGACAGAGTACAAAATAGACTTCATGGCTTAATGGGGGATGCCCTTTTCTCTACGCTGCAACCTCTCTCCCACAGAAGAGACGTTGCGAGCCTATCCTTGTTTTATCGTTATTTCCATGGCAGGTGCTCATCTGAACTCCAATCTCTGGTCCCCTCTCGCCAATCTTTCACAAAAAATACCCGTCTAGCTGAATCCACTGTGAAAAATTTCTCCCACTCTTTATCTGTGCCTAAATCAAAACGTGGATTCCATGAAAAAAGCTTCTTTCTTAGAACTGCACGCCTGTGGAACTCTGTTCCGTCTGCCTGCTTCCCACCTGACTACAGCTTGGATGTCTTCAAGTCTAACGTTAACAAATTCCTAGTAAACCGCCCCCTTAAGTAAACACTTCATTAAATCTCCACACTAACGTAATGTACTTGCAATAACCCTTATCCCTGAGTGGCTTCCGGGCCTTGATAAGTGGTGACCACTGTGTAAAAAAAAATCCACATATCAATAGATATTTGGCGGTTGATGAGTAAGCACTCGTTTATTTTGTAATATACTAGTTTCTTTAAAATAAAAGAGATTGTTAGTTATGGCGTATTATTTATTTAAAGTTATCTCCCTTGATGGCGTATTATGTATTTACAGTTATGTTCCTCTATGCCTTACTGAATATTAATGTCGGCCATATTGTAGTGTTTTTGTTGTCATTATTTTTTTAAATGTCTACATTTGTTTGAGTGGTTGGCGAGCACGATTTAATTTGCTATATATATATTCTATATATTTCAGGTTATGTTAAGAAAAATAAGTTGTTTGTGAGTAATGTTGAAACCCATTTCACTATAAACTATTTAATTCTGTAAACTAGTAAATTGTTTAACACTTTCGGGACTAAATACAATATGTAGATTATTATCTTTAAAATGGCTTTGATTACCTCGTTAATGCAATCAGGCTTTGCTCTAATCAACCGTCTCTCGCTGTTATTACAATATGTTTATAGACCTGAACTTAATTTGAATCGAGAACAAAGAAAGCAAAAGTCGTTTACTTTCTTTGGAGGTCAAGTAGTGACGTTTCCGAACAATGAATTCACTTATCATTTGACCTGTTAGCCCTTGAAACTTCCAATAATGCTAATCATTAACAGAGGTAAGAGCCGACAAGATGAAAAAGTCTTATTATTGTCTAAAAGAAACCGCGAGTAATTTCGAGGCCTGTTCGTTCGACAATCGATCTTGCTGGATTTACCTGACATTAGTCCAGTTTCAGGTGCTAATTAAACGGTGCAGTCTTTTTTTTTTTGTTTGGGAGAAATACAAAAGTAAAAGATCACGTCAGCATTTTCAACAAGGGCTATTTTAGTACTTTTCAAGTGAATGTAACCTTTTAACATCTAATGTACAGTGTAAAATATAAAACCTTCTCATGGTATAAATAGATTGACAAGACACTGAATTTAATGGCGCACACACAAACACGTATATATATATATATATATATATATATATATATATATATATACATACGTTTTATTTTTTGTTAAGTTACATTATTGTTTCAGCTACTCGACCGTTTTTTTTTTGTTTTTTTTTGCCGTCTGTAGCTTCCTTAGACTTTTACAGAAATCAAAGCCATTTTAAAGATAATAAAAATAAAACGCATATTTGCTCTACAACAGTATTGAGCACTTTCTTCAGTTTTTATTAATTACCATTTCCACTAAATATATATATATATATATATATATATATATATATATATATATAGTCTAAAGAAGCTTTGAATAAAAAAAATGTAAAAATATAAATGAAGAATGCAGTTTATATTCCCGAAAAAAAAAAAGAAACTAACTTTAAACTATCGCTACCATAGACAATTGTGTCATCTGCATAGATGTCTACAAATAATCTGAACATATGACTTGGAGAATCATTGACTAATATTAGGAAGACGGTTAGGCCTAGACTATATTTTTAAAGCATCGCAGCCTTGATAATATTTGCTTTAAACTTCAACACATTAATGACTACCATAAAAGATTTAATGGTTGCAAAAACATTACCTGATATTCTATAGACAATTTGTAAAGAAACATTTTTTGTGCTACACTCTATTGCAATAGAAACAAAGCTTCGTAAAGAGATTCGGCGATCCTATGTGATATTACAGCTAGAACATCAAGAGTTTATTTCGTTGGACGAATTCCGTATTGCTTGCCATTAATAAAATTATTTTTGTTGAAACGGTTTATAACTGCTTGGTTTATCACAAATTCAAGACATCTGCTGGAAACCCATCTTTAATGTAAGCATAAATTGCATTTCATGGTGAATTTGATGATCAAGTTTAAAGGTTAAGTAAGAATAACCCAAAATCTTCACACAAAAGTAAACGAGCCAATGCCAGTTTGGAAATAAAATTTAATCTGTAAAGTTGGAAGGCTGATGTTGGAAAAGGAGAATTGGGGGTCAACGTTGGGAGTTGAGGTATTTGCGTTTACGTTTGTATCTTGTTTTTGATATTTTTATGTGGGAATTAAGAATCGCAGAGGAGGTTGATAAGATGAGTTGAAAACAAGACTCAGAGATGATGAGTAAGCAGTAAACCATTGAAGAAAGAAAATCAGTAGGAGTTAATATGGCATCGAGAGGCCCCACCGCACTACTACATCGACCAGCTTTCATTAATGAAGTAGCAATACAACAGCCTCGATATAATGTGCCAACTAATAAATACCCCCCTCCCTGAAAGTTATTTCAAGGCTCGAATCTTTATACTATAAAACACATAACTTCAGCCCAGAAGAAACGAGGTCCTCCAGTATCCTTGTCATTAGCAAGGAAACAAAAAAAAAGAGAACTATACCTATAGCATTTTCACACACTGCTCACGGTAGAACTACACTCGATCTAGAAAACAGCAATTTCTGGGATTTCGTTAAAAACTTAGCTGATGGATTTGAGTAATTCCACAATGCTCTTTCTACTCTCTACCAGTGTTCGTATACATATAGTTGACATTATTGTCCGATTGAACAGCACATGTAACAAAGTTTCTTTCTACAAAGTCTGGTTTCAGGGACAAGCTGAAAGCACGATAGAGAGTGCTGGTTTCACCACAGTTACCTTCTCCTAGACGAAAGATCTGACAAAATTACCACCCATCTCTCTGAGTAAGGGTAACACTTGGTATTCTTTCCCCCTTTATATATATATATATATATATATATATATATATATATATATATATATATATATATATATAAAGGAAATTCTGAGATAAATTATGTAGAATTACAACAAAATGTATTGTTTGACAAGGGAGTAAAAATAATTAGTAAAGTAACAGATTTTAAATGAATAGCCCATTTTATCAGAGGAAATATTATTATCAAAATCCAACGGCATTTCAGTATTTTATTTAATTATATATATATATATATATATATATATATATATATATATATATATATATATATATATATAAGGTGGGGGATTAATAATTGTGAAATTATCAAGTTTACACAGGGGGGGGACATAACAAAATCCAAGTTTTTCATGTACGATCGTTTCAGAAACGATATCCTTTTATTTATTCGTCATTTACAAATAAAAGCATCGATAAATAATTAAAATATTTCTGGATATCGTCTCCTCATCAGCATAAAAGGTGGGGGGGATTAAAATTTTTAACAAGCTTATCGAAGTTAATTTAGTTGTTGAATCTAGAATGAATAAAAAAATATAAAATATAAAAATAAAATTTAAAACATTCATTTGTTTATATCGTATATATTTTCAATTATGTTAGTTGCGACTGAATGTAATGATATTTTATAATTAATTGTTTTATAATGATGTTTAATTAGTAAGATGGGGGAAATGTTGAGCTTTTCATAACTGCAATACACCTTACTTTTATAGACCTTGTCTATAAAACTTTACAATATATATATATATATATATATATATATATATATATACATATATATCGACTTAAGAATAAGTTCTTCATATTTCTCCTAGAAAATTGAAGAGACATTCCCCTCCAATATGTTTTCATGTTGTCTTATAAAAACATTTATGGACCTCGGTATTTTTATCAATGACGATACAATTCTATAAATTTGTGTATTATTTTATAATGCAGAACATTTCATGTTTTTTACATTAAAAAAATGTAGAATATTCATCTGAAAACTTAGACGTTTGTTTCAGAAATGCACGCCGCAACAATGGAATTCAGGAATCGGAATTAAAATTGTAAGTGATATGTAAAAAAAAATTACGAAGAAGAGTTAAGTGTCTAAAGTGAGGAAGGAACAAAAAACATTGTATCAGCCAGTACTTTCAGGGTGTTTTTTATTACAAGTGGACAGTTCTATTAATCTATCTAATTGTTTTATTACTAAGGTTTTACATTGTTTTTTTTTTTGTGATGGGACGATTCCAATATTTCCCCGATTCCGATACAATTACCGATTCCTTCTTAAATTCTCGATTCCGATTCAATTACCGATTCCGATTCTTTATAAACTCTAAATAGTTAACCATGGAGTAGGTATTTTTCCATAATTATAGTAAAAACACATGTTAAATGCGCAGATATGTTCTCAGGCATAAAAATAAATTTGTAAGCGATGATGTATAGATTTTAATTTTATTATGAGTTTAAAGTCAATGAATATTTATTATTTTATCATTACTACCAGCAGTGGAAAATTTTGCTTTTAACAGAATTAATTTTTTTTAATTAGAAGAATCGTTTATTGGCATCGGAAGGTAGGTACTAAATTTTCCGATTCCGATAGCCCTAAAAATTCCGATTTTTCCGATTTCGATTAATCGTCCCAACACTAATTTTTTTTCCATTCACGAACCTTCCGGGTCTTTTTAGCGTATCCATCTTTAAAAAGAGTATGATCTTCGATCAGATGCTGAAAGGAAGTTATGCCGTAAGAAACAATCGTGTTGTAAACTTTTACTTGTTACAGTGCATACACATTGGAGAAAAATGCTGAATAATCAGGTTTCAAATGTGTATCGTGACACGCCTTTCTTAAGGTCAGGAACCTCTTCAATCAGTGCGCTACAAGTATAGAGGCTTGAACGACGTGGAAATGATACCAAGACTCTGCTTATATCTTACGTTGAAATTCGCTATTCGTTTTGCTCATTTACATCGTATCTGAAACGTGAACCTACATTAACATTAAGGATCGACAATTATCCCCCATAATTTATGCAATGGCCGCGAAATAACATAGAAGAAACACACAGCGTTCAAAATTGCGCAACAAATGAGCTTTTCAAGTAGGTAGAAGTTATAAATTATTCTATAATGCCATATGAGCTGACTGCAAGCAGTTTTACATAAGATATTCAATATATATGTGCCTCTGTGTGCATATATACAAATATATATATATATATATACATACAAATATATATACATACATACAAATATATATATATACACATATATATATATACAAATATATATACATACATACAAATATATATATACACATATATATATATGCATATATATATATACAAATATATATATATATACATATATATATACATATATATATACAAATATATATATATATATACATATATATATATACATATATATATATACATATATATACAAATATATATATATACATATATATACATATATATATACGAATATATATATATACATATATATATACATATATATATACATATATATATATACATATATATACATATATATATATACAAATATATATATACATATATATATACATATATATATACAAATATATATATACATATATATATACATATATATATACAAATATATATATACATATATATACATATATATATACAAATATATATACATATATATATACATATATATATCCAAATATATATATATATACATATATATATCCAAATATATATATACATATATATATATACAAATATATATATATACAAATATATATATATATACAAATATATATATATACATATATATATATACATATATATATATACATATATATATACAAATAAATATATATACATATATATATACAAATATATATATATACATATATATATATACAAATATATATACAAATATATATATACAAATATATATACAAATATATATATACATATATATATATACATACATATATACATACATATATATATACATACATATATACATACATACATATATATATACATACATATATATATACATACATATACATATATACATACATTTATATATATATACATATATATATACATATATATATACATATATATACACATATATATATACATATATATATATACATATATATATACATATATATATATATGTATATATATATATATGTATATATATATGTATATATATATGTATATATATATATATACATATATATATACATATATATATACATATATATATACATATATATATATACATATATATATATGTATATATACCCTTTAACTTTTAGAGTGAGAATTTAGATGTCGATCCTTATGCTGATATATGTACATTTTGTTGCAATTTAAAAACATTGTCTTTCATCTAGAAATTAATGATATAGATATAACATTTTCAATTAATTTTTTTAAGTGTAACAAAATGTACTTTACATAAAATAAATCCAAGGTAATTTTTGGATGCAATTTAAATTAAATTTTTATACCTTGCTTTGTAAAATTTATAAAAGTGCACTTTTAAGATAAATAAATTTCAAATTGAATCTTGTACCTTTATTTTTAAAGCCTACAGTAAAAACATTTTGTTTTACTATTTTCATGCTTTTCTAACTTGTATATATATGTGTGTATATATATATAATCATCCACATACAGTACTGTTTCGATGTATCACAGCTCATCAGTGCAGTTAGAGAGGTAACTACTTAAAGCCAGGATCGAAACCCGACCGCCCATACGACAGTCAAGGCTTTGAAACATTATGCCAATCAGCAGCTGCTGTGTGGGCAGTGAATTAACAATGTTTTGACATCATCCGAATATTAAGCTCAATTTGTTTACACAAAGAGCATCGCTTAATACGCCAATGGTATATCGTGTATTACTTCCCAATATGCTCAACTCAAGATAAGGAGCATTATAGTCATCCATATACAGTACTGTTTCGCCGTATCACAGCTCATCAGTGCTGCTAGACAGGCAACCGCCTATTGCCAGGATCGAAACCCGACCGCCCGTACGACATTACTACGGATACTACGAGGTGCCTTCTGTACATGTTATAAGATGACTGACTAATTTTTATGATTTCATATTCAAATAAACAGTTACAGCAGGAATTGGAATACACCCTACTAAAGCCTGATTGTAACAAATGGTGAATTTCAAAAATGCTATTTGAACGTGAGGATATTTAAGAATTATATGCAATAAAATTATATTTTAAACTTGAAAAATGCCATAAAAGTATGGAATGCTTCAGACTGCTTTTGGACCACCTTGCATGAATTAAGTATCAGTTGTTTTTTGTTTTTTTTTGAGTGGCATAAGATATTCAAGAAAGGCAAGGAATCTGTGAGAGATGATGAGATGTGTGGGAGGAGTAAAGACGTCAGAACACCAGAATTGACTGGCCAAATAAAGAATTTCATGGATAAGGACCGTTGTGTGTTTATAGAGACAATAAGTGTCAGTGTGAAGATGCGGAAGATTTGTGCAAAATTTGTCCAAAGGGTGCTCAGAGAAGATCAGAAAAAAGACGTTGTCATGACAGCAAGGAGATGGTCGAGTTGATCATTCGGATCCGCAGTTCTTGATGCTTTGGTGACCTGCGATGAAAGCTGGATCTACTGATATGACCCAAAGTCCAAGAGACGGAGTTCTTAGTGGAAGCATGCTGGCTCTCCCAGATCCAAGAAAGCCAGTCAGAGAAAATCCACTCAGAACTTATGATGATCCCTTTTTTGACAGCATCGGCATGATCTACATGCACTGGGTTCCCACTGGACAGACAGTCAACAAGGAATACTATGTTGAGGTTTTAAGGGAGTTCAGGAAGAGTTTCCATCAGAAGAGTCCAGCACTGTTCAAATCGGGTCAGTGGCATTTCTACCAGGACAATGCAGCAATCCACAACTTAATCCTTGTCACAGACTATTTGACCAAGATGGGCATCAAGACAGTTCCTCACTCTGCCAATAGTTTAGACCTTGCTCTTTGTGACTTTTGGTTATACTCTAAGCTCAAAAAAACCTTAGAGGTTGTTGTTATGAGACAATTGAGGAGATGAAAGAGGCTGTGACGAAGGCAATTGACACGCTCATACAAGAGGACTTCCGTGGAGTCTTCCAGAATTTGCTGGAACGGTACAAGTGCAATGTAGCCGGAGGGGATTACTTCGAAGGGGACTAGAGTTCATGTGTGCATTATCAATGAACTTGACCATTCGAAAAAAGTCTGGAAACTTATTGAAGGCACCTCGTATGTGCTTGATTTGACTTAGTTGCCATTTAAAATATTTATATGTCTCTTACTGCCAAACTGTCAAGTATTAAGTATCGGTATAACTAAATCCCGGTTGCGATATTCAATTGATTTAAAGTCATTGAGAAATAAATATCCGAAACTTAAAAGTAAACGCATTAAATCATTTTTATTACCTTGTAAAATTGACTTTCACAGCATGTGGCCTAGGGGGCGGGCAGTGCACTAAGCGATAGAACACAATTGTTATTAAGAATAAAGTTGCTACAATTAATGTCGCCGATTATCAAAATTGTAATTTAGTCGTTTTTTTTTTTTTTTTTAATGTAATGTATTTATTTTACAACATGGCAAGAAAAGACAATTCCGTACAAAAATCAAAATTGTATTTCTCAGCGAAAGAAGGCAGTAAAAGTATAATCTTATGGGCTTGCCTTTGCTTCTCCATTACGTCTTCAAGTCTCATATGCTGAAATATAAACAATTTTTAGTCTACCTCTGCTGATTTGAATATTTGGCTAGGAATAGTCGCCGATAAAAAGGGGGGGGGTACCCTATGCCTCTATCCCAGCGTGTGTCCCGTGGCTGATAGCAAGCGTCTGCGGTTTTCATCTCTGGAGCTATGTCGACAAATACTATGACTTTAAGTAGGCTGTTGTAAACGCACTAACCTAGAGCGGATAGTATTGCTTAAATTAAACGCTGAAAAATGAAGAAAAAGTACAGGATGTTTTTATGAGTAATATGTTTAGGAAATATGGTTGAAACAATTAATACGTATTAAGTAGTTTTTGCTTGGAATTTGGAAGGTTAAATAGCCATTATTATTTTCATTGTTTTTCTTCGATCATCTACGTGCACACACACACACACACATATATGAATTTAGGAAAACACGTCCCTTTTTGCTAGGTAGAAAAACTGGCTCCTTATTGAATAAATATCTATTGAAAACACATTTTATGACCGTTATTGAAGGAGATATTGTTTTGTAAAAGAGACTATCCCCCACATAATATTTCAAATATTATTACTGGTTTACTGCTGTTTTTAAAAATGAAATCGATTTTCTAAGTGTCCGTTTTCTACATAAATGGCTAAGTTGTTAGTGGTTTCACATATTTTAAACCATTTATTCTGTTCAAATACGAAACTAAAGACTGCATACTATTTTTAAAAATATTAATACTTATTTACATTTTGTTGCAATTTAAAAACATTATCTTTCATCTAGCAATTAATGATATAGATATAACATTTTCAATTAATTTTTTTAAGTGTAACAAAATGTACTTTACATAAAATAAATCCAAGGCAAATTTTTGGATTCAATTTAAATTAAATTTTTATACCTTGCTTTGTAAAATTTATAAAAGTGCACTTTGAAGATAAATAAATTTCAAATTGAATCTTGTACCTTTATCTTATAAGCCTATAGTAAAAACATTTTGTTTTACAATTTTCATGCTTTTCTATCTTATATATATATGTGTGTATATATATATATAATCATCCACATACAGTACTGTTTCGCTGTATCACAGCTCATCAGTGCGGCTAGAGAGGTAACTACCTAAAGCCAGGATCGAAACCCGACCGCCCATACGACAGTCAAGGCTTTGAAACATTATGCCAATCAGCAGCTGCTGTGTGGGCAGGGAATTAACAATGTTTTGACATCGTCCGAATACTTAAGCTGGATTTGTTTACACAAAGAGCATCGCTTAATACGCCAATGGTATATCGTGTATTACTTCCCAATATGCTCAACTCAAGATAAGGA